>NW_006442117.1:2695404-2742708 GCF_000325575.1 Pteropus alecto | reverse complement strand
GTGAAGGAAACAGACATACAACCCCAGGAAGCTCAGAGAATCCCCAAAACCAGGAATCCAAAGAGGCCCACACCAAGACACATCAAATTAAAATGCCAAAGGTTAAATACAGAGAGAATCTTAAAAGCAGCAAGAGAAAAGCAGATAGTTACCTACAAGGGAGCACCCATAAGACTGGCAGCTGATTTCTCAAAAGAAACTATGCAGGACAGAGAGTTTGGCACAAAATATTCAATGTGATGAAGACCCAGGATCTACAACCAAGAATACTTTATCCAGCAAAGCTATCATTTTAGAGTTGAAGGACCGATAAAGAGCTTCCCAGACAAAAATAAGCTAAAGGAATTTATCATCACCAAGCTGGTATTTACAGGAAATGTTGGAGGGACTTCTTTAAGAAGAAAAAACACGTATCAAAAACAGGAATAAAGAATGGTAACAACTACATTCCCATCAACAAGTACCTCAAATGGAAAAGAATTAAGTGGCCGAAAGGATAAGAAAACAAGATCCCTACACATGCTGCCTACAAGAGACTCACTTCAGACGAAAAGACACACAGACGAAAAGGAAGGGGATGGGAGATGCTGCTGCCCTGATGGACCCAGACGGTCCTGCAACTCACTTCAGACGAAAAGACACACAGACGAAAAGGGGATGGGAGATGCTGCTTCCCTGATGGACCCAGACGGTCCTGCGCTGAACGAAATGGGTCGGATAGAGAAAGACAAATATCGCGTGATTTCAAGTACACGCGGAATCTAAAGAACAAAATCAACTACAACAACAAAAGCAGAAATAAACTCACAGATAGAGAATATTTAGAGGGATGCTAGATGGGAGGGAGGTTGCGGGGGTGGCAAAAAAGGCTAAGAGATTAAGAGGTACAAATGGATAGTAGCAGAACAGACATGGAGATGTAGAATGTAGCATTGGGAAGGTGGTTAACAATGTAATAAATATGTAAGTGGGAAGAGGGGTGCTAGATTTAGTGGGCTGATCACTGCAAGTTATGTGGATCTCTGATCGCTATGCTATACAACTGAAATTGGTATATTACTGTATGCCAACTATAAGTGGATAAAAACCTCACTGAATTGTACAATGTAAATACAAGCGACTAATTGTCTATTATATTTCAATAAAGACAAAAAAGATGAAAAAAGAAAATAAATAAAGACAGTAGCAAGAAGCAACAGTATTACCAAAAATAAAACATTTCTAGAGCTATGGCATTTTAAATAAAACGTTATAGTTCAACAAAGGTGCTTTTTCTGAAGCGAGCTGCAGAGAGCACTTTCAGGTCATTCCCTTAATGTCCCCCGGGACGGCACGCAGGGCTCTTGCATTTACAAGTATCATCAACGTTAAACACTTCACGTGCGCGAGGCTGAAATAAGTTCCAAGGTGTTCGTTGGACGTTGGAAAAATAATCTCAGCCAATGTAAACATTAGTTTTTATGCCTCGGCCTATCTCGATGTGTACCAACAAATGAGTTTTGCATCTATAAGACTGTTTCTAGAGTCTCACATTTATAAAATAGGTCTTGATTTATGGAATAGTAAAATTTGAAATTCTACTGAAATGAAATTTCACAGTGAAATAAAATTCTAAAATTTATGAAAAGTCCTGGTTTTCCTTAAAGAAGTAACATGGGGGAGGGTGTGGAAACAGAAATAGGAGAATTTATTTTTCAAATATTATGTGATTTAAATGACAAAAGTGTGAGAGCACAAGTTTAAAAACTAGTACATTTACGATAAATGAGAAAATAACAATGCAAAACAAATACCGTGGTTTTCATTTTTGTCCTAAATTTACACTTTTTAAAACAGTGGTTAATGAATAATTCAAGAGACCTTTATCATTGTTTCCTTTGGCTGCAGGCAGATGAAAGGATTTAGGTGAGGTGTTTGGGTCGTTAGAAGACGGATGCTGTGCCCTTTGTAGATCAAAGAATAACATCAAAGATTACTGTCCTCTGGAACATCCTGGAAGGCTTCTCAAAAAAACAAAAGAGCCCAGCAAAGAAGGAAAAGCCGCTTAGCTGCATGAGTGCTCATTTACGAGAAAGCTCTAAAGATAAACTAAATTTTCATAGACTTCACGGACATTCTAGATATTGCATCTAAACACGGGAATTCTGAATGCTGTCTGTAAGAAAAAACGTTGGGGGAGGGAAGGGGTCGGTGGGAGGAGAGTCCAACAATTTCTCTCTTGTGAGGATTTGGCTTGTTTAAGCTCCTTCCTCCTCCTGCCCACCGATTTCCGGTGCTGCTGGCAACATCACCATCCCGACCACGGGCCCGTGCAGAAGTGCGACACCAAGATTCAACCTGCCCTATGACCCCAATAGTTTTGTCGGATAAGACCCAGGATGCCCAGTTAAGTCTGATTTCAGATAAGCAGTAAATCATTTTTTTTACATCAGTATGTCCCATGCATGTCCCATAACTTACACTAAAAAGTGACTTTATCTGAACGAAACCCAAATTTCTCACTGTGTATTTTGCGTACCTGGCGATACCATTCAAAGGTAAAGGGTCTCCAAGAGATTCCAAAATTCTCACGGTAAGCGTTTTTCTTGTCAGGGCTTTAGATGCGGGATGCTGGGAAAGGCTGGGTCTCTGGGGGGTTTCTGACAGGTGGTGTTGATCTCGATACCGTTCGGTACCGGCATGCTCAGAGCCTTTCTCTCGGCAAGCTTGCGCAACTGACCGTTCAGCCGGGAGAAACCCGCGCTCTCATTCAATGTGTATGGCTGCCATGGCGGCAGAACGGGCCCTGCGAACTCGTTTCCCAGCAGAAAAACAGCTCCGCAGCCGAGCACAGGTTTGTCGCCAGCTTCGGAGTGACATGATCTGCATTTTGCCCCAATTCAGGGGAGGCTTCCAAAAATAAAATCCCTCTTTTCACCTTTCACGGAGATGTGGGCTGCCTGTAGACTGTCAGTACATTTAGTGGTTTTTTAAAAATCATTCTAACACTTCATACTTCAAGAATTATAAATATAAAGAACAGTACTTTCTGCTGATCCATTAATGCTCATTCAAGAACCTCAGCACGCTGTACAACAACCCATGACGCACACAGGTAGGGACATCGAGGGGACTCCAATGAAGTTCTTAAACGGGAACAGGCGTATTAACATGTTAGTAAGAGATGTGCCTTCGCTTAAAAGAAATGCACGTGGTGTACATCTGTTTTGTCTGACTTCGAGATTCTAAGATGGTGGCATAAGCCTCACCAGCTGAAGCTGGGTCCTAATTCGTAGCAGCGTGAGCGTTAGCACCCATGAGGGCCCACTGGTTGTCCACCACATCAGACCCGATGCTCCCTTTTATACTGCCCCCAACACCCTGAAACGGAACGCGCGGGTGACAGTCCCTATCCAGAAAGGACTTCAAAGTCAACACAACATCCATTTCAATGAAACAAAAGTAATTTATAATACGTATTTCAACATGGAAATGCCCAGGCATGACCATACTGGGAGACAGAAGAAGTAAGGAAATGCTCACCCCGAGGGGAGGACTCCGGAACAGAGCCGACGCCCCAGCACCCCAGGGCCAACCCAAGACCTGCCAGCGCTGAAACGCGTCTTGATTTCTCCACGAGAGTAACTACGGCTGCGCAGATCTCATCCACAGAGGTTAAGGGCCACGTCATCCCGGGTGGTTGGGGGAAGCTCTTCGAAGCGAAGTGTGCGGGGGGCTCCACGGGGAAAGGCCGCCCACGAAGCTTTTGTGAGGTCGCGGGCCAGTCCAGGTCGGTAAGGAGCAACAGGCCAGGCAAAGAAATTTCCATTTCCATACCCTCTTCCTCCACGAACTCTGGCCGGATTCTGAGCTGGCGCCGCTCCACGTGTGCCCTCGCAGCTGGCCTCCAGAGACAAGCTGATTCCTCCTCTACCCTGACTTTCTAAAACTAAAGAATGGTGGCCTAGGAAACACGTTTTGCTATGATCTAATTCTGACCTTCATTTTAGAGGTTAGTAAGTTTTGTGTTGTTCGGGGTCAAAGAGAATGTTACAAGCAGACTTAGAGGCCTCTTGCTTCCCAGGCCAGGCTGTGTTCACTGAACCACAATGAAAGGAAAATAAGCTTCATGTAAGAAATCCTTCTGAGAAACTAAAACCTAAAGAAAACAAAACTGTTTAGAAGACAGACTAATTCCCCACCATCCCTTTCAGAGTTCCATGCGGTTTCTTGAAAATCGAGCCGTTGAAAATATTAGTAGATGTGCGACACGATAGCTCTGTCATGACAAGTCTGTAAGAGTGTCTAGCATTCTGCTACTTGGATGCTCTGTATTTTGTGTAATCAACTGCTCCTTAGTGGATATCTGGGCTATTTCTCTTTTCTTTTACTCAATAGATTGTAAACTGTTAATAAGTGAAAAATGTTTACATTCGTCCAATAAAAGGAAACGAAAACACAAAAGAAGAAAAGCAACTGCATTTGTACAGTTAAGAGACAGCTTTGAAAACATAAAAAAACCCTCTACAAACAGAATTATCTTTTTAAAAGACGCCGAATTCTGCAGTATAACTGCCTCAGGAGCCAAACATTTCTTACCTCCATCCCCCTTTATTCGACTATTACATATCATGAGTAACCGTGCCAATTCAGAATGAAAGATTACCTGCATTTAAAGTACACAGTCCCCTCGTGGCTGCCATCATGCTTTCCTCTCTCGGGGTTGTCCCATTCTACGCCTAACCAGAGTCCTAGCAGAGCAAGAAAAACCGAATGAGCAGTGAGTGAGGACAGAGGCGATGCTGACTCTTCTCCGAGCAAATACAGTTTGCAGGTATCATACAGACGCCGCTGCGGGAGAGAAACGTCTTTGGGAAAGAACAAGTTAACCTTAAACTTGGGACTCGACTGGCTGCGACATTCGCTTTACAGCGCTGGTCTGGAACTGAACGACAAATACGGCCGAGGAATGCCTGCATCCGGACGAAGAGGGAAACTCAGAGTTGAACTAAGCATGTAGAGCGCGTTCTTCCTCCCACGGCACCTGCTGGGTTTTGGTAGGAGAGGCTGGAAAGCTAAATGGCTAACGAAGCTTCGGGCAGATCTGCGCGCAGGGCAAAAGGTCAGGAGTACAGGTGTGAACGGAAGGCGCGTCTCCCACGCTCCGCCTCTGAGAGGGGACCCCGCTCTGTCCACACAGCGTTACCCCTTCTCTAATAAACCTCCCTCCGACTCTAAGCGTGGCCGAGTGTCTGAATTTTTCCTCGCACTCAGCCGAGAACCCTCTGTCTCGGGGCGGGCCTGGGGCTCCCCGCCACCCCTCGGGGGATGTGCCCTGCCCTGTGTCACCTGGACATCAAGACGCATGAAAATCAAAAGTCAATGATTCTGACTTCACTGGAATCACAAGTATTAAAAACCAGGGGTCCAACCGACATGGGAAAGGGGCAGGAGACCGAATATTAAACCGAGCTGTACTCAGAGGCTGCAGGTGCTGCCAGGCCAGGGGACACCACGGAACAAAGGAAGACTCCCGCTGGGATGGGACACTAACCAGTTACCCACACCGGGCAGCAGAACCTTCGGGTCCTGCCCTACACAACGCAGACCCAACCCTGCGTGACCTACCCCGTGCCCGACTCCGGACCACGGGGACCTGCAGAACAAAGGCTGAGACCCCGACATGCCCTCAATGCGCGTACCCACGACAGGAAAAAAAACAGGAAACAAAGTCTTTAAACTGTAATTCACGGAAACTAAGAATGACATAAACCGAAATCCCCGCCGCTCGCGGTCTGTCTCGTCACCTGTCTCTGCGAGGAGACTGCGCTCCGTCTGTGGAGCGTTACTCCTCCTCCTCAGAACAAAGGCTGAGACCCCGACATGCCCTCAATGCGCGTACCCACGACAGGAAAAAAAACAGGAAACAAAGTCTTTAAACTGTAATTCACGGAAACTAAGAATGACATAAACCGAAATCCCCGCCGCTCGCGGTCTGTCTCGTCACCTGTCTCTGCGAGGAGACTGCGCTCCGTCTGTGGAGCGTTACTCCCTCCTCCTCTGATAAACTCTGCTTGTGTCCCTAACTCTGGCTCGCGCCTCAATTCTTTCCTGCGCGCAGTCAAGGACCCGCTCCTCTCGTCCTGCGTCCCCACCCAGCAGTCACACTAATGCAGGGCGGAGGCAAGGGAATTACAACGTGAATCGAGCCACGGCCAGAGGCTGCGGGGTGCTGGTCTGCCCTGCGGCCAGGCCAGGAGCACCCTGCAGAACTCGGGGAGGTTTCCGCTGGGATTGCCACAGCCCATCCCCCACACCTCTGCCGGGGAAACAGAAACAACAGTCATTCCCTGTGGCTAAGCCCACGGGGGACCCAAGGATTAAAGGCTGGGAACCCCAGGCAGGCCCCTCACTCCCCATATTCTTACCTTTCCAGCCACATACTCTCCCCCTTCCTCACTGTGTCCACATCAAAGGAAATGGGTTGACAAAGTCTTTTAAACTGTAACTCACAGGAACTAAAGAATGACACAGGAACTGAATTCCCCGAACACCCAGGGTCCCTCTCGCTCTCTCCGGGTATCTTTACTCTGTCTCACTGTCCTCATTTCTCGGTCCCTCTCACTGTCCCCCTCACTCCCCCTCTGAGAGGGGACCACACTGGGGTGTCACCCCTTTTCCAATCAACTCTGCGTTCCACTCGGCTTTGGTGTGCGTGTTGAATTCTTGGTGTTCATCCAAATGAGGTGAAAACTTATGTCCACGCGAAGCCTGCACCCGGGTGTTCACAGCAGCGTTAGCCATGACGGCCCAAACTGGGAAGTTTGGACAAACCGTGGTCCATGCAATGGAATATTCTTTAACGCTGAAAAGAAATGAGCCATCAAGCCATGAAAAGACACGGAAGAAACTTAAATGCCAATTACTAAGTGAAGAAGCCGATCTGAAAAGGCTACACACTGCATGATTCCCACTCTGACGTTCTCGAAAAGGCAAAACTATGGAGTCAGTAGAAGGATGAGCGGCCACCAGGGCTAAGGGGGAGTGAGACGGACAGAGCACAGGGATTTTTAGGAGAAACTGTGACATTATAATGGCGGACACACGTCATTGTACTTGTGTCCAGACCGATGGAATGTGCAACACCAACAGTGAACTCTAATGTAAACACGTGTCACCGCAGGTTGTGACAAAGGTACCATCTGCCAGGGGACACTGACAGTGGGAGACTGCGCATGTGGGGGGCGGGGGGTACACAGGAACTTTCTATACTTTGAGCTGTGAACCTAAAACTGTTCTAAAATATATATATTTTAAATTACTCCATGTGACCAATATATTTACCCCTGTAAACAGACCAACTCAAGAAGCCACATCATGAGATACTGTTTCATGAGCACTAAATATCAACTAGAGGATTCGATAAATGGAATATTTAATGGCATGTGGCAGAAATATCTAGCTCTGTCTAGGCCCCTGGTCAGTGACAGGAGTCACTTCGAACCCGCCGGCTAGAGCTCCAGGACCCAACTCCACACACCAGGGCTGGGCCAGGGGCCCAGTTCCTTTGCCTTCCCCGGATCCCCCCCGGGAAGTCTGAGGTGGGCACTGCCATCATCTGCCTTGTGATTTCTGTGCCCCTTGCTTCTTGGGCTGACCATCTCCTGAGATAACTCATAGTTTTCTTTCTAAAGAAATATAACTAAATTCAATCACCCAAGCATGAGAAAGTGGGAGACTCCTCCGTCTCCATGAAGCGATACTGCTCATCTGACTCACTCTACGTCGATCTGTACGAAATTACTCCTCGGGAGGGCAGCTGCTTAGAGGGCCTGCAAATACTGAAGCCACCTCACGGCTGAAACAAAGTCAGAGTTTACATCCACTGGTGGCTGGAATCATGTCCCTACAAGCTCGGTCTAAACCCTCGGGCTCTCTGAAAGGCCGAAGCGGGTAGTTTTCTGCACGGCCCTGGGCTGGGCTGACCTGGGAGAGGTAGACGGCCTCCTGCCTCTGTAATCTGTAACCTGAGACTGTCCTTAAAAGACTGCAATAACTTACGATTAAAAAAATGAATTCAGGAAAAGAAAACCGGGTACCGGAAGATCGAAAGCCATTAACCGAAACTGAATTAATTTAAAAAGGAGGTGGGAGAATAAGCAGCATCGAAAAAGAGGGTAACAGAAAAGAGCAACGAAGGGTACGACGGCTCCGTGCCTCCTCGGAGCAAGAAAAGGAGATGCGTTCTCTTGACCGCCAGAGACATCTCAGTGCATCGGAAGGAAACCTTGTCACCCTGTCCCTGAGCTACAGGAGTTTGTCGCAGAGTGCTTGAATAAGCACGAAGGGCACAGACTAAGATAATGAAGGACACGTGACATTCCGTACCATCTTTATAACATGCTCGCTCACGGGCGTTTCCTAACTCGAGCCTCGGGGCAGAAAGCCTGGTTTCGCGACGGCGGTTACACAACGGGCTGCGACGGTTTTATTTCACCTGCTGGTGATCTCGTTTTCCACAGGCGCATCCTGAGGAATGACAACTTGGCCGTTCCCCGAGCGGGACATCGGAACACCCAAGGGGCGTGCTGAAATGAAGCGCCCTGGACCCAAACCGGCCTACTGGGTAACACTCCCGGTGTGGAACCTGGGAATTCATCCTCTCAGCAAGAGCCCCCGACACAGGTGTCACCGCGCTGGGCTTCTAATGCGCCGAGGACAGCGATTCCAACTGAGTCGCTTCAGCTGGAGAATGGGTGTTCCGCACCGCTAGCCTGAGCTACGAGGCCGTGTGGTTAAGGATAACAGTTTAATCTGAACAGTAAAGACCACACTTTCTGGCCCTGAGGGCCGTAAATTATAGATTTTTCACTGATTATATTGATCTTCTAGCAGATGACAATGAAGTATCACACTTAAACGAAAATCAATATATTATGATGATTTTCCTATAGGAGGAAATTAAATGTCCTGAAGAAGGAGTACTTTTTTTTCTAATTCACAACAGTAACAGCAAAACAATAATAATCCCTAAAATTTTAGATCCCTGTCAGACAGGGATCTAAAGTGTTTTCTACGCACAAATTCTCCGAATCCTCATGACAACCCTGTGCACGGAGGGCCCCACTTCGGCACAGCTGTGGCCTACGCAACACCACTAACTTGCAGAACGAACCCCACAGCTGTTCAAAGCCTCGAACACACACACGCCTAAGTACCAAATGTTTTGCATCTATCAAGTATGAAAGAAACGACCAGCAGCCTAAAACACGTTAAGTTAGAAATTACCAAATGCCTGTTTCTCCTGTAGTAAAATCCGCTACCGATTTTAAGGAGGGCTACATCCGAGTAATAAATAAGCTATAAAAAGCATCCCGAAATTAAATGCACTGCCTACTCAATAAAACTACTTACGATTTTTCATCTGAATACCGTCACGTGTGTCAAAGACGATGACTTTGGTTTTGACACAATGTTTAAATGTTCTCCTAGACTTCCATCGACTGTTTCCTCCACCGACTCCCAGAACATGAAAACACATCACGTCATCACCACACGTACACACACACATGCCTTTCTATTGGCTCTGGTAGGACAAAAACATAATTCATCTGAAAGCTGCACCAAACTGCTCAAAAACAAGCACTGTCATAGATGCTTCACGAGGAGACTGACTGCCAGATAATCTGCGTTGACTCTGACACTCGGTGTAGCATCATTTCAATAAAGGCTATAAAAAAAAGAACATTAAACACTTCGGAATAACAGCAGCAACAAAACAACACTAACGAAGCACCAATCGATAAATGTTATTTGAAAAAATACCTTGGCCGGTGTCCCTCCCCCTGTCCCTCTCTCGGTCACTGTCTCTCCCTGTCCTCTCGCTCTCAGCCTCTGAGAGACCACACTGTCTGTGGAGTGTTATCTCTTTTCTAATAATAAAAAAGAAAATACCTCGGTCTATGACTCAGATCATAAATAACGTCAAAAGCCAAAGAGGGCAGATGAAAGTCTTAAGATGTTAAATAAACAATTTTCCTCTCTGGTGGAAAAAAAGATTAGATACGGATTTTCTTTCTATGGGATACCGAGAAACTCATATTTAACATTAGTGAAGAAAAAAGCTAGTGAGGAATGTCGATGGCATAAAAGCAGATGAAAAGACCTGTCATTTTTAAGGACCGCATAATTAGTCATTTCAAAGAATAGACCCACTGCACCTTGGGACTAATCTTCAAGGACTTCGAAACCAAGAGATGAATCAGGACAAAGGTTTTCAATAATCTGACTTACTGGTTTAAAAAAACTATCAATATGACAATATGAATCAAAATTTCAGTGTAAAACGTACATACTATTTTGTAAGAAAAGGCGTTTTTTAGAGATGCATGGTGAAGTATTTGGGAATGCCACAATGGATATCATTTAAAATGCTCCAGCAAAAAAATAAAAAGAAAGCAAATGTGGCAAAACACAAACTGTTAAATTGAAATTCCAAGTATATACAGATGTTCCGTGTATTACTCTACTTTTTTGAGACTTTTTATAAGTAGGAAAAAAAAATACACATTTTCCTTAAATCTATTCTACTTCTAAGAATTAATCCTACAAACTAGTGGACAAATTAGCTTTGTCCACTAAAAAAGGCCTAAAAACAATGACCAACCCAGTAGCAATGAGCGCCCCTAGAGCTCAGAGCGTAGCCTCCAAATGCTGTTTGCCACTAAAAAACAAACACACAAAAACATAGGATCTTGGAGAAAAAGCTGGTTGTGTGATATGGGGCAAAAACGTCCAGGATGAACCCTGCACATCTGTAGCTTCCTTATATCACGAAGGAAGCTATCGAAAGCCATCTGGCCACACCAAGTGCACTCAGGAGCCAGAGATGGGACAGTTTGCACATCAATAACAGTAACAGCAATGTACCGAAACTTGTCAAACACGTTTAAACCCATGACTTAATGAAGATTTTTAAAAGTTCATTGGTCTTCTAATGAATCAACTCATTATTATCAAGACTGATAAATAAAAGGAAAGATTTATGCTGCTTTTCAATCACCCAGTTATTTTGGAAAGCAATTAGCACAGGGAAGATCTCCATGATTAGCTGCCCAGCTACTTGGCTTATTCATCTAGAGAATGATGACAACGGAAAATGACTGGAATTTCGCCACTTTACAACTCCAAATGAGACAGTGGGTGTAAGCGATATTCATCAACAGCTGCTAACTCCCAAAAAGAGATAAACCAGATCTTATCTATGTACTTCCTGACCGAAACACACATCCCCTATAAAGTATCTGTAAGAAAAAAAATCAAACCTGATCTGATCAAGCTTATATAACTACCAGTTTACAGGAAATGTAGAGGACAGAAAACCATGTTAATGACGTCACACGGACAATCAGAAATACCCAGAAGACGGGTAACGCGGTTTTTCAACAACTATATTGCAAAGAAGAATAAAAGGAACATAGAGGATCAAGTAGGAATCTCATATCCAACCAACTAGAGCGCCGGGAAGAAAAAGCAGGTAAAATGGAAAGGTAAAAATTATTAAAGGTATCTTAGAAGAAAATGTCTCATAACTGAAGGAGCTACATATAACCTCAGACCGAACAGGTTTAAACCAAGACGACACCACACTCAGTGGAAGAAAAAACGACATGGCTGCTTTTCATCAGAAGCATTTCTGTACTATATTTATACCATGTTCCTGCATTATTTTAATATTAAAAAAAAAACAAAAACAAAAAACAGCAGCAAGGCTTCAAGAACGCCCCAGAAGAGGAACACTGTCACTAAATAAAACTTTATGAAAATCTTATTGTATGTATAATTTTTAAAGCAAAGTCATCTAAGATTTAAACAAAAATCTCCTCTCAACACGGAAAATTACAGTAGTTTTCTAAAAAACCAAGAAGAAAATAAATTTGATAGAATTCTCGTGGTGGGCCTCAGAGGTGGGCCTCAGAGACATGCTCGGTAAAAGCAGGCCCTTTGCAGATCCAAGTCCGAACTGGAATCTGGAGTACTGGAAATTGGTATTCAGGTTTTGGTTACATGTGAGAAATGGAGAAAAATAAATAGACCAAAAGCAGACTTCTCATTCTTCTCATTAAAGTTCATTGTGAGCCCTTGTTCCTTGACAAATGTGGACTGCCAGTAATTACATTTCAATAGGTAGCAACGCATTTCAATCATTATTTGGGATCAATAAACTGTACGACACAAAAAAATCCTCCCTAAGAACCTAGAAGAAATATGTTGCAACTATTACATTTAAAATTAACATTAATATGAATATGGGATAAATGATCAGTATGGGATAAATGAAACCCAAAATACTGCAGGACCATTTAATTTAGTCACTGCATACTGGCAGGCAATAATATCAGATTCTAGTTACCACAAGACGTAGTACAAAATAATTACTAAGAGCAAAGAGGCTTGAAGACAACCATCTGGGAGGAAATAAAAGCACTGTATACTTACTGATATGAGGCAACTCCAAGTATATGGATAGAATATCCAAGCTATGACTATATAATTTTTAAGCATATAAATGTATATTTATCAAAAGGGCTACTTATAACATTTCATTAATTGCCTTACATAATCATATTGTAAATCACACGATATAAACTAGTATACTAATTTAGAAGTAGTGCTTCCTCGCCTCAGTTCATGAAACAATTTTAATCAGACTCTTCAAATGCATTTCTGACACCCATGTCTATGCAGGATATACGTATTAGTTTAAGGACCCTCACGTAATTATGCAGGATATATGTATTAGTTTCCAATTGCTGCTGTAAAACGAGACAATTTTATTATCTTCCAGTTCTGGAGGTCAGAAGTCTGAGGAAGGTCTCACTGGACCAGAACCAAGGTGGTGGTGACCCCGCCTTCTCAGCCTCAGTGGCCGGCCCGCACTCCACCCTTGCTCCCTTCAGCAATGTTATTCCACCTCTGATTCTCCTTCTCAGGATCCTTCGGATTCCCCCAGGCCCACCCGGGTCACGTGCCTGTCTCAATCGGTTGATTGGCAAACTTAATTGCACCTGTAACCCTGACTGCGTGTAACTACCGTGATGCCCCCAGGCCCGGGGACATCTCCGAGGGGAGGAGCGTTTATTCTGTCCACCGCAGCCCCCAACGCATCAACTTTCCTTCCATCCAAAGTTTTAAGATATAACATTTATGTAAACCTATATATAATCCTATCTCAGGAAATTAAATTTCCAACCATGAGTAGCCATTTACAAAACATTAGGACTGTTGTATTTCTCTTTAAAGTAATTTTTTAAATGTTTATTTACAACAACAATAACGACAGCTAACAGTATGCACCAGCGACTGGCCGAAGCGCTTTAAACACCACCGCGTCTAGTGCCGCCACAGCCCCACAGCAGCGTGCAGCGAGGTAAGCCCGGGAGTGCTCACGAGACCGCATTCCATGTGTCTGCATCTTTGTACCATTTCCATCAGGTGACCTCTAAAAGGAACCCAAAACTAGTGCCAACTGAGGTAAAGTAATGGAGAGAATGTCCCCATACAATAAGAAAACCGATGAGGAGTAAACACGCAGCAGCTCCCTCTTTACAGAACTGTAAAATTCAGGGAAAAAATTTCCTCATGATACACATATGAAGAATGTGTCAAATTCACAGGCAATTTAATAGATGAAAATATTATGCACCGCCTCCTCACCTACCATTACATCACTCCCACCTTATCACTGTATTTGCCACGCACCACCCGATCCGCCTTCAGGACCAGGGACTGCCCCCCCGACAGCTGCCGGGTGTCCCCTCAACTGCGAGCCAGAGCAGTGCCGTAGAACTGTCTCCACTGGAAAAAGCACCTGGCCGGAGGGCACACCCCCTTCCACTCAACCAGAATCCAACGTCATCACCAGAGGTGTAAACGCCCAGCCCCTCACCTCACCTGGGAAAGGCTAAAGGCCATCCTAAGTTCAGGATGCCCCCCAGGGCCAGCCGAAACCTCTAATTAGGCCACATCACAGCCTAACTTCCTCCTTCACAGAATCCTCCCCTTCCTACTGATCCCGAGCAAACTCCCTAATAAGCTTTCTGAACGCTAAACTTCCTGAATTTGAATCTCCATCTCGGGCTGCTGCCCAGATCTGGGAGATGGGACATTTCCAAGTACTGGACATCGATCCAACACTTTCAGACAGCAATTTGATGAGACAAATCAAGAACCTTAAAATATTCACATTCTTAAAGAAGCGATAGGGTAGAAAGGGCGTAGACTCTGAAGCACACAGATTCGAACGCCAGCTCTGCTTTATGAAAGCTTTGAGACCTCAGTCTTGGTCTCCTCATCTATAAAAAAAAAAAACAAAAACAAAAAACGAGACTAATAGTGTCGGTATTTTAGAATTAGTACAATGTTTGAAGTAGAGAACTATGCGAAAGCCCCTGACACACAGTAATTGCTTAATTAGCAGTTAAGGTTATTAATCGGCTGACTTTAAGACTACATGTTACCTTCTTCCCCGTTTACCAACAAACCCAGCCAAACAAGAAAAAATGCCCTCTCCATATTAAGTATCCATTTACAGACTTCCACGGCAAGCTTAGGTCCACCAAGGCAGAGTCCACCTTTCCCAGCTCAGTGACTCTCAAACCGCAGTGGGCATCGGAACCCCCTGGAGGGCTTCTTAAGACACAGATTGGTGGGCCCCACCTCCCGGGTTTCTGGGGTAAGGCCCAATAATTCGCATTTCTAACATGCAACCAAGTGACTTCACTTTGAGACCCTCTGGTCTAAGTTTATCACTGAACCCTGTACCGATTCAGGCCAGTTCCTAAAACACAGGAGATACTCAGATATTTATTGATTGACTAAGACATATAAATAAGTCTACTACATTGTTATTTATAAAAGTATAAAACTAGAAATGTGTAAAAGTGGGATATAATTAAATTATACTATAAGTAACTGTTAAGAAATACAAGTAAAACCATCAAAAAAATGAAAAGCAGCCTACCCAATGGGAGAAAATATTTGCAAATCACATATCTGACAAGGGGTTAATATCCTAAATATAAACAACTGATACAACTCAATAGCAAAATAAAAACAATCTGGTCAAAAAACAGGCAGAGGATCCGAACCTTTTTTCCAAAGAAGACGTACAGATGGCCAACGGGTATGTGAAAAGATGCTCAACATCACTCATCAACAGAGAAATGCAAATCAAAACCGCAATGAGATATCCCCTCCCGCGTCAGAATGGCTAGTATCACAAAGATGAGAAACAGCGAGTGCTGGTGAGGATGTGGAGAAGAGCCACCCTCACGCTCTGCTGGAGCAGCCACTGGGGACAACAGGGTGGAGGTTCCTCAGTTAAAAAACAGAACTACCATAGGATCCAGAATTCCACTTCTGGGTGTATCTAAATGAAACGAAAACACTACCTTGAAAAGATATATGCACACCACGTTCACTTCAGCATTATTTACAATAGCCAAGACGTGGCATTACCTAGGTGTCCATCACAAAGAACATGTGGTAGATAAACACGATGGAATATCACTCAGCCATAATAAGGAAGAATATCTTGTCATGGCGACGTGAAACCTTGAAGGGGTTATGCCAAGTGACATAAGACAGAGAAAGACAAATACCATATAATCTCACGTAGGCAGCATCTTAAAAGAAGAAAAGAAAAAAAAGAACGCGTAGAGAGAGAACAGACTGATGGTTGCCAGGGGCCGGGGGTGGGGGACAGACAACACGGATGAAGGGAATCAAAAGGCACGAACTTCCAGATATAAATTAAGTAAATCCTGGGGACGTGATGTACAGTGTGGTGACTATACTCAATGATACTGTATTGTATATTTGAAAGTAGCTAACGAAGTGGATCTTAGAAGTTCTCAACGAAGAAAAAAATTTTTGCGATATATGGTGATGGATATTAACTAGACTTACTGTGGTGGTCATTGCACAGTATACACAAGTAGCAAATCATTATATTGTACACCTGAAATTAATATGTTGTATATCTCAATTTTAAAAAATACAAGAATGTTGTAGAAACACAGATAAATATATACCAAATAATAAGTGAAAAAAGTAACACAAAATTGTATTTATATCAATTTAAATTACATTAAATATATATTCATATGGATAAATAACAAAAGATATTTCAAAAAATTACTTAGTTTTTGAGTTTAGGATTATGAGAAACCAAGTTTTTTTGTTTAAAGTTTACTCAGAAGATATTTTAAGGTTGAATTAATAAAAATAGCAACACTAAATAATTAAGCTGTATAATTAAAATTTAAAACCATAGCTACCACAGAATATTGTCACCAAATAAAATAGTACGTAGGAGGCATCTATCAATTGGTTGTCAGTTTCCTCAAAATTGGTGTTCTAAAGCACTATTGAAAAGCAGGCACAGATAACTACAAAATACAGACATACATACAAAATCATACATTACCTGCCACGGGAGGGACGATGCCATAAAAACACACTGTTGCAAGTTCTCCATTAACTTCAACTCTTCGACCGATGACATCTGATGTCAAAGTGTCAGTCATTGTAAATACTGCCAGAATCCGAAATATATGAGGAGATCTAGGACGAAAATCACATTGATAAGAACTTAATAAAATTCTTCAAAAAAAATAAATGTTTTTAACCTGAAATGGCATCAATGGGGTCAATGCTTCTGAGCAATTTAGTCTTCACATTTTGGTGAAGAGAACTCATAATTTGATTATCTTTACAGTCTGACTATATTTTGATAATCTAACGTATTTTTCGAATCTCGTTTAACTCCGGTTAGCTCACATCACATGACTTGTCTATCCCATTATTTACCGAAGGGGGTGGGAAGGAGGGAGGATGCGGGGGATAAAGTGATAGAGAAACGGGAAAGGAAACAGGTGATATGGACTTTGTTCTCTCCTCGGGAAAGGAGAAAAACACAAACACACAGATATAGGAAGTGACACATACGATGGACAATAAATGAAAAATGACACTTGAATAAAGACACAGAATCCTAAAAAAAAAGAGAAGGTCTTAAAAGGAGCCTGCGAGAAAAGCGTCATCCGTCTAGGAATGATAACTAGACCCAACTCCCACTTCGCAGGAAAGCAGGAGACTGAGGAGCTTGCTGAATGACACCCCAGGCCGTGGTCGGCCCAAATCCAGACAGTGAGAACCTTTACAGGACAAACAAGTTGGTTTCGTCAACACGTGAAACGTAAGGAGAAAAAGAGACAGACGGAGGGAGGACAAAGATGCAGAGAAACTTGAAACGTCCAACAGCTGCAGTGCGTTGCAGTGTTTGGCGTTCGTCTGCACCCTGATTTTTAAAAACTGTAAATAATTTTAAAAATAAGAGAAATTATGAGAAAATTGAAAATTTGAACACGACTAGATATTTGACGATGTTAAATAACTGTTTCCAATAAGGCTGATGAGTCAATTTATTTTGGAAAAAAAAAAAAAAGAATAATTGTTAAATTTTTAGCTACGATAATGGTATAATGGCTATGATTTTTTAAAAGCCTTTATTTTTTAAATACATATTAAAATATTCGCAGACCTTTTAGAACTGTATTTTCGATCTACCATGCCAGCGGCAGTGTAAATAATACACTGAAAGCAAGTAAGAAACAGAGTGGCCAGTCAGGGAAATACTGCTGAGTTCGGAGTCGGGGCGCTGGCCTTCGCCACCCACGACACGCATTAAGCACTGACTCTATTCCAGCTCCCCAGCTGGCCCTCCCGTCGCACGAAACCTCGGCCCAGTGGCAGGTAGACCCGAGGGAAGAATATGGATTTCAGCGAAAGTTAAGAGCTGGAATCAACAGGGTTTGGTAATTAAATGAACAGAAATGATAAAGACTAGGAAGGCTCGATATTTTGTCTTGGGTAGATTTGGTGGTGCCAGACACTGAAATGAGCAGTATGAGGGGAGGCTTAAGTTTGGGACGGAAGACAGCGAGTTGGAGGTGCCTAATGTCATGATGGACGTGGGACATGGGTCTCTAGTTCAAAAGACAGGTTTCCACTAGAAATGTGTATCTGGGAGTCATCAGCACGATTTATAACTGATACCGTGAAAGCGGATGACATTGAAAGTTGCACGAGATGGAAAGAAGGGGCTCAGTGACAGGACCCCGGGGAAACATAACATTTAAAGGGGAGAGAGAAGAAACGCTGCAGCGCAAGGCTTTTGAAATGACCACAAATTGCAGGACTGAGCGACAAAGTCCTTTTCTACTTTCGTGATGTTACCCTGTAATGTGTGTGCACAATAAGAAAAGCACGCACTGCTCATCACATTCCCGACAACGCAGACGTCCAGACGCAGAGAGCCGAGGTCTCTACTATTACTACATCTCTACTTTTATGTTATCTGTCTAAAAGAAAGAGTAGACATTTCCTCTATCACAGGGGTTGTCTGTTCTCATACCAGAGAATAATCTGAGCGTTTGCATCTCCTAGCAGGTTTCAGTACTGTGTTCTCTCGACCACATGCTCTAGCTTCTCATAAAAACACTTTTCCCAACTCTTGTGAGAAGACCCCTATTTCGAGATGGGGCTGAACTTTGCAGTATAAATATGGGAGGACAGGGCAGCCAAGAAGGGACCAAGTCCTGGATCTAAATCTACCTCGTAGGTTTGAAAAGCAAAAGAGAAATCGTCAGAAGACTTCGGAGGACCTGGGAACACCAAGAGGCGGGCGGGGCAGGCCTGGGAAAGCCGAGTGTCATGAGCTCGGGGACAGTCAGCAGCTAAGGGGTCTGCCCGGTCAGCAGGCAGGGCCCCCTCACAAGCCTGTGTCCAGATGCGAAGTTCTAGTCCCTGAAGAAGAAAACCAGTAAGGTCCCTGCAGAGCTCCGTTCCCACAAGAAGTGAAAACGTCGGGCCGAATGGTGGTTCCACGAACTAGAGCGACAGGGATCATCCAAGCGCAGACAGTCACCCCCAGGCCCCGCGCCGGTGTGAAGTGCTGGCCGGGGCTCAGGCCACGGCGAGGACGCCTGGGTGGGAACAGAGCCCTGGTCACCCGAGGAGCAGGAAACCAGGCGGCACAACAGCAGTGTGAGGGGAGATCCCAGGCAGCCGTCTGCGGCTCCCTTAACTTGGGTACGGAACTCAGGATCGTCAGGTACAAGGTGACTAAGATCAGATTTAACTGGCTCCGCGGCAAGTCAGTGCTGTTGACGATCCTGCCTAGTCTCCTAACCCTTCCAGTACCGCTTTCTCATACTACGATCCTCCGCCACGATCCAGAAACTGGACCCAAAGCTGGTACCCTCTCCCTCTGGCCGGTCAGACCCACTCCAGGCCAGTTCCTGGCCCACTGGGGCCACCACTGCCTGTTGCTAAGCTCCCCCCACCCAGACCCTGCCCCCATTTTAGTGCCTAGTCCGGCCGTCCTGAAGTCAGCTGCTCACCTGGTTACAGTTTCTCTGGTTGCCTGCTCTGGGCCCTCCTGATTACCTGAACCTGAATGTGAGTGGCACGTCACTCTTCCTGGCTTAGGTTTATTCAGGTGCCAACCAAGCCCTGGTTAAGATGGATGCCTTTTATTTAAGTGCACTTGCTCATGAGCTACTGAAGGCAGCCCATTTCGTTTTCGGGTGGCCCTGCTTGTTGGAGAACAGGAGGTGGGACACACCTGTCATTCCCAGCCCTGGGTCTTAGTCGTCCCCCTGCACAGCCACAGAGAAGCAAACGAGCCCCTTCCCAGCTGGCGGTTAAGCATCCGAGGCCACCACTGCACCCTTACTTCCCCTCCGTCCTCCTCTGTCCCACCCCTCAGAACTCCACCAGGGAAAGCGTGATTCCAAGTTCTCCCCATAATTCATTTACCGATTCTCTTCTTAAAATATCTAAAAACGAAAACCATACTCCAGATGTGACTTGACCTGTATGTGGGTTCAATGGTCTGAACATTTACCTAATAATGTAGCCTAATATTACATTCACTTTTCCTCCTTTTCATGGGAAAAACTGTTCTTTACTATTAAGACTGAAATTAACTCAACTCCATAGCCATTTTTGAGTTACTGTCACTTTCTGATCATAAAATTAAAATGTTTAAATTTCAGAATAACTACTAAAAAACAGTTTTTGGTAGTTTGAAATGCCCTTTCAATTGTCATGAGTATGTAAACAGAATTTTATTACAATAGATGTACAACTTCTGTTAATGTTTTAATTCTACAACCACTTTTCTATTCAGCCAGAGAATCACCATTAAATCACTTTAATGCTGACAGCAAGATACCACGATTTACTTCATCATTTCTCTACTGTTATGTGTCTTCACTGTTTACTATACCAAAGAAAACAGGTAAAAACATCTTTCATTTTTAAATTAATTACTGCCCTTTGAAGTATTTCCTTGGAAAAAAATTCGAGACAATTACTCGAAATAAATATGTTTAAGATTCTAGAAAACCATGGCCAAATTGTCGATCAAAAAAATAAATAAATAAAATAACTCCTGACATTGACAG
Organism: Pteropus alecto; assembly: GCF_000325575.1. Lineage (NCBI taxonomy): Eukaryota > Metazoa > Chordata > Mammalia > Chiroptera > Pteropodidae > Pteropus > Pteropus alecto. The sequence continues at coordinate 2,722,195 of NW_006442117.1, read as the reverse complement.
CAAGAGAAAATCTACTTATCCACCTGTTTCTACAGCCTTACGAACGCCCAGCAAAAGCTCTCAAATCAGGTCTTCTCTATCCTGCCCTGTACAACTAATTCCTGAGACAGGAGTTAAAACATTATATGATGTATAAATGTAGGATTTTGCGTTTATATATATATATTAAACATCCAATAATCCAACACATTAACTATCTCTCCTGGCTTTGTCCTGTGCCATTTTTTGTAAAAACAAGACAAAAATGACAACAACAACAACAAACAACAAACAATCTAGGACACCTACCGAAGACAGAAACCCATACGAACAATGGGGGAAATTTTTCTGCTACAAGCACGCCTATTATTCAGCTCTCCTTCAAGAATATCGTGAACTTTGTGAAATGCTTCACTGAAATCAAAATACACCATCAATGAGGGCATATGCTGTCAATCAGGCAGAGGAGGAATGGGGTAAGAGAAAAGTCTTTCGCTTTATGACTTATACACATCGGAGTTGCATGATTATTTTTGGAACTTTTTATTTTTTCGAGCAATAATGAGGAGGAGGAGAATGATGATGAAAAGAGAAAGGCTGTAATGCACCGTTCCCTGCAAATTTCCCTGACTCATCGAGGAATCACAGTCCAAACAAAACATGACGTGGATTTAACAAGAATGACTAAACTCTCTCCAGCTCCTGAGACTATTTTCTAAAGGTTCGAAAACATCTTTCGGAAAAATTATATAACTCCCCTGTTCATTGCTCTTCAAAGACTATGGACAGGCATTTTCGCAATCATATTGGCCAGTTCTTTCAAAAATTACTGGATATGATTTCTCTTAGGATGGAGACTAATTCAAAATGGCCAAATATCATTCTACCTTCTTTTATCTTCGACATGCTTTTCATCAGATATTTTTTGACAAGTCAGGAATCATTCTCCATAAAAAGGACAAAAGAAATCGAATCAACCTGCTATTTCTCTCTCATCTCTTATACTACATCACATATATCTTAACAATATGAATCGAACATGAAAATATTAATTATGAAATAAAGGCAACAAGTAGATGGGTGTTCATTATACTTTTCTCTCCATTTCTCTCTGTTTGAAAACGTTCAGGATAAAAGATAAAAGAAATGTATTAGTACAACAAAAGTGCAGACTTTCTTGTGCTTTTTACTCTAAATAAATCTTAAAAGCTTCTTTCCTGGTGTTCACATTTTTTCACAAGTTGCTTCTGAGGCTTGGCTTTACTGATAGTTCTCCTAAGAGGTCTGTTCAGCTGACTAAAGGTCGTTGGTAAGAGCCTGCCTCTTCTACCAATTCAGTAATTCCCTTTGTATGTTTCTCTGTATATCTTTCTCACTTAATTTTTTGAATAGATGATACTCAAGTATAAAAGGGACACGATGAAAGTCCCCTTTCACTCCGGCCAGCCGTCACCTCTTCCCACTGGCAACCACCTCATTAGTATCCCATGCACACTTCCACACGTACTTTACGATTATACAAGCAAATATATTCTTTCTTTCTTTACATAAATGATAGTGTACTATATAAGTGGTTCTTACATTTTCATTCCTTACATTTTCATTCAATAATATATCCTAGAGATGTATCCACAGCCACGTCAGGAGCTTTAAAAATTTTTTTTTTTTAAGGCGAGGCAACCCTCGGTTGACCTCACAGATTGCAAGGACCTTGTCATCTTACAATCTCTTACTTTATTTTATTTTTTAATGCCTACACCACCTGGTCTTCCTAGGTGGTCTCCCGTTCAAGTACTAACCACACCCGACCCTGCTTAGCTTCTGAGATCAGCTGAGACTGGGCTTGTTCAGTGTAGCATGGCTGTAGACAAGAGCTTTTAAAATTTTTATGGCTACATATTTATACAGGTAAACCATAATTTATCAAAATGGTATTGCTGAGTCGAAGGGATGTGCATTGTTAATTTTGATAGCTAATAACAAGTGTTCTTAGTAATTCTTGTTTTTTTTGATGTATCTCCTTGGTCACAAGAAACAAAAGAAAAAAAACAAATGGGATTATATCAAACTTAAAAAGTTTCTGCACAGCAAAGGGAACCATCAACAAAATGAAAAGACAACCTACTGAATGGGAGCAGGTGTTCACCAATGATACAACCAACGAAGGGTTACTATCCAAATTTTACCAGAACACATACAACTTAACACCAAAAAAAAAATCCAATCGAAAAATGGGCAGAGGACATGAATAAACATTTCACCAAAGAGGAAATACAGATGGCCAACAGACATATATGAAAAGATGCTCAACATCACTAATCATCAGAAAAATGCAAATTAAAACCACAACCAGCCATCACCTCACACCTGTCAGAATAGCTATTATCAATAAATCCACAAACAACAATCATTGGCTGAGGATGTGGAGAAAGGGAACCCACGTGCCCTGTGGTGGGACCACACATTGGTGCTGCCACTATGGAAAACAAGATGGAGGTTCCGCAAAAAACTATAACCCAACAATTTCATTTCTGAGTATTTATCTGAAGAAATCTAGAACGCTAATTCGAAAAGATATATGTACCCCTATGTTCACTGCAGCGTTATTTACAATAACCAAGATATGAAAGCAACCTAAGTGTCCAATGATAGACAACTGGATAAAGAAGAGGTGGTACATATATGCAATCGAGTATTACTCAGCCATAAAAAAGAATGAAATCTTACCATTTGTGACAACATGGATGGACCTAAAGGGTATTATTCTAAGTGAAATAAGTCGGACAGAGAAAGACAATTACCACACGGTCTCACTTGTACGTAGAATCTAAAGAACAAAATAAATGAACAAATAAAACAGAAACAGACTCGTAGACACAGAGAACAAACTGATGCTTGCCAGATGTGAGGGGGGTTGGAGGTCTGGGTGAAAAAGGTGAAGGGATTAAGAAGTACAAATTGGTAATTACAAAATAGTGACAGGGATGTAAAGTATAGCATCGGGAATATAGTCAACAAAATTATAATAACTGTATAGTGTCAGCTGAGTACTAGACCAATCGCTTCATAAATTATATAAGTATCTAATCACTATGCTGTACACCTGAAACTCAAAATTACAATGTCAACTCTAATTGAAAAATTAAAAAAAAAAAATTCCTACAACTCAAAAAAAGACAACTAAAAAATAGACAAAAGATCTGAATAGACATTTATCCTAAGAAGATATACAAATGGCTAATAAACACATGAAAAGATGCTCCACATTCTTAGTTATCTGGGAAATGTAAATCAAAACCACATTGAGGTATCATTTCACATCCACTAGGACCGCTAAAATCAAAATGACAGATGGTAACAGGTGTTGGCAAGAATGTGGAGAAATTGGAATTCCAATACACTGCTGGTAGGATGATAAAACAGCGTAGCCACTTTGGAAAACGGTGAGGTAGTTCCTAAAGCTGTTAAACATGGAGTTGACACAGAATTCAGCAATTCTACACCTGGGATACCCAAGAAAAATTGAAAATGTCCATATAAAACTTAAACGCAACTCTTCATAGCATAATTATTTATAACAGCTAAAAAGTAGAAAGAGTGAAAATCTGTATCAACTAATGATGATTAAACAAAAATTTGGACTATCCAGGCAGATTTTATTGTAGAACACCAATAAAAAGGATTAAACATGCTATGATGTATAAGAACCTTGAAAACATTATGCTAAATAAAAGAAGCCAGTCGCAAAAGGCCATATGTTGTATAATTCCATTTATACGTAATTTCCAGAATAGGCAAAACCATGGATTAAAAAAAGGGGGATGTACATTTTTTTTTGATAGCTAAGGACAAATATTCCTTTTAAGTGGCTGTACCAAATTACAGTCCCAATAGCAGTATATAAGTCCCTGTATCAGCACAACCTTGCCCTTCACAGGATATTAACAAACTTCCAGTTACTTGTCAGTCTAATAAGTAAAATATGGATTTTATTTGCATTTCCTTTCACGAGGGAAGCTGAGCATCTATTCGTTTTGTTTTTTTTCCTGTGAACTACCTGTTCACATCCTTTGCTAATTCTTCTATTAGTTTATTGATCATTTTAAAAATGTTTTTAAAATCTAAACATTTTAAAATGTTTTTAAATGTTTCTATATGGTCTTAACAATGGGATAACTACATAATTCCTCAAATAAAATAATTTGAAAAGAATTGAAAGGAGGGATGCAAGCAGATACTTGTATACCCATGTTCGTCGAATTATTGTTCGCAAATTGCCAAAAGGTGTAAACAACACACATCTGTTAAGGGACAAATGGATAAACAAAATGTGGTCCGTCCATACAATGGAATATTACTCAGCCTTAAAAAGGAAGGACATTCTGCCACATGCTACAATGTGGATAAACTTCGAGGACAGTATGCCATGTGAAATAAGCCAGTCATGAAAGGACAAATACCGTATGGCTCCACTTTATTTATTTGTTTGTTTTTAGGCGAGGCAACCCTTGGTTGACCTCACAGATTGCAGGGACCTTGTCAGCTTACAATCCTTTATCTCTTATTTTTTACGCCTACAGCACCTGGTCTTCCTAGGCGGTCTCCCATCCAAGTGCTAACCAGGCCCGACCCTGCTGAGCTTCCGAGAGCAGACGGGATCGGGCTTGTTCAGGGTGGCGTGGCCGTAGACCTTATGGCTCCACTTTAAAAAGGTCCCTCGAGCAGTCAAAATCATGGAGACGGAGAGTGGATTGGCGGGTGCCAGGGGCTGAGAGCCAAGGGGATGGGAGCTGTTCCATGGCTGAGTCGTTCTGCGAGGGGAAGAGGTCCGGAGACGACGGTGGTGACAGGAGCCCGACGACGTGGGCGTCCTTAGCACCGGGGAACTGCGCACTTAGACATGGCGGTAAATTCTGTTACCTGTACTTTACCACAATTTGAAAATTGATTTGAAATCTAATTCCCCATATTTTAGGTTACACAGAGCTTTGATTTGCTCCAGCTTTAATTGGGACATTGAATCATTAAGAATACAATGGTTCCTCCCCATTTTTCGAAATATACTTCCTAATGGTCAAAGCAGCATTTTGATCATATCTGATGACATGTGACATTTGATTCGCTTGGGAAGACTTAAAAACGGCAGTGTCTTTTCCTACGATTTTTCAAATTCTTCCACTTCACCTCTTTCTTCCTCCAAAGAAATCTTTCCTCTCATTTTGTTTCATCCAAGGAACTTACATGGTCAAAAAAAAAAAAAAAAGAAAGAAAAAAGAAAAATGATCAGGCCATTTCCAGGGGAAACGGGCCTCTGGCAGAATTGAAGACAGCTGAGCTCTTCCGTCACGATGCCATCTCGTTTTGTTCCACTTTTACAATCTCTATCAGAAGCGACCACTCTGTTCTTCTTACCAAATGGCATACAGCACGATCTCTCTCTCTTCTATCTCTTCCTCCTGTTATTGTTCTTTGTGCTAGCCACCCGAATGCCACTACTCCTGGCTCTAAACAAGTATAACTGTCTTCCTGACATACACTCATCTCTCAAATCTTATACTGGATTGTTCTGCACGAAGACATGCATTTCCATTCCGATAACGAGCCTTTCCCAGGCAATTTTAGTGACAGTCACGGTATTGCATACGTCTTCCTCGAATGAAAACTTGAGACCATGAGTTCAGTTACTGTGTTTTTGCCAGTTATCTCTTCCTAAAATCTTTTGGCTATTTCCTCCAGTACCTTGGTAATATATTACGCTCTTTCTTCTCGACAGCATCTAATTTCAATAGTTTCCTAAATTTTTTTCCTCTTTGTAAAAGTTTAATATCCATTTTTCGCAATCCTAATCATTTTCTTGATTCCCACTGCAAACTATTTTCCCAGTTTCCTGTGAGAGGCAGAATACTTTAGAATAGAGCTAGTCATTACTGGAGAAGACAAGAAAAAAGGAGACGGGCCAGGATTTGAATTATTACATATGCCATATTAGGAAAAAAAGATGGGAGGGACTACATGTCACTGGTTAAGTCATGACCACCGGAAATTCAGAGGGAAGGAGGTCAAGGTTAATGTCCGCCATCAATGGATTCAAGAAACATAGATGGCTCCCCCAAAAAGGAGGGACAGTCCAAGCTGATGTTTCTCGGAAACCAGAGGCTGCATCCAGGAAGCCTGGTAAAGAAGTAGTTCAAGTCAAAAGACGAAGTTGGGGCGACTACCGAGTGGAGGGCGCCCTCACTCTCCAGGAAGCTGGGGAACTAGGCCGATTGCGGTGTCCGGCCTAAGCGAGGCGTTCTTTCCCCGAGGTCCATGAGCTCGCCGGCACCTTCTAACCCAAGATTTTCACTAACTTGTAACTGAAATTTTGCGTTTTCCTAAATCATGAACATTGATAAAAAACTCAGTTGGGTGAACAGCACCTACGATCACAAATACTTTATATCACATTGCAGCTATTACAGATCTCTCAAAATATTTTACATTCGTCACTATGTCACAAGTACAATATTTATTATACCTGCCACTAGATTCTGTCATTTAGTGGACAGGTATCATTCTATTACAATTTTAAAAAATTTTTACAACTTGAAGATAATCGATTTCATTTGAAATCCTATGTATTTTCTGCTTTTAAAAGCACGCTAACAAGGAGTTCACATGCTTCATCAGACTGCCTTTATCTTAGAGAACCAACAGAGCAAACTGGAGAGCATGAGAAGAATTAGGCGGTGAGTCTCCAGCATCGACAGCAGAACAAATTATTGAAATGAAATTATGGAGCACTTTACAATGTACTTTCATTTTCCTTAACTGTATGATATTAATTCAAAATTTTAACAATTTATTCAATTCTTCTAAAAAATAACTTTTTTTTTTTTTTTAATGGAAGACTGTTAACCTAGGAAAGGCACCTAAACGAAGAGCAAGAGTCCCATCTATGCCACCGAAATGGTTCTCACCTACTGTCTTTTTTAGCCCGGCATCTCCCTTTTGGGGAAGTGCATTTTCTCTGCCCGGTGGACTGCCACTCACCCACTAGAGAAGTGGACAAATGGCCCAGGACATTTCCTTGCACCCAGCAACTGGCTCATGTGTGAAAATCCTAACCCAAGCAGAGCCAATCTTTTAGGAAATGACGTTAGTCCTTAAAGAGAGGATCCATCTCTTTCTTTCCCAAAACTGTAAAACAAAAGGACCACTTAAACCTGGAATAGCTAAGGGATACCTCTGCCACTACACAGAAAAAAATCTCTCTGAAAATAAAGCCAAACAGAAAAGCAGAGTCGATCCGGCCATACCAAAAGCCTTCATTAACTCAGTTGAATAAACCACTAAATTCCTTTTTCTGCTTCCATCCATTTGAGCTGGGTTCCTTTCTCCTGCAGTGGAAAGAACGCTGAAAAATACGTAAGAATTTAGGTCATATCTGTTCCCCTCTAATGTTATATGGACATTATATGCAGCCAGTCTGCTGGCTAGAAATTCTACCTCTCCTACTACATGCTAGTTATGGGACCTCTCCGTTTCCTCATCTGTAAAATGCAGATATTAGGACCTACCTCACAGGGCTGTTGGGAGAATTAAATGCCATCACATGCGCAAATGCTCAACGTAAACAGCAAATGTGGACATTTTGATCATAAAGACCTCGATTAAGATCATGTTAGATTCTACATTTAGATAAGGGGGAAATATTCCATAAATCCAAAGAAATCTGTTACAAGTTCAGAAGAACAGAGGCTGATCATCATCAGAGCTAATCAAGGTAGCCCACTGCTCACAGGACGGATTCATCGTGATGTTTCCTGCCTTCTTTAGCCAAGAGATCCAAACAGACGTCTGATGCAAGACAACAAAGGTAAAAGCACTGGCACTTGATGAATTAATATTAGAGAAAAGACTTGTCAGTATGAGTTCTATTATCTTTTTAAATGTATTGTCCCAAATCTTTCTCGAATGTGTGTTCGCTATTATACCAAAATAATTGGCATGCGGTCTGACGTATCATTCACACGCTGACACCCACAAGTAGGAAACTCAACCTCCATGGGAAACGCACTTAACTGACATTTAGGAGCCCTCGGTAGTGAGCCTGGCTCAGGCACTAACCAGCGGTGAGTCCTTAGAGTCCTTCCTTCACCTTTCTGCCACAGAGAATGTAAGGTAGTAAAAGACATGTTTACGTGGAACCTACAGTCTAACTGAGAGAGACGATTAACAGTAAAACACTCAGACCGAAAATCAGGAACACAGGGATCAAACTCAATGACAGGAGAACCATGCAGACAAGAGTGAGGGTCTAGCCCCGGGGAAGCTATTATGGGGGGTAGAAAGTAAGAGAACAAACTTTCCAGGGAAATGTAAGAAACTTAGGGGGAAAAAGTTGGGAAATGTAAGAGGGTTTCACTAAGTTCATGTTGGGAGATTAAACATGGGGATATCTTTAAATATTTAAGGGAGAAAATGTCATCTGCTTTCAAATTACCACTGAAAATGTAACAATTTCCAAGTATTTAGCCCAATTTTAAACAAAACCCATCTGCTGTCCTGTCTAAAAAAATGCAATTGTGCTGAAATAAACAAAATTAATCATCTGATCATTTTTTAGGTGCACAGTTAAGTGGCATTATATTCACACTGTTGTGCAACCAATCACCAAAACCTTCTCATCTTGCAAAGCGGAAACTGTATACTCCTTAAAGAACGCCCCATATCCCTCCCTTTCCAGCCCCTACCTTCTGTTTCTATGAACTTGACGACTCTAGATCTCTCAAGTGGAATCCTACCATATCTGTCTTTTAGGGACTGGCTTATTTCGCTGAGCAGAAAGTCTTACTGTCCTTTCATGTGCTTCATGCTTGATGTCACAGCCTGTGACCAAGTTGTTACCACAGGTCCTCTGCCCTCACATACTAACTTATGTCACATCATATCAAGTAGCTCCTCCAAAAAGCTTTAGTCATTTCCAAAGATGCTGTAGGCATGTCTTCTCCTCTCTCAAACACCAATGACTTAAATCTACACCAAATCCACAATTTTTATGACAAAACTATATGAAAGAAAACTAATAAAACTGATGAACAAATAAGTTTTGCTCTTTCACTATACGCTTTCGAATACTACCAAATCTTCCAAATCGCTTCTCTACAAAGTCATTGCAGCAACTCCAGATAACTGGCAAACCGGTGTTCCCCTTTCCTGGTCACCCCTACTTGCTGGGTAATATTCACTTCACACTTAATATGTCCAGCATATTGTTTTCATTTGACTCTCTTGCAAACTTCCCCACAAAATGCTAAGGCGGGGAAAGTATCACATACTTTTTAAAAAATAAACTTTGAAGTGGTAAGTATAGGAAAAATATCATACTAAGATGTATGATAAATTAACTTCAATAAACCAAAAAGAAACAAGATCAAAACCACCGGAAAACACTAACAACTACTAGCTTTATTGTTGAACATTTACATTTTACAAAAATAATTGAGTATTGAGATGATCCAGGAAGCTTGTTTAAAATCAGTAACTTAAACGTAAAAACAATATTGTTCTGCAGCGCTAAGAGTCTATTAAGACTGAATTGGAGTCAATTAAGTATGCACAGTAAAATTCAAAAGTTAACCACTGTAAGAACAGAAATAGAGAACATAGGTTAATATATCTTCCAAATGGGAAGGGAAAAAGTGAAAACAAAACTTCGATTTTAAAAAAAGGCAAGAAAAAAGATTTTTTAAAAAGGCAAATAAAGTACAAAGTATAAGATGTAGAAAAAGACCAAATCCATTCATTATGAAGAGCCTCCTAAAAGCCAGATACCGTTTTAGGCACTAGGGTTTAGCAGTAAAGGAAACAGAAAAATGCCTGCTTTTATGAAACTTCTATCCTAGTGGGGCGAACATAATAAACCAGATAAATGAACAAATCACATGGCATGTCATGTGATGCTAAGTACATAGACTAGTGCAATGACGACGTAAGGAAAGGTACCTACAGCAAGGCCTCACTGAAAGTATTCAAAACACCAAGAGGCAGTTTAAATGGCTGAACCACGTGGACACACTGGGGAAGAGCATTCCGGGCAGAGTGCAAATATCCTGAGGCTAGAATGTGCTCCAGGAGGCCGCGGAGCAGAGCAAAGGGGAGAATATGACATCAGAGGCAAAGCAGTCGGCAACATATGGGACCTCAGGGGCCACTCTAAACACTCTGGCTTCTACCCTGAGTGAAATGGCTAGCCCTTGGAGGATTTTCTGAAAGGAGGAAGGTAATTTGATTTTTTTTTTTTTTTAAAGAAGGATCACTGTAGATGCTGTGATGCAGCCTGAAGAAAAGAAAAAGCAGACCGGATAAGGGGGTACTGCAGTCATCCAGGTGAGAGGTGACTGTAGCGTGGAAAAGTTAAGGTGGCGAGAAGGGTTTGGGAGTCTGGATAAATTCTGAAGCTGGAGCCCAGAGGATCTGCTGATAGATCACGATGTGCTGCGCAAGGGCTGAGTCAAGGATGACTCCGAAGGTTCTGGCCTGAACGAATATCTCACTAGTGACAATGACCATGTACAATAAACCTGCCCATCGAAAGGCAGAGACTGTTGACTTATAAAAATATATATATATATATCCCCAGAGGTAGGTTGTTTATAAAAGCATACAGAAAGGCTAAAAATTAAAAAGATGAAAAAGGTTGAGAGGTTATCAAATAACAGCGGCCATGGCTGTATTAATGCACGTCAGACAAAAGAGAAATCTGCTCTCTTAACCTCTGACAACTGTCCTGCCCTAACAGTCTGGCATTGGTGAGCCGTCTTCCCAGGGGGACCGTAGTTTCTTTGGGGAAAAGGGTGTCAACAACCTCACTTGGATTCACTCGCAACTTAGGGCAGTCCCAGCCGGTAGTCAGCACTACGTAAAAATTTTAAATATTCTCCACCCACTTAGTTATCTCTCCTTCATCACAAATGTTACGTGATTAAGAAGGACAGGTCTGTTTCTCTAAGGCGACACCAACTCATTGGTCGCCTGTAGCAACACCATCTCTTCCAAAGGGACAAGCGAGTAAGGCGCCTCTGGGAAGCGCAGGGCGGCGCTGCCCACCCTGCTGCGCCCGGTCAGGGGGTAATTTGATGGCACCCACGCACGCGGCACCCACGCACGCGGCACCCGGACACGTGCCCGCCCGCGCGTCTGGGTTCCCACGAAGCCGCAGGGAGCAGGCAACGCCTGGCTCTGGCTACCTGGGAAGTTTCTAAGGAATTTCTAGGAAAGGAAAGAAACACCGAGAGCACAGCAGGGCGGCTGCTTGCCGCAGGCAGCCGGGAACGCAAGCCCCTCGGCTCCCCGGCCCACCGGCGCTCACCTGCCCGCCGCCGGCCGGGTGGTCAGGGCGGCGGCCGCTCGCACGCGCCGACCCGCAACAGAGCTTCCGGCCCCGGCCGGAAGTGCTTCGTGAGGAAGACCGGAAGTCCCGCCTCCGCAAGCGTGAGCGACGGCCGCCGGAGCATAGCCTCGGGTGTCAGCTGGACCTGGTAGCCGGCGGTTTGGTGGGCCTACCGAGACCTGGCCGCTCACCCGCCCTTGTGCTGCCGGAGCGATTCCCCGAGCCTAGAGGACAGAACAACCCGAGGAACGCTCACGTTCCCGTTCACTTGTTATCTCGAAAGCGAGTTACAGAGCCCTGCGTGAAATTCAGCTCCGTGTTTATTGAGTCTACCAGGTAGAAAGCATGTGGTGATCACAGGGAAGAATAGTGATGACGCCTCAAAAACTGGGGGGAGACAATTTAACCAGCTAAAACATAAGGCAGAATGATAAGAGCGATAATAGGAAAAGCAAATTCCGTAGTCATGTCAATTTCTAAGTGACAGTCTCATGTAAATACTTCTGATTTGTTAGGATCAAATGAGATGACGTGTAAGTAAACGTCTAGCAGTGGGGTCTGTCGGGTCCCACTTCTGCCTGGAGGGGCTGAGCCATGTGGATCATTCTGAGGCTCTTCCCATCCAGGTGTAGAGCTTCAAGTACGAGGTTTTCCGATGTAGCATCCCACATTTATTTCAACTTTGTGGAGCCTGCTTCACAGCCCAGGCCTGAACTCTCTTAATTCTTACCTTCACTCCTCCAAATCCTACACTTTCCCTGGCATTTTTTAAAGACTCTCCAATCCCTCTGGTGTGTGGCCTCCCTTGTTCCAGCAAGTTAACAAACCTAACTTTGTTAGACTACAGGTTTGTCTCTGATGGGCTTTATCAGATGGGGTTTGTCCCTGTTTATTTTTGCCAAGCCTGCACGAATGAAGGTTGGAGGACACCTTTAGTCCCATCTTAGAAAAAAACTTAAGCAGAGTAAAGATAAATTATTTGCTAAGTCTTATCTGTGACCTGAAAGGAGCTGTGGGCTTTTTAACATCCAAGTTTTTAGGTTCCTTTTTGGCAGAGAAGGACCAGTTTTTGAAAATTATTGGCATCCACCAAATTCAGACCAGCTTTTCTTTTCTTTGTACAATACTTTCTTCTCTCCACTAAATTGTGACAATACTTGCCCGGTTTTGCCTAGAGTGAACGAATGATCCCTCCCTGCCTTCAGTTTTTTTTTCTTCATATTGATCCTGTGCACTGCTGCTTCAACCGTGTTCATCTCGGTAAAGCGCTTTCTCTGCTCAAGTTTTCCTTAAAAGAGGTCCGTACAACCTGTCTCACTCCTCACCTCCCGCTCACTTTAATCCTTTGCAGCTCGGCCTTCTGGCTCTTTTCCCTCCAATTCTTCCATCACCTTCTCGAATGTCACCAGTGACTTCAAATCACCAAGGTCTCATGTCCCTTGATTTCTCTACAGCATAGGTTGCTAAGGTTAATTATCCCCCTCTGTTAGAAAAATCTTATTTAAACCATTGTGGAAAAAGCTCAAACTTAAAATACTGAATATTTGCAGTGCAATCCACTTTGAGTCTCATCATGCATTAAGTAAATATTTAGTGAGTGCCAGCTCTGCACCAAATACTATTTTTAGGTACTGGCGATATAGCCGTGAAAAAGGGATGCAATGTTCCAGTCCTAGACATATTTATATCCTAAACATATGGGACAGATGATACATAATTTCAGATTATACTAGATGCGATAAAGGAAACTGATGGTGCTATGATTAAGAAGGTACCAACTTAAAGTAGAAAGGCCAGAGTCAAGTAAGATAAAATAGACTTACTAGGTTTTGGAAGATAAATGTCAGTGTCCTTGACAAGACCAGTTTTGGTATAGTAGACTCAGAAGCCAAACAGCTGGGTTAAAGTAGAAAGGAAGTTGAGGGTCAAAGCTAAGTAACTGTTAAGAGATCTTCCAATTGCCATAGTCAATGAACTTTTTGTTTTTTTCCTTTGGACAGGGAGATACAAATCACTTTGGAAATCTTTGGAAAGCTATTCACATACATGCAAATTTTGCATATTCTTGTAGGGAGTTACTTAATCCTTTAAAGCCCATTAATGGACCCCAAAGGTGTCCATGGGTCACGAATTAAGATTCTCTCTTTTCAACGACCTGGTGTCTTCTACCTTCCTGGGTTTCTTATTCCTTCGATTGCTCCCTCGCTGGCACCAGGTCTTGCCTTCTGCTCTTCCCGTGCTACACACTCTCTCAATGACGTCTGCTTTGACTTTTGTTATTGGGACCATGACACTTATTTCAGTAGAGAAGCCCTTTGGTATTGTAGAGTAACTTAAAGGAAGAGTAAGCTCAGAGTTAAGCTGACACAATTTCAGAGGGTTTATTTGATTTCATAGTGTCCGACTGGACATTGTAGGAGTTGAGGCTATGATAATTGTTCACAAGGACATTCAAAAAAGGTTTGTATGAAAAAAAGCAATCGTCTACGGCCACGCTACCCTGAACACACTCGATCCCGTCTGATCTGGGAAGCTAAGCGGGGGCGAGCTTGGTTAGTACTTGAATGGGAGACCACCTAGGAAGACCAGGTGCTGTAGGCGTAAAAACAAACAAACAAATTTCCGCTACCAAAAACATCCCAAACAACTTCTATGTGCACGTCCACACTTTGTCTCCAGCAGCTGTGTTGTACAGAGCCTGCGGCAGCTGCACATGACTCTTAAAGGGGCCATGTCCCCGAGCGGAGTTTCGCGATGACGGACCTGCTCACTCTGAGAACCAGGGCTGGTTTGGCTGCGCGCAGGGGGGCACCAGGGACTTACTGGGGGACACTGAGTTGTCAGAGTGAGGGCCGAGGTAAGACTCGCTCTGTACAGAAGTGCCGGCGGTATCTGTTGTTCCCTGCTGAGCGCCCCTCTTCCCAGTGGGTGGACACAGCGCCACCATTGCCATGACATCATCAAACTGGATAACAGAGGTCGCTCAGCCCAGAGGATTCCCTGAAATGTTGGAGGGACTTCTTTAAGAAAAAACATTTATAAAAAACAGGAATAACGAATGGTAATAACTACATTCCTGTCAAAAAGTACTTTAATGGAAAAGAATTAAGTGCTCCAACTAAAAGACAGAGTGGATGAATGGATAGGAAAACAAGACCCCTACATGTTGCCTACAAGAGACTCACTTCAGATTGAAAGACACACAGAGATTAAAAGGAAGGGAATGGAAAAGGACATTGCTTTGATGGACCCAGAAGGTATTTAAGTCAGAGAAAGAATAGCACTATATGATTTTACTTATATGCAGAATCTAAGGAATAAAAAGAACTAATCAAAAACAGACTCACAAATATAGTGGACAATTTGGTGACGGACAGAGGGGAGGGGGTTAGGGGGCCTGGGAGAATGGGGTGAAGGGTTAAAGAAGTACAAATTAGTAGCTGATGGATGGTCACGGGGATGGGGAGCACGGCCTAGGGAATGCAGTCAGCAGGGATACACTGGCTCCGTGGAGGGTCAGGGGAGGGAGCAATTGGGATCATTTTACGAACTATATAGGTGTCTAACCAATGTACTGTATACTTGAAACTAATTTAAAAAAAAAATAAAAAGAAAAAACATATTAATTCTCTCATTGTAACATTTTAGAATCTTCCAGATCTGTCCTTCCAGCTCCATCACAAGGTGGAGTCAGCCTTTCACTGTGAGCCTCACAGTGACATTTGTGGCACCTTATGACATGCAGCTTTTCCTGTTGGCATGCTGGGTTGTGAAGGTTAATTTTACGTGTTAACTTGGCTAGGCCACGTTGTTTACTGGTGCTTTATTTTGTGCTTGTTTATTGTTGCTTTTAATATTTGAATAAACATTCACATGCTTCAAAAATCAAAAGTAATAAACGGGTGTACAGTGCAAGCCTCTCTTGCTACGCCTTGTTCTCAGAGGGAGCACCAGGTTCAGGTTCAGGACAAAGAACCAAGACAGAACAAGAACCAGAAAAGAACCACAACAGCAAGTACTGTTTAGCCATTTGGTCAGTCTGCTACCAGATGAGTGGACTCCGACAGTTTTCTTCAGTCAACAATCTCCCTTTGACAGCTGGGCAGTGGGAGGAAGGATGAGCGACTTCCTGCCACCCTTGGGCTTCTGTATGGGAAGGCAGGGTACCCTCCTTGGCTGTATACAACTGGGAAGAGGTAATTCACCAAAACGAAATAAGCACGTTATTAGGAAGAATTAGGACCGGGAAACTGCCAATAAACAACAAAGGTGTCCCCTTATAGGTCCCCTTATAGGAGCTTATGCCTTGTTTTATTTTATGTATATAAGTAACAGTGTAACAAAAATAACCTAGGTCAACAGTTGAGGTCCAAGATAACTGTTTTTTTTTTTTTTTTAAAGAGATGGATAGTACATTATTCAAGTTGGAGACACAGTTATAAATCCCCAGTAAATGTTTTCCAGCTGCCTTAATGGAGTTAGCATCTCGCTATCAGAGAACAATTCATCTGTTGGTAATAACAAAAAGACCCTTTACTGAGTCAGTCTTATGCCTTTTAATGGATACTTATTACCTTAGTTAACTAAAGGCCATTATTTAAGCTTTGCTTTTTAAGGTCTCTACTAAATACTTATCTAAAGGCCATTCTCTTACTCATTTTCTATTCAGGTGGACGGTGTGCTTTGTTTCTTTTAGTTACATCGTTACTATTGTTATTATAAAGGCATTCTGATTTGGAAACAATGTCTTCAGCAAGTTAATTCAACCTAGAGCAGATTTAATGGGTGGCAGGGGAACATTTTAGAAACAAGTATATTAGTACAGGCATGAAAGTTGGAAAATGTCTTTAGGTGAGAATGAAACAGGCAGGCTCAGGTGAAGTAAAGGGATATTGGGAGATAAGATGGGAAGCGGATTATAGCTTTGACAGTGAAGTTCAAGTATCTGTCCTGTAAGGAAATAATTTTTGAACAGTGGCATGAAATGAAAGCATATAATTAAGGTTAATTTGCTAATTGGGGCAACCTGGGCTGAAGAAGAGACAGGATTTCAGGAATACAAAGGACATTAATTATCCATACAGGCTTTGATGGTATTCCAAGCCAGGAGGAAATAATTTTTTCTTTCTTGCAGAAATCACTAGCTAAATGATATTCCTGTGAGCCATGATATAACAGAGTGAACTCCAATAAATTCTTCTAACAACTTCCTCATTAAATTGATAGCCATAAGGTGATTTTGGTCTCAATAAATTGAGAATTTCTCTTAATATTTACTTATTTAGGCGAGGCAACCCTCGGTTGACCTCACAGATTACAAGGACCTTGTCAGTTTACAATCTATTATTATTATTTTTTAAAATTTTTTATGCCTATCTCCCATCCAAGTACTAACCAGGCCTGGCCCTGCTTAGCTTCCGAGATCAGACGGCATCCGGCTTGTTCAGGGTGGCGTGGCCACATACAGAATTTCTCTTAACACTAATGACCTTCTTCACGGTGCTGAATCCTCTCTTAGCTTTCTCTAAACTATCAGCAACTATATTCAATGTTTTTCTAAGCCATATAATACTGTCTATAATTACATATATTTTATATCTTTAGTGCTAAGTCACACAGTGAATGCTATAATTTAATATTTATCTTCAATCTAGAGCTTTGTGGACCTAAAGTGGCCAAGTTTAGGATTACATACATTTAACACCCTTAACAAATTGTTATTTCACTTGTTACCAAACCACAAAAGCGTTTTCATAAAACTTGCTAGAGAATCTGTTTGTCTCTTGGAATTGCTACTTTGTTTCATTTTCAGTTTCCTTTAGTTTTACGTGTCTAATTTTTTATAGTTAATTGATTTTATCTGACAGCTTTAAGACATCATTTTTCTTATAAAATATTAACACGTTAGAATATCATTGATTAAAGCTAAAAATCTTTAAATTTTTTCCTTTTCAAATGTTTATTCCCATTTTGCAATCTCTATTAAGTGACCGTGCAAGTTTTGGTAAGACTTAAACCTACTTTCACAGACTTCCATCAGTACCGTCTCCCCCACTGGGTCCAAATAGATTCCATTATTCATTATACCAATTCTCAGAGATTCAGATATATTTTTTTTATGTACAGTAACAAAAGTAATTCAAAGATGATAAAATGGCCATTCTCCTAAAGCATAGAGTGCTTTATAAAGAATGTACGTGAGTTATTGGTACCAATGTTTCCAGGATGTCTTTATGAAAAGATGCCCATTAAGCAATGGTCATGAAATATTCTACACAATTAACTTGAACTAATGGGTTATTAAATTTTACATTGCTAATGTTATTGCTTATTGCACTATTGTATATTTTTAACAACCAGTACAGAATACAATAAAATTATGCTATATACTACTTATAAGGTCCAATGTATCGAATCACATAAAATGTGAGATTGCATTATTACATGATTAATGAAATACCAGAGGAAATCTGCAGTTAGCCAACTGGAAGTGGTAGAAGTTGCAGAGCCAGATGACAATTGCGTTATACATGAATTTCCATTGTTTTGGTGTCCATTATCATCAGTCTTTTTCTGTATTTCGGCCACGAAGTATCAGCTCTTCATTGTATAGCAGTAAAGCCTGTTCTCAATGAACAGGGAAAATGGAAACTAGGCGACAGGTAAGAGACATCTCAAAGGACAAAACTATATGACCTGGGAGGACTGGATAGATATAGGAGGCAGGGGTAAAAAAATCACACATTCCTGGATCACTTAAACAGTGAGGACGCTGATAGGAAAGGCTGGGGGAGAATGGTTTCTTACCACTATCTGGATTGGTAGAGGGATGGGACGGAAGGTGTACGTTGGTTTTAATTACATTATTTCAAGGTGACAACAGAAAACTCAGGTGAATAGGCAGTTATAGATACAGAATCTGAATTTGAGGAAGCCGGTCTTTTGATATAATGGTAATTACAGACAGAACTGGGAGAGTAAAGAGTCTAAGAATGCTTTCAGAATGGAAGAGAATGCTGAATAAGAATTGTTAAAGAATGAGAGATAGAAGAACCACATTAACATAAAAGCTAACATTTGAAGTTTATGATCTTTTTACATTACATATTAAATGAAACCCTTGAGAGGTGGGAGATTAGTTTCAAGTAAATTTATTCATTCATACATATTTAAGTGCTACTGGGAATATCAGGCTGAATAAGTCAGTTCTTGTCCTTAATGATTTTCCAATCCGATGGGAGAGGCAGACAAGTAAACAAGTAATTAGGGGCCCTGGTTCCAGCACTAAGAATACTGTTTAATAATTGGCTATTTACTTACCAGTCTCTATTACAGAAAAAGCACATTAGGTTAAGGGATAGTATCTAACACTCGTACAGCTCCAAAGCCTAGCAAAGGATCTAGCACACAGGCACAAATATGAGAGTAGACTGTCTCAGCAGTGATGAGCATTCTATCAAGGCAGAGCATAAGGTGTGTGGGAGAGGAAAGCGTTAGGAAATATGGCTAGTCAAGGTAGGCTGGGGCTCCGCTTTTGGAAAACTTTATACAGTATGCCAAGGAATTTACAGGTGGCCTTATTGGGGATGCAAAGAAAATTTAAAACATGAGAATGACAATCAGATTTGTGCTTTGAAAGACAACTTTGGTTGGCGTGTGAAGGATAGATTGGAGTGGGGAGAAATTATAGAAAGGAAACTGTTATTACAATAGGCTAGTGCTTTCCAAAGTTTTAAACACGTTTAAGTGCGCATATGGAATGGGAGGCCAACTGTGTAAGAGCAAAGTGCTTTGTCCCATATTCAAAGTCCTGGCTCCGCTCATTAAACGCTTAAAGGAAAAACGGAAAACATCTGGTACCAAATAGGTACTTTGTAAACGTACATTTCCTTTCCCTCGGTCCGCTGATATCAAGACCCAACGGATAAATCCTGAAGATGTAAAGCAGGGGATGAAATTCGTCCCCAAGAGGCAGAAAGGAAGGAAAACCAAGAATGGGAGAGTTTGTTTGGCCTAGAGCAGGACAAACTTTTCATGATGAAAGGCAGACTATGTGAAGACAGACCTAGAGGGGAGGACATTTAGAAGAGTTTACATTTCCTGGGAGAAGAGTGGAGAAGCAGCGGGAGACTTTAGATTGACAAATTTTTAATCTCCATCAGAATTAGATGACAAACAAAAGGGCTACTGAGGCTGTAATACATTAACCTGCAATGGCTACAATAGTTTTGAAAATATTTCCCAGCAGCACTCAGCAACATGGGAGAAACAAAGAATGTGTTCGGCTGGATTCATCTAGGATTGGGAACTGGCAGGATGAGAGGGGTCAGAGAAGAGAATGATCTGAGAAAGTTCTCGAAAGGCTCCCTGAAGTGAAGGATACAGGGTACAGGTTAGAAGGAAACAAAGTCGAGTTAGGTCGTTGATAGAGTGGACCAGAGATGATTTAGTCTTGCTGACGTCAGAAAGTATTTTATGGCAACACAAACGGACTTCATTCTTTTGATTTTTGCAAATAAATAATATTTTTTATTAAGCATCACAGACTAGAAACTGTGAAAATAAATGTTTTAAAATTATATGTCTTCAGAATGACAAAATCCAATTCTTACTTGGGTTACCACAGGATATTCCTTTATGCAGAACAAAAATGACTGTACTGAAACCTAAGTAGGTACATTAATACCAAGTGGTCCCCAACCTTTTTGGCGCCAGGGACCGGTGCTCCTATGAGAATCTAATGCCTGATGATCTGAGGTGGAGCTGAGGCGGTGACGCTAGCGCTGGGGAGCAGCTGCAAAAACAGTTTTGTCTGCTGCTCACCTCCTGCCCTGTGGCCCAGTTCCTAACAGGCCACTGACCTGGTAAGGACCCAGGGGGTTGGGGATTCCTACATTAAACTACTCATTATATTCTGGTTTTCTTCTGTATTAACTGTGACTGCAGTTCAAGTGAAAAGAATGGATTTTTGATTATTCAGTAGATAAAATGATTCTTTATAAGTCCCCAATTCAATGTTCAGCATTCATCACTGACCTTTAAAGGCAAGATAAAAATGACAAAAGAATCATGAATAGCACCAGGCTGAAATTAAATTCATCAGATAAGAAATAATCTACTTAAGCGGTCTTTATCTTAAAAGTAACATTTTGTCTACATAGTTAGCGTTAGATCGTTTTTGAGTAATCATTAAGCTTTTTTTTCTAAGTTATGGGTCCACAAGCACAAAATTCAAATTCCCATAATGTAGCACAAATACTCTTGTATTAATTAAAATGGAAGATTCAAATTATCTTAAGGATTAGTAAAGGCATACCTGACTTTTCAAAAAGGTTTACATTGAGTGCTTTGGTGAAAATTTCTCATACAAGAACTGGTGATTAGATCTCAGATAACATCCTATAGGAACCAATCGAGGAAAACACAATGTTTCCGAGAAATATAAACTTTCATTTTGTGATGGCAGTAACACTTCCACACAGGATTCATGATTTTTTTCCGACCTTTTTTGGACCACAGAAGGCTTGGGTGGGGTGGGGGGGCTGGAAATTACACAAAAGGAATGGTGAGGGTTAAGGCCCTATAAAGCTAATGTTAGTGCCTAATAGCGTAGCCTTCAGGCACTAGCTCTCAGGTTCACACTTTTCTTCCCTTTAATGGTAGAGATTAAAGATGTCTACTTCCCTTCCCGTTCAAGTACCAACTGCCTTGGGGGAGGGCAGTGGGCCTGGGAAGGAAAAAAAAAACCCACTTCCCCCTGCTTTCTACATGAAGTGAGCCAACAGCTTTTATAATTCTTACTACTATTGATGGGAAAATATACAAAGGTTTTAAGGCTCCTTCTTAAAATACTTTCCCATGTACTTTCCTAAATGGAAAGACACTGCTATTTTCAGATACTAACCAGTTTTGGGGCACCAGTTACACTAGGAAGAAAAAAGAAAGAATTGGGGCTAGTATGTAAAGGAGACTCCTCGGTTAAAGAGCAGAATTTGCCTGGCAGGAAGAAAGGGGAAAGGAAGGGGGTAAGAAAAAGGACGCGCATGCTTACTGTTTGTCACTGTCAGCCCGCTCACGGGAGACTTCAGCGAGGGCGTTTCCGGGGAGGAGACAGATATTCTTCTACGCAGCAACATTTAGGAAGGAGGCTCTGTGGTCTTCGAGCTAGCTAGCGAACAGAAAGTGGCCTGAAGTGGTGCCTCGCTTGGAACTGGGGTAGATGAATTGGGAGCTGCCCATATTTCAGTTAGGAAGAATCTGGATAAAAGTTCCTGGAAGCTGAAGTCTCTTTTTTGACAGGAACATTCACGGCAGAGTAGGCCACAAGGACCCAATACAGCACATTCTGACGTTCAAATTAGGCCTAATTAAATGCAGCTCCTTTTGACTCTGTTTGATGATGATTACCTGTAGAGAGTGGTTCTGAATTGCGACCACCTCACCTACATCACCCCTAGTCACTCAGTTTTGAGACAAACACCTAGGTCCAAATTTTTAAAAAGGTAGACTAAAAGACACACTGCCCGCCCCCCCCCAAATCAACTAAAATAAGCTATCAGGCCTAATCTAGAATGACTTAATGTATTATTCATTCTCTGCTTTGAACATTTGACTTAAGTACTTTATTAGAGCTATTAGCTCAGGGTTCCCACCAAGTGCATCAATTTGTTTATAGGCTTTAGATTCAAGCTCTTCAAGAGTATTTCGAGTGTATTCAAAAGAACCTACGTTCTCGAGATAATATACACAGTATTTTTTAACATCTATGTTTTCGGTTCTCTGGCGCAAGATATTCTGCACCTGGGTGCTTTCCGGCCTTGACCAAATAGCATGAATAGTAGGGAATGAGAACTTTCCCTCTGTTAGATCTTCACAAAAGCTTTTGTTTTCACTGTACTCTTTGGAGTGTAGATTAGCATAATCATCTCTAATTTGGAAAAAGAGCCCAAGTGTATCAAGTAGTGGCTTTAAATCACTTCTGTAATCAGAAAACAACTGCATGAGACCTACTGCTAATCCAAAGAGTCCACCGGTCTTCTGCAGAACCATAGCTTTATATTCCTCTTCAGTGGGACAAATATAGTTATCCCTCCAATAAATATCTAGGCACTGGCCCTGATGGAGTTCCAAAAGCTGGCGGGTAAAGATCTTTACTGCTTCTGGGTGATCAAGGGTTAAGACTTTCTCTAGGCCAAGAAAATATATGTAATTGGCAGAATTGATGACAGATGGAATTCCATAGATGCTGTGTGCCACTGGAAAGCCACGTCGGAGTTTTGAGTTGTCTTCAATATCATCGATGAGTAAACTGGCGTTATGCAACATTTCCGTCACTTCAATGATAATCTAACAAAAAAGGCGATTGAAAAATTTTTTTCGTATTTTAACTATCCAAAACAGCTTATAAATATCTAATTATATTAACAGATTACAAGGGTTCTCAGGTTTCTAAGTTTTTAAAACTAATAATTATTTAGCAACTCCAATATAAAACAGTATATTGCATGAGCATTAAATGGAAGTAAGAGCTAGGAGTATTTTTACGTGACACATTAATTTCTTGGGGTTAAGAACAAGGTTATAATTGCCTAAATACCTGTAGCTTGTCTTCTGGAACTTTCAGCCAATGATTAAATGCCTGTGAAAGTTTGGTTCTCACTTGTTTACCTGCAATTAAAGAATAAAACTTGGCAATAAATTAATTAACATCTTAATTATAAAAAACACATTCAGAAACTTCCCCTAAAATGGATCAGACTTGATAAATCCAGCGCCATCAATCCATTATCCACTGCAGAGCCTGTGTCTTCTCCTGCTGGGCCCCTACTGGCTCCTTCTGTCGAAATTCACATTCTAAAACCTACAACCTTAAAATCAGGGCAGGAAAGAGACATTCTAAAGTTGCAGTGGCCCGCTAGCAAGCCCACTACTTTAATTTTAACTTTTATCAACGATTTTGGAATGGAATGAAAGTTTTAGAAATTTTGGTCTAATTCATTCCTTTTTTGAAAAGGAAGCCCGTCTAGTTAGCAGCAGTTAATTAGCACTGTCCATTTCAGAGAAGATATTCAGAGAACACTAGGTATTTCTAATGAAATGTACTTTGCTATTGAACTACCTCTTAAAATTATCCACCACCGTCTATGGCCATGCCACCCTCAGCAAGCCTGATCCCCTCTGATCTCGGAAGTTAAACAGGGTCAAGCCTGGTTAGTACTTGGATGGGAGACCACCTAGGAAGACCAGGTGCTGTAGGTGTTAAAAAGATAAAAATGTTCTATATGTTTCCTGCATGCACAGTAACATCCTAATTTTAGGTTTCAGGAAAATAGTTACATAAAAGTTTTAGTGAACAAAAACAGTATTCTAAGTCCTATCTATGTTTTCTTTATACCGATCACTCGGACAAATGAATATACAAACTGGACCATACTGACAATGCAAAACTGTGCAAAGTGACCCATACTGCTTTAGCAAACAAGTTTAGGAGACAAAGAACACAGACAATCCAGGTTGAGCCACATTTTCCTTCTACTTCAGAATGTACATAGAAAACAGACAACGGTTTAACGTAAAAGTACCACAGTTTTAATATTTTTTTCCTCTGACCAGATTCTAGGGTCTGGCTTGATATTTTTAAGCCCTCAAATCGTTTCCAATAGGCACTAGTCACAGAGATCCCTCAAAATTAACACAATTACTATTTCCCTTTTAAAATCTTAACATTATCAACTCTCTGTAGCCTAGCTTCTCCACTCCCAACTCCACCCTCCACCTCCCACTGCAAAGGCTTGGGGCCCTGCACTAGGGCAAAAAAGCAAACATAAATAAAAGTCATTCTATTTCATTCATTTCAGAAAATTCTAATACCAACAATTATTTATGATTATAACCTTTTATAAGCAAGAGTAACAATAAATGGTCTGGTCCACCTTTAAATCATTTTAGTAACACTGAAAAATAGGTTTATTATGCATAATGCAATTTCCTATTTAGGGAAATCCTTTGAGATTATATTTTGTCAAGGATGCAACAATATATTCAGTTAAAAAAGGTGAGATACCCAATGAGTTTTAAATATGTAATCTAATGGCTTAAAATATTACTTTTAGATAATGAGGACTAAAAGAATTGTTACAGAGTAAGTTAATTTCATAGGTAACCATTGTGGTTAAAATGTAATGATAGGCAGTCCTGGCTTTGCAGAGTGGCAGAGTCTCTGGAACGGGAGATACTTTAGACTCTTGCCAGTACTGATAACTGGCGTGTTTTATGGCAGCCCATTTCCAGCCAGTGTTTGCCAACGGGTTACAAAGCAGTGCAGCGACACATGGGCAGAGTGTGGAAGAAAGTGTCATGTTTCTCAGTGGAAGACCCTAGTAGCCTAAGAACTGCAGTGTGTGCGTTCATAGTAGAAAACATGAACGTGGAAAGTAAGTGAAGGTTTTCGTTACTGTACAAATTGGCACAGATTTCCCTGACAGCTATGCAATAGGGAACAGGAATGTGTGGCATCCGTAAAGAATAAAACCTCCAACGAGGTAATCAAACGTTTTAAGTATTTTATTTTTTAAGTATGTTACATAATGGTATGTTTTTTAAAGGGTATCTCAAAATTGTTCCTTTTAAGAACAAAGAATTATAAAGTTCTATTTATCATTTTTCTCATAGGTTATCACCTTAAATGGAAAATGTATGTAGAAAACAGACAACGACTTAACTTACAGGTGCTGCAGTTTTAATACTTTTTTCCTCTGACTAGATTCTAAGGTCTGGCTTGATACTTTTAAGTGCCCAAATAGTTTCTAAGAGGCACTAGTCTCAAGAGCTGGCAAGTTTAACCTCTGTATGCTAACGTTTGCATGACCAATACTCTAAAAATGACCCTATACGTATTTAGTTACTGAAGTACTACCTGGTAATTGAAGTAAGTACTTGTAGGGTTCTAAAAGAATTCTTTGGGCTGTTTTTTGAGTCTTCTCCATTGTGTCTGAATTTCAAAGCCGATCTGTTAAAAAAGAGAAACAAATATGCTCTCATTAACGAAATTATCTTCGAGTGTCAAACTGCAAAGAAATTTGTGTCTCAAGATGTTTTTGTAAAGGTAGACTTTGTTTCATTTTTAAGGAAAATTCTACATGTATGAATCTTGAAAACATTACGGCGAGAAGCCAGTCACAAAAGACCACGTATCGTATGATACCATTTATATGAGATGTTCAGTAGAGGCAAATCTACAGAGATAGAAAGTAGATTAATGATTGCCTAGGATTGGGGTAGGGAGAATGAGGAGTGACTGCTAATGAGTATGGAGTTTCTTTTTGGAGGCACCAAAATGTTCTAAAATTAGGTCGTGGTGATGCCTGCGAACCCTGTCAGTATACTAAAACCTGTCAAATTGTATACTTTCAATGAGTGAACTATATGATACGAAAATTATATCTCATTAAAAAAAGTTTGATCAAGTGATTGGCCAAAGTATTCACCTGGATTTTAAGTTACAAAATTTATATTAAGCCTTTGCTATTTATTCAACCATAAAAGGCTTAAATCGTTGACATCAAATCAATGTTAAATCCACAGAATTAGATCATTATATATCTGACTGATTACATATATCAGTAAACGTACTTTTTTTCCTGTAACTGTTAAGACAAATTAGCATGTTTTATATATTTAAAATTTAGGGGAAAACGCTCCTGCATTTTCTCTATAATCGACCCATTTCAGAGATTCTGATTTAAGACATTCATTTACTTGAATGCGATCGTCATTAAAAATATTCTCTTAAAGCCTGTGAGATTTTGCGTCCCCCCACTGCTCATACTTTACAAGTTCCCCTTTGACACAAGACTTTCCAACATGTTATTCTGTCTGGAAGGCTGTTTCCTTAGTTAACTCCTGCCACCCCTTCAACTCTCGGGTCGATCCTCATTTGCTCGGGAAAGCCTTCCGTTAGCTTCCTACGCCAAATTCCCTACCTGTGATTCTATCACCTTGTAACTCCTTTGTAGCACTCACCGCTGTTGCAATTTCATACGCGCTTGCGTGTCCACTTTATTTAATACCCATCTGTCTCACTAGGCTTAGAGGTCTACTAAGGCAGGAGCCGTACCAATTCTTCCCCGTGGTAGGATCTCAATAAATACGTGAAGAACCGACCGAAAAACGGAAAGTGCCTTCTAACGTGTTAGGTGAGAACATCAGAGGAACGGTCTGGTTTCGGAGCGGCTATCTAGAGACATATAAATAGAAGCGCAGCTGTAAAGTGCAGTTTACCCTTCGACTCAAACTCCGGGAGATGACGGGTCTGGAGAAAACTGCCTGAGAGATGCCTCCAGGGTCGTCTCTGTCGGCAGAGCCGCAGGGTCCACGAAGCTCCCGCTTCCTCTCGGCTCAGACTCCCCCTTCCGCCCCGCTCGGTCCCCTACCTCCCTG
>NW_006442117.1:2694180-2695354 GCF_000325575.1 Pteropus alecto | reverse complement strand
GGTCCTCGCCCACCTTCTTTCTTTCCTCCGGGTCCCGCCCTCCTCCCCATCCGGGTTTCCCCAGCCGCCACCACAGCCGCTCACGGTTTAACGATGAGATCACAGCTTTCGCGCCGCCGGTCCGCGAGTCGTAGTACCAGCATCAACTTCCCTCTTTATAGTTCCCTCTCGCTGCCTACACGAATCCCTCCCCCTACTTCATCCCAGAACTCTCCGCGCTCCTCAGCCGCCAGCGACACTGCATTACTCGACGCACGAAAATGCGCCATCCTGGTCACACTGCGCAGGCGTCGTTGCCACCTCCCCTCTGCTTTGTCGCCCCGCTCACTCCCCCTTCCGTCTCACGCAGCCGCGGGGCATTGAGGGTCTTGCAGTTCTCGCCTGCAAGGGCTCGCGCGCTGGTCCCGCAGCCTGGACTACATTTCCCGAAAAGCTTTGAGGCGTAACTTTCTGTTTCCATAGAACTGGTGGGAAAATGGCGTCGTTGTTTGTATGCTGGGGGCCAATAAGAACAGGGTGTAGGCGGGCTCTAAAAAACCCCAGCCAATCCGAGGTCGTCTAAGAGGCCATCCGGGAAAGAGGTAGGGGAGGGGAAACAGCCTAGGGGAGGGGAGAGCGGAGAGAAGGTGGGGGACTCGGGGTGGGGGGGAGCGATGTTTGCCCGTCAGTCGAGTCCGGAGTGAGGAGCTCGGGTGCTGGAGCGGAGGAGACTCTCGAGCTTAGCCTGCCGCCGCCACGGCCACCGCCTGGATCTTTGCCCGGAGGGAGCCGCAGAGGGTCTGTGGCCGCCGTCCTCTGGAGGGCAGCGCGACGGGGGCCCGGACTCCGGTCCGGGAGGATTTTTCGTCGTCCCCCCTCCCCCCAGCGAGGGAGCCCGAGCGGCCGCCAAACAAAGGTACCAGTCGCCGCCGCGGGAGGAGGAGGAGCCGGAGCTTCAGCCTCGGCCGCCGCTGGACCCGCCGCTCTTCTCCCCTATCTCTCCCCCGGGCCTGCTGGTTTTGGGGGGGAGCCGGGGAGGGGACTCCGGACGCGCCGGCGTCTGCGCTCGCCTCCCAGGAAGGTAGGGCATTTCGGAGGCTTTCGCGGGCTCGTCGGGGGTCCTTGAGGGAGTCCGGGCCCGGGCGACGAGCGGGGAGGACCGCCGTGGTGCGCTCGCCCGGCGTCCGAATTCGGG
>NW_006442117.1:2661941-2693909 GCF_000325575.1 Pteropus alecto | reverse complement strand
GGCCGCTGTCCGCTCGGACGCGGGGTGCGCCGAGGCCCGGCCGGACCCGGCTTGTTGTGAGTTTCTCCTCTGACAGAAATGGCGTCATTGTCGGAGACGGGAAACTCCGTCGGGTCCCGACAATGGGGACGCGAAGCCGCCGAGCTGTGTGAGTGGCGGGGTGCGCGGGGTGGCGAGGCCACAGGGAGCCCCGCATCGGTGTCTCGCGTGTTCGACGGCCTTTTTTGGCCCCTCCGCCTCCGCCCGTGTAGGGGGTGCCTGTGGTGTTCACTGGGTGTCTTTTGTCTCTCTTCCAGGTGCAGGTGAATCTGGTGTTTTCCAGGGGATCGCGGTCCCGGAATCATCATGAAGGTGAGCTTGCCTACAGAAAACGAAGCTCGGGGCTTGTAGAATTCAGGAAGTGGGGGGTTGGATCGATGTCGCGGGGCCTCCGAGTGTTACCGAGGAAGGTGTGCTTGGTGGCTGGGTGCCCGAGCCCTTCCCCGGGAGACGACCGGGTCAGCTGGTGTGGATATGTATCTGTGGGCTGTGCTCTGGAGTTGGAGCAGTACAGGATAGCTCACTGAGGCTCCTTTTCCCATATAGGACGTCTCTTTTTGCAAAGAATGAGTGGAATAGTTGCATGCAGGGGAGGGGGTGTTTTAAAAGGTGAAACGGAAAAAGCAGGTCAAGTAATCTGACTCTAGAACCTCAACTGTATTGTGTTTCTGTCGCTTATACACTGATGAAAGAAAATCTCATTTATTGTGTTAAGAGTACTGTGAATTTTTAGCAGAAGACTGATTAGACACGAAAATAATCTTATTTGAAAGATTTTAAGGCATTTTTATGATCTTTACAAACTCAGAGATAGCAGGTTCCTTGTATTTCCAGAGACTTAAGAGTATGTGGCTTATTTTTCTTTATTGGTTTGTTTGGTCTGGGAATTGTTAGATGCTGTATTGCACTGTGGAAAGCTGATGGCCAGGTTCTTCTTAAATTGTAAACGTGTTGAGTGGAGGATGTTGTCTAAAAAGTACGTTTTGCTTAATTGGTGGAAAAAATTGATAGCAATAAAAGTACAGTCTGTTTTTCCACTTTAGAGAATATAGAAGTGAATGCTGTCATATTTTTAAAGGCACTCTAGATATCTGGTATGTCTAGATTCAACTGGTGGAACAGACACTGGCAGATATTTTTCATCCATCACAAATTCATAAGTGTTTGAAAAGGTAGAGTGTGTTCACAAGTATAGGAAAGCAACAGATAGTATGTCGAAATGTAAATTCACGTACCTTTCATAGTTCCTTTGAACTGATTTTAAACATTCACTTCACTTTTCTTTAGAATCAATATTGCTTTTATAATACTGCATCCACATAAAAATTTGTCATGCTTGTGTTTATGAAAGTAGATAAAAGCTATGGCTGTCTTTTTTTTTTTTTCTTGAGTGTGGGGTGCCATAAACTACCTGAAACGTTTATATCTGCTGAATTGCTGTCTCACCTTCATGTAAATGAAAAACAGTGATTTCAGAAATGAATCCCTTTCGTTAGTCGCAGATGCTACCTAGAACTTCCGTGACCTGTATGAAACAGTGACAAGTGAGTTTATTAGGAAAAACTTTTATCTTTCTGGTGTTGGACCAGAATTTCTTAAGAAAAGTGTTGGGTTGAATGATATGTAATAGATCAGCAGCCGAATGATACAGGGTTGAGTTTAGAATAAATGTTGTAATCTGTCACAGTTTCCAATGTAGTGCCTGACACATCTTAGGGACTCTGTTAATGTCTGGTTAAAAGAAATGTAAGTTGAAGGTCTTTTAGATTTAAATTTTCCTTTCCTTTCCTTTCTTTCATTTCCTTTTTCTTTTTCCCCCCCAATTGGTCTATTTAAAAAATGAAAGTATGTTGGAAACTTTAGCCTTGAAAGTTTCATAGTACTAGGCAAATGCAAATTTGGGGGTGTCATTTGAGAACAACTAATTTTAAATGCTCAGTGTTTACATCATTGCTGCCTTTAAAAAAAGCATTGGTAATGTTAAAAGGAAAGCGTCATTAAAATAAATTTCTGATTTAATACAAGAAGAACTTCCTGTTTTTGTAAGTATGGTAAGTCTTCTTAGGGAACCTGCTGGAAGTCACTAGTACTAAAACCTTAGCTTATTTCTTGGAAGTTAATGTTTTATGTGCTGAAAGTTGAGAGGCTGCCCACAATTGGTATTTTGCTTGAACAAAATCGCAATTCAAAAAGTATTTAGGGTTGATCATATTGGGCTTACATTTTCTTTTTTAAAATATGTTGCCAATTTCTATACTGTAAATGACAGCTGAGCTATAGAAAGATTTACGCCATATATCTGATCTTACCAAACATATCTGTACTTTGAAGCAAGCTTTTAAGTTTGTATCATCTGTCCTATTAGTCACAAAAAATTTTAAATTTTACTGAATGACAGTGTATTAAGGTAATTGAAAAAGTGATTAGTAATACTCTTGGTTGTTTAAAATCCCCAAATAAAAATGTATATATCATTTTAGTATTATATGTTTTAGAAGCAATTTTCCTGTAGTGCTAACTTCAAGAATTTATTTAAGTAAATAAAGCTGCTTTACTGACTAGTATACAGTATCTTACATTTTTGCCTGGTGCGTTTTTGAGAAATCTAATGCAATAGCAATTTTGTGCTTTAACATAGATTACGATGTTGGTCTTATGTTAGATTTATTTTTCATACTTTTGATAGACCTTTCTATGTCAGCGATAACACATTATCAGGAAATGACAGATTATTAAACTTTCTAAATAATTTTAAGACTTAATTATGTCAGATTCATTTCCTACTTTTTTTCTAAATAAAACTTTTTTCTTCTGTATTGTGCATATTATTAACATCTCTGATTACACTGTTGTAAATTTTCCAGTGAAATGGGCTGGATAGGCTAGACAGTTCAGAATCTTAAGGGCTAAGTGACTTAGATGGTTGTATTTAGAATCTGGGGAGATAGGGCTTTTTCCATGTATCATTCTCTTTTCAGTAAACGTTGGCTTAGATCACATACAAATAGCAGGTTAATTACAAATGCCTTTTTTAATGCCTTTTGCTTATGTGCATTTTCTCAATCCTCTTCCCTCCCCCTTCCCCCCTTCCTCCTCCCCCCTCCCCCCTTCCCTCCTTTTTCTCCTAGCTCGCTCTCTCCCTCCTTCCTCTCTTCCTCCTTTTTTTAATCTCTCTCCCTCTCTGTCCCTTTCCTTCCCTCCCTCCCCATCCCTCTTTTCAGGGAATCTACTAGTAATCGGTAGTACTAAAAACTTAGCTTATTTATTGGAAGTTAGTGTCTTATGTGGTGAAAGTTGAGAGGCTGCCCACGATTGGTGTTTTGCTTGAACAAAATCGCAATTCACATAAATTATTCATTTAACAACAACCCCTTCCAAGTGTCAGGCAGTGTGGAATGAAGGTGAATGAACTATCAGACCTGCTCTCAAGGAGCTCACAACTTAGGCGCTCACAGAGAAAGCAGAACAGTGCATTTAAATTATGAGAGTATCGATTGCAATATATAATTGTGATAAGTGCTATGGGAGGACGGAAGAGGACATCGAAATCAGAAAGCCAGGGAAAGTCTTCTGGCGGAATTGACATCTAAGCTGAGTGTTAAAGCTTTCACTAGGCAAAGGAGGATAGAAAAGAGTGTTTCAGACAGAGAGGGAACAACATTGGGGAAAAAATATACCACTGTTTGCTTCGGCAGCACATACACTAAAGCTGGACCAATGCAGAGAAGATTAGCCTGGTCCCTGCGCAAGGATGACACGCAAATTCATGAAGCGTTCCATATTTAAAAAAAAAAAAAATCAAACAAACAGAAACAGAAAACCCCCAAGACGCTGTATTTGGAAACTAAGTAGTTCACTGTGGCTTGATCAACTTAAAGCATGGTGTATTTGGAGTGGGAAGAGGAGGGCATTGGTTGGAGACGAGGCTAAATTAAGGAGTTGAACATTTTCTCAAAAGCTACATGGAACCACCGAAGGTTTTTAAGAAGGGGTAAAGATGTTGGATTTCTATAATACGGAGATCACTTTGGTAGTCTTGTAGTGAATACATCAAAAGGGAGATCTGAATGGAAAGTCTGGAGATTCCAGGTGAGAACGCCCGTGAGTTGGATTTCTATAATACGGAGATCACTTTGGTAGTTTTGTAGTGAATACATCAAAAGGGAGATTCCAGGTGAGAACGCCCGTGGGAAGTGAGCGAGGGCTTGAACTGGAGCTGAGGGCAGAGACCCGCGACAGCGACAGCTACAAAGTAGATTATGGGATCTAGGAACTCACCCCAGGTAGGAGGAAGATGAGGTTTCCTGGGGGCATGAGATGGATGTTGTCACTGAAGCAAGTTGTCATTGGAGTACAGATGAATAGGGTTTTAGGTATTTAAAGGACGTGTAGGAGGCCCCCGTCCAAGTGGATCTACTTATTAAGATGTAAGATTAAGAGAGCAGGTGGGAGGAACAGCAATCAGGTGGTTAATCCAGTGTGAATGTTAACCTCATAGTCAATATTTAACTATAATATTCTAAGGGATTTAGATCCATGATATGGCAAATGTATTTTGTCCTATAAATTTATAGTCTTTTTGATGAAAGGTAATTTTCTAAAATACCGACTTGCTTTCTGTCCAGATTGCCAATACTTTGCTTACTGTAATTCTTAAAAGTATGTTAGATGACTGCATATTTCACCAAAGAATGTTTTTGCTAACTCGGCCTATAAATTCAGGTTAAAGTGACAGAGGGTGTTGCTTTAGATTAGATGCAATGAAGGGCCTGTTTAAAGAGATGACATTTAAGCATCATGTAAAACAAACGATATAGCGAGCCACTTAGTTATCTGGGGTAAGAGCATCCCAGGCAGAAAATACAAGTGCAAAGGCCCTGAGGAGGATTGTTTGGCTTGTTTGACCTTGGCATGTTTAAGGAACAGGAAGAAGGCCTGTAGGGATGGAGTCCTCGGAGATGAGGCCAGAGAGGTCACGAGGCCAATACAGTGTAGGGCCTTGTAGGCCAAGTAAGGCCTTAGAGTAAAATCTGAGTCTTAGGAAGTCATTGAAGGGTTTGAGCAAGAGAGTGAAGTGATCCGGTAGACGTTTTCTGGAAGAACAGTAACTGCTGTACAGACAACACTGCAAGGAGCAAGAGTGGGAGTGGGAGGTGACTTGAACGGCCACCAAGTTCTGGTGAGAGCTGGCGGACCAGGCGTGCCAAGGGGCAGCATTGAAGGTGGGATGATGATAGGATTTGAATGGACTGGATACGACGGAAAACTTCTGCTTGCTGCTACTTACAGATGACAGCCCCCCGCCCCCCGCTTTTAAATCTCTTTGCTATGATTAGTTGGTGGATGGGATCCTTAAAACTGAGTACAGCCAAGCAGGTATCCCCGACTCTTAGCCGTCTCGTATTAGTGAGCAGCGACCATTCACCCGAGCAGTCCTTTCCATTTTATTTGCTTTTGTTTTCGAGTTTTAGAAAATGAGATAAAATTCACTTTTTCAAGTGTACAATTCAGTACTTAGTATTTTTACAAGATTGTGCATCAGAGAAACCATGTCCCCATTAACGGTCACTCCTGTTCTCCCTTTTCCTCTGTCCCTCCCCTGGGTATCACTAATCCACTTTCTGTCCCCAAGGACTTGCCTGTTCTGGACATTTCCTATTGATGGAATGATACAACATGTAGCCCTATGTGTCTGACTCCTGTCACTTAGAATAGTATTTTCAAAGTTCATTCATTTTGCAGTATAGGTCAATATTTCATTCCTTTTATTGTTGAATAATAGTCTGTTTTGTTGTCATACCGTATTTTGTTAATTCGTTTATTAGTCGTTGGATGTGTGGATTATTTCTACTTTTTGCCTATGAATAATGCTGCAATGAACGTTTATATGCAAGCTTTTGTGTGAATATGTAATTTTAATTTTCTAGGGTCCTATGTATGGACCTTCCCGTTTCTAAGATAGTAATATTACCTGTAGTAACCTTGTTGAGTGCTGAGTGTTTAGCTTCAGATGTTCTGTGTCATTGTGGTAAGTGGCCACCAAGAAAATGGACATTTAAAAGTTTCATTCAATGTTTGTTGGACATTTACATGCTGGTCTCCGTACTAATCACTTAGATAGGATATATCAGTGAACAAAATAGGTAGAAAGTCCTGGCCCCGTGGATCTTATATGTTAAGGTGTGTTTGTGAGATGAACAGACGAACGAATAAACAAATCTAGTTTGTTAGGCTGTCAGTAATATGGAAATAAGAGGGGACCCGGGCAAGTTGATTTAAATAGGCTTTCGGGGTGATACAGGGGGTGAGGCAGGTCGTGGTATTAAAGTTGTCGGCTAGACTTTGTTGAGAAAACTTGATGGAACGGTGTGGGGGAGTTAGTCATGTGGTCGCAAAGACAGCTTGACATGTTCAGTAAACTGCACAGGAGGCCAGGGTGGCTGGAGCGCAGTAAGGAAGGAAGAGAAGGGGGGGTCAGACAAGTAACGGGGTGCAGGTTGGGGGCGGAGCGGATCAGATCAGGTCACCTAGGACCTTGAGGCTTTTGTAAGGATTTTGGCTTTAACAATAATAGAAATAGGGAGCAACCGGGTACTTTGAATAGAGGAGCGATGCAGGCTCATTACAGAGCGGCAAATGTCATTATATTTTTAAAAGATCACTCACTGCTGTGTTGAAAACAGGCTGTATGCAAGTCAGAGACAGTGAAGGAGATGAGGAGGGGTCAGATTCTAGATGTCTTCTTTGAAGGCAGAGCCAACGCATTACTGTTTTTGAAAGAAGGTAGAGGAAGGAGAAAGTCAAGGACACCAAGATTTTCTGGCTGAATAACTGGAAAACTGGGATTAGGATGAAGTTAGGGCTGCATAAGTTTTGGAAATAAGCATTTATATTTTATATTTGTCAAAAGCGCTTTGCGAAATGTGGCTGTAAATGAAATAGACATGCTGTGTTAATTTTTTAGTAACAGACTCATTTTAAAAGAGCTGCAAACTTTTATTCTTGACAAACTGTTTCAAAACAGGACTCTCGCTGCCTGCCTTTTAGCGACACAGGACAGATGTTTCTGCACCCGGGAGAAGCATGCTCTCGTGTTGTCTGTGAGGTGACACCCACAGGAAGCAGAGGAAACCAGTCCCATTAATCCTTTTGATATTTAAATGTTGCAGATTGCAGGTGTGAATTTTGATAAGGCTTAAACTGCAATAGAATTATTAAAAATTCGTGTGGATTATCTAAGTGCACAACACTTTGAGCTTGTAACCATTCGAATATAAAGACAAAGGAAAATAGTGAGGAAATTGTGTCAGCGTTCTTTTTTACCGGGCCTCCTTTAAACCGAATGGGCATTGAACAGAACATAAACTTTAACTACCTTTTGTTCCCAAGATGATGTATTTTCATTTAATTACTTTTCGTTAAAATAAGACGGTATATTTGTTACCGCTTAAACTGCTAATCAGCATATTTAACTTAATTTTAAAAGAGAACTTGTGTTATAAAAATTATTACAGTTCTGCTCTTTCAGAAGCGCAGGAAATCCTGACATTAAAGTTTTCTGTGGAAGATAATGTGTTTCTAGAAATCTGATAATTTTCATGCTGTGATTAGAGACACCATTCAGGTTTGGGGAGGAAAAATGAGTTTATAAAAGTATATAAACAGTTTACTGGGAAATAGAGGGCAGCTCTACTAAGGTCAGCCTACAGAGAGAGAGAAACCAAGCTTCGTGTTCATCTTACTATACCGATGGTCTTCTTTTAGGCTGGTAAATAGAAGCAAAGGACAAGATAAAAGAGGCAAAGGAGGGAAAGTTTTAAAACAACACTAGTCTTACTCTGAGTACAGTTCCCAGTATTCCTTAATTAATACTTGCTCATAGTCTACACAGAAGGTCCAAGTACGGGTATCAAGATTGCTATAAATCTCTTCCCATCCCAGAGTTATGTGCAGAATTTCACATGGCCATACACTTTCTTGGAGAGAGGAGCCATAGCTCTTCTCAGCTTCTCAATGGAACCCACAACACAAATAGTAAGAAACACTGCTCTGTAATATCATCTGCTAACTGATCTGCTGCCAGTCATCTTAATAAAAATAGTTGTTTGTATACCTTTCTACTTTTACCATTAAGGAACAGGTAATCATCTGGTCACTACTCATTTTATTTTTTAATTTTCTTTGTTTAAATCACTATACAATTAGAAAAGAGTCGAGTTGATTGTTTCTGAAATATTAGCATTTACGTGAAATTTCTACATAGCTTGAAATGTTTGCCTATTTGAATTTCTAAGAAGAATCCGAATGTTTTCAGTTACAATTATAAAGATCCTTTGATTTATGGAAACATTTTATGAAATAAGTTTAAAAAGTTGCTCTGAAAATCTGGAAGTACAGTTTTTAGCACACTGGGTATTTATGAAACTATTTATTTAAAAAGTTAATGTATGTTTGCTCTTTCCTTTTCCACATTCAGTTATTTGTCTAATAGGGTCGTCTGTAACAAGGATAATATCTAATTGAATAACCAGATGCACTTAGCTTTAGGATACAGTTAGGAGTATGTATAAACTTCTATATTACTCTGCCTGGTGTGAGTGTTTTTCCAGCTTAACATTGGCGTTGGCAGTCAGGTGATAGAGAGGCTGATTCTCTGGGCCATTATTACGATTTGTAAGAAAGAAAATTTTACAGAAAATACTGGATGTATCATTTTTATAAATTATAAATTTAGCTATAGTCAGAAGAATAATAATTCTGCACATAGTTTCATACTATTAAGATATGTCAGATTACAGTATATCTTGGACAATAAGATGGATACTTTACATAGACTTTTTATTTAAGCCATTTTCGTCTTGCTTATAGATTTGTCAATGGGACTTAACTATAGGATATTTGAAGATCTGTGTCAAGATTTTGATAAGTAACAGACTGCTATCTCCTAATTTGATAATCTTGCAGGATAGTTGCTTATGAGAGCATAGTTACTGATAACTAATAAGTTTCCTTGAAAATCACACTTATTTTTTTATAATTTAATAGCATAAATAAAGATGATAAACTGTCAAACCTTTGACACAGTGTAGCTTAGTGATTAAGAGCATATGGTTTAGAAAGAGAGATCTTGTTCCCAATACTGTTTCTCTCCGTTCTTTGTTGTTGAAGTTTGGGTAAAGTCATTCATTTTTGAAAATAGACATTAAATTTTTTTTTTTTTTTGCCAAATGGTGTTAATAGTTACAAGATTGTGTAAGTACTAAATGAAATAACATTGAAAATGCTTTTTATTGCGCTTGGCGTAGTTCTGTGCAGGCAATACATGGCGGACGTATTGTTCTGGTAAAAGCTTGTCTCTCCTATTATAAACAGAATGAGGATTCTTTAAGACTGCTTTGGATTGAATTGGGACTCTTTCAAGTTGTGGGCAGTTTTCTAAGAATGCTGGTGTTCTTGTCTAAAATAGGTCTGGCTTTAGTACTTATCTCACGGGGTTGTAGGGGGTGACTAATAACAGGATCTACTACATAGTAAGTTCTCAATAAATTGTAGCTATTAGTAGATCTATGACGAGAATGGACAAATGTCGATTTAAACAGGCTCTCAGGGTGATACAGTGACTAGTCTTTTTTTTAACTTGATTTGGAAGTTTAGGAGAAAAGTTGCAATTTTCTGATTAAGATTAAAACCTGTCTTTATTTTTGTCTTTATGAAATTCTCAAAAGAATGTTTAATGGAAGTTGAAAACTAGATTTCTTCATTCTCAGAACGCATTGCTCCCATTTCAGACCTTTATCCGAGCAGAAGCTTCTAGTAAATACAGTACGTGTCTGCTCAGATGGGTTTCTTTCAAGGGAAAATACATTTTACTTCCAACCCTAGAGGGTTGTTGACGGATTAGATGAACCACTGTAGATATTTATTCTCTGCGTAAGCATCCACCTCTAGCCTTGCTTATTTATGTAAGGCAATTTTTTCTTCTTCTTTTGATCGCATCACTGTTCTGATGTGGCAGTTAGTCACCTGAGGCTGGTCTAGCAGGGTGAGCCAACGTGGGTGGAGTGAGTGAGTGCTGGGGCCCTGCCAAACCTGAGAGTCTTTACTCCAGAGAGGAGTAAAAGGAAAGCTGAGCAGGTTTGAAGACAAAGGAGCTACTATTGCTCGTCAGAGTTTTAATGAGGCAGCTTGGCTTATGTCTATTTGGGAGATTTTTTTAAATTTAGATTTTTCATATCTTCAGTTTTATTTTGGTAAAGATATCTCACCACGG
Source organism: Pteropus alecto (assembly GCF_000325575.1). Classification (NCBI taxonomy): domain Eukaryota; kingdom Metazoa; phylum Chordata; class Mammalia; order Chiroptera; family Pteropodidae; genus Pteropus; species Pteropus alecto. The sequence goes on along the minus strand of NW_006442117.1, from coordinate 2,683,600 downwards.
ACCCATTTCTATTTTTTATTCATATCTCCTCGCTTAAAGTAGTTCAGTGATTTTAAAAAAAGTTGTTCATTGTCAGAGGGCCTGACACTTAAGTCACTTAAAGTTGCTTTGCCCCAACTTGGAGAAAGTTTTCTAAACTAGCTGTATTACTAGCAAAAGTAAGGAAGTTTTCTTTTTATTTGAAAAGCAGTATAGGTTTATTGTAAATATTAAAAATTACAGAAATGTATACAATGAATAGTAAAACCTTACCCACCAGCCTCACTTCCTATGGGCACCTTCGGTTAACAGTTTGGGGTACAGTCTCGCACACCTTTCTTCTTTGCACATGTAAACTTGTGTGTGAGTATTTCATGTTTGATTTTGTAAAAATAGATTCATCTATACATACTGTTCTGTAACTTTACATTCTTCTATGTCAGTACTATGGCATTCTTTTTTGATGGCTTTAGCAAGATTTTATTTGTATTCAATATGCTAATTTCTCTACCACCAACTGATGTACGTAAGGAGTCACTATGTTTCTTTAGCTTTAAATTTTGGCAGATATGTAGAGGCCTCAATTACAGCAGTGTTTAGCATTCAGGAGGTATTCACCAGGAATAGTTAATTTATTTGACTATCTAGTACTACTAGGTGGTGAATAGCCCCAATCATCTGTAACATTTACTATAGCCTCTCACAGCCCTATTGGTTGTTATGACAGCTACGATTAATGAAGTGTCATTGCATGAGGTTGCTATTAGAAGGTGGAGGGTCTAAGGCCATGCCACCCTGAACAAGCCCGATCCGGTCTGATCTCGGAAGCTAAGTAGGGTCGGGCCTGGTTAGTACTTGGATGGGAGACCACCTAGGAAGACCAGATACTGTGCATAAAAAATAAAATAAAGTAAGGGATTGTAAGATGACAAGGTCCTTGCAATCTGTGAGGTCAACCAATGGTTGCCTCACCTAAAAAAAAAAAAAGGTTTGGAAGGTCAGTGAGGGGGAGCTCCTGTGAGGGTCATTGAGGAGGAGCCCTTGTGAGGATCAGTGAGGGGACATCCACGTGAGGGTCAGTGAGGGGGAGCCCCCGTGAGGGTCAGTGAGAAGGAGTCCCCTGAGGGTCAGTGACGGGGAGCCCCCGTGCTGAAGTGGATAATGCTGTTCTTGGGATCCTTAGCAGCATTTACTAGAAATATTGATTTGGGGACAGACCACTTTAGGCAATGCTAGGGTCAGAATATGTGGTTTCTAAAGAACTTTTTTAACAATACAGTTATACTGTTTTAAAATGGCACATTATGTTTTTAAAGTTTCATGATCATTAGTTATTTATTAAAACATCCCTTTGAGGCGGGTCAGCAGCATTTTTCCTTTTTAATGGTTGAAGAAGCAGATGTGAAGATGTTGAGAGATTTGCCCACAGGCACACATTAAATTGATGGCAGGATCTGTCGCGGTCAGAAAGTGACTGCGCCTCTCTGCTAGTTAGGCGGGTAATAATGTCGTTGCTGTTTAGAGACCTGTTGATGACTTTATGGAATAGTCGATGTGTTTTGAAACCTTTTACCTACTTTCTTTATTGAAAGAAATCAGTTGTAAAGCTAGAATTTACCTGCACCATGGTATTAAATGTTTTATATAAATTTACCCTATTCTTTTAAAAAATAGAAAAAAATATTATGAAAATGTATTTAAATTAACAGTGGACTCACTTCTTCTGGGAGAACCTTTACGTGTTGAAAATTAATATTGCGAATGAGAGGAAAACAGCATAAGGATTTGAAGAGTTACTATTTTAAAGCGAGAGAAAAGAGAATCCTCACATTATATTGCCACGGGTAATTTTGAAATATCGTGGCTCAGAAAACCAGAAAAGACTTTCAAAGAGCCTTTGGCCCTGTGGATTTAGACCCCAACTATTGTGTCAGATGACAACATAAAAGGTTACATAGAGCAAAAAAGTATTCACAACCTGGGTGGCATCCCTGAAGGTGTAAGTTTGCTTGTTCTCTATTTACTTATCTGGATTCGATTCTATTATTTCATTTTCTTTCCCCTAATATAATTCTTTTTATCTGTATGTTACCTTTTTTCCTCCCAGTCGAAAAGAACCCTGTCATCTTTCTGTGCTGCTAGAGGAAGGGTGGGAGGAGTTTTCAAGTAATAAGTGACTGTTGTAAAAAGATTTAACTTCAGGAATCATATGGAGCCTGAGAATTATATATTCAATTTGAGTAATTGCAGTTTTAAATTGCAGTTGTTTATGATTTCTTCATATATGCCTAGGTGATATTCTTCATATATGCCTAGGTGATATTTTTTGAGAGTAAACCTGGAGAATTGCTGTTTTTAATATTGTCATTTCTTAATTTTCTTTTGAGCCACCTTTTTACTTAGTTAACTCAAAGTCTTCCAACTCTCAAAACTGTCTTGCTGTGACACAAGATTCAGAGAGGAGGAGCAGGCAGTGGAAATGGCTGTTTAAAAACCCCTGCCAAGCGGAATCTTAGGGGCAGACAGATGTCTTTTTTATTGTTTGTATTGCCAGGTTAAAATTTGGGGGTATGCAGCTCTAGAATAAATTTAGCACAATTCGTATTCACTAAGTCATCTTAACATATCAGAGATGGAAAGAGAGGTCTGCTAATTTCTGTAAAAAATGGTTTCTTTTGAGATTGCAGTTATCATGTTTAAGCTAGAATATCTCTAAAGATGAAGTTGTGACCAGTGATTTCATTCTGGTGGCATGACAGGGTTCTCTAACTAGGATATCTTTCCCGATTCAGACCCTTCTGTCCTTTGTGCCATCGCTATACTTATTACGTATTTCTGACAGTGCGGCTGTAAACCACAAATGACAGGCAGTAAATCATAGACAACTACTTATATTCCCAAATGCATCCGTATAAAATCAGTTTCACAAGTCCTGTGTACCCTGAGTTGTAAATTTATGCTATGCAAGTTTGTTTTATATATATCAAGTATCGTACAGTGTTTCTTAGAATGTAGATATACAAATGATTTCAGTTTGATGGTACATTTGGTACTGTATACAAATTGGTATCTAACTTTTTAAAAATTAAATATCAGTACGTCTTTTTCATGGAGGTGATAAATTCAAGAGCCATTCTTTATTGTCAGACTTCATCAGAGGTGAATTAGAAACAAAAGAGGATGAGTCAGGGTGCGCTGTCCTCACTCACCTCATCACCCTAATGATACAGAAGGAATATAATGGAGTAGGATTTTTAGGTTCAAGTCCTGCTCTGGCTCTTAACTAGCTTCAGGACCTTAGGCAGTTTATTTCTTTGAGCCTTTTCAGCATGTGAAATATGATGATGATAATAATTACTTTGTTGTTATGAATTATAAATAAGATGACATATGCAAAATACTCATCACTGTGTTTGGTTTACAAGTGCCCAAAATAATAACTAATATATTGTAGGGGGGGTACTTCTACTATTGTCCTCATATCACCAGCTGCTAGGAGTTTAGGAAACGTACTTAATGCAGCCAGTGCGCGTTGCATTGTGGTAGAGTAGAGTGCTTGGTGCCTGTGTGCCTAATTACGGAAAGCCAGATTCATACAGTTTTGGAGCCTCACGTCTTTTTAGCTTTCCTGGTTCATTTTTTTCTCCATCGCTTTTAATAAAAAAGGGAATCGAATGGAAAATTTCCACCGGAAGATATCTCTGTTTGAGGGGCAATGTCTTCTAATAGTATAAAATTCAGGAATGTAAAGTTAGGGTGGCAGATGGTAGCGCTTCAGAGGTTAAGAGTACAAACTTTCTAAAAACTTAGTTTTTCATTGAGGCGGCAGTGGCTGATAACATAAATTATAATTTGTATCTGTATTGTGTGTTACGTGCTCACCACCAAAAGTCTGGTTCTCCTCCGTTACCATGTATTTGACGCCCTTTATCCGTTTTTCCTTCCCCCTCCTCTCCCCTCCTCCTTGGTGATCACCCCTCTGGTCCGTATCTGAGTTTGCTTTGGTCTGGTTTGGTTAGTTTGCTGCCTTTTTGTTTTCTGTTCCACATATGAGTGAACCGTAGTTTTTGTCCTTTTCCATCTGACTTATTTCACTTAGCACAGTACTTTCACGATCTATCCATGTTGTCACAAATGGCAAGATTTTATCTTTTCTTATGGCTGATTACTATTCAGTCGTGTATATATGTACCGCATCTTCCTTATCCATTCTTCTATTGATGGACACTTAAGTAGTTTCCATGTCTTGGCTGTTGTGAGTAATGCTGCAGTGAACATAGGGCTCCATAGATCTTTTGGAATTAGTTTTTTTCATATCCTTGAGTTAAATACCCAGAAAAGGAATTGCTGGATCATATGATAGTTCTATTAATTTTTTGAAAAACCTCTATACTGTCTTCCATGGTGGCTGTACCAGTTTACAGTCCTACCAACAGAGTACAAACTTTCTCATCAGATTGAATTCTAATCCTGGCACTGTTTATTACTCGTGACCTTGGGCGAATGATTTAAGCCTCTCTTGCTTAATTTAAAATTCCTGAAATGAGAATAATGATAAAACCTACCTCCTACTTTGGATGGATTGAATGAGATCATCCATGTAAAGCATTTAGCATTGTGTCTAATATTGGTGAACAACAGCTAGCTGTTGATTGTCATTAGTAATAGAAGGGATCAGATGCTGCTAGGGTGTATTGTTTCGAGCAGCATGGCCATTAGCAATATAATACAAGCGATGTGTCATGTTAAGTTTTCTAGTAGTGGCATTAAAACAGGTAAATTCATTTTAATAATCTGTTTAAGCCGGAATATTCAAAACATTGTCATTTTAACATGTAATCAATATAAAATTATTAGTGAGATATTTCACATTTTTTTCACACTATGTCTTTGAAATCTGGTGTGCATTTTACAACTACAGCATATTTTAATTTGGACACTAAATTTTCATTGGAGATACTCATAAAATTTACAGTTGAAAAAATAGATTCACATACCCAGGTTGTTCTTAACGTGTAAAAGTTTTCTAATAACCAAATTGGACATTAGCTTTTATCTTCAAATAAAATTAAATTACTAGATCGTATGGTAGTTCTATTATTAATTTTTTGAGGCCCCTCCATACTGTTTCTGTAGTGGCCGCATCCGCCATGTTTTACTGTGTCCACTGTGGAGCGTCTTACAGCCACTCCACCACGGCCTTGTTAGTTGCTGGACAGAGGGATGTGTTTTTTCCCCTTAGTTGGTTTTCTGGGTTTCTTTTACGGAGGAGCTTGGAGTGGTGTCCTGGAGGGCGAGCGGGACACGTTTCAGCCATTGGTTTGGGTCTTTCAGAACAGGACTACATATTTAAATTTCTTCTGGGACAGTAAAAATATACCCAGTACAGTTACATTCTCTTCCACTCCCAGATTCTTTGTATCATACATTTAAAAACTGTCAGGGACTCCAGACTCTTCCGAAGGTCCTAAATGAAGTTTTAAAATCCTTTCCAATATGGTGCTTTAGGCAGCTACCACTGATAGATAAGAATTATGCATTTAAATTCTGGTGCAGCCCAGCCTTCTCACCTGGCTCCCCTGATTCACAGTCCAGCGTTCCTTTCCCTGTATCCATAGACCCGCTCTACGTATAAACCAAGGCCAGGGTCAGCTCCCCTCATAGGGCCAGGTGAAATAGCGATAGGCGAGAAGCGCTTCTGTGAGCAGATAACTCCTTGATGTATTAGTCATTTTTGACTAGGCTGAACCCTCAGCATTTGTCGTCATTAGGATATTAAACTTTTGGATAATTTTTAAAAACACGTAGTGTATCCCCTAGAAAAACACTAACGAGCTTTTTATGTATATGGACTTGGATTAGGTTCAGACTTTAAGGTGGCTGTAGAAAGTACAATGAGAAACTTACAAGACTGCAGTTTCGAATGAGTAAAAGGCCCACGTGTGTGTGGACGGAAGCCGGCTTTTATGGCAAACCTTAACAGGGTTGTTTAGTTCCCTATCTCCACGCCCCTTAAGTTGTAACTTAAATTGTCCTGATTGTAGTATTAGCTGTGATTAAATGTTGAAACAAATATAGGGTCCTAATTAAGTACAATGAAGATCTTAAAGTTGAAGTGAAACGGAGCAGTTATGTTACCTAAGCACCAATCTGCTACACAAATACTTAACCAGTCGAGTGGGTAGGCACAGTCACTGTTTATAATGCTGGTAGTGATTTTTATGTGCATTTAATGTAATGTGGTAATTAGTTATCAGATTAATGTAAATATTTGAAACACTAAATTTTTTGTATGTTTTGGAAAATTCAGTGATAATCAACTTCTAGAGACAGAAAGTAATAAAAGTAGAGGATTAGAAATAAGTATACTTCAGGGTAACAAACATGCTAGTGATAGAGCTTTAAGATTTTATCGTGGAAATTTAAAACACAGAAAAATGAAGTTCGGCAAACTTTCATGTGCTTATCCCCTGGCTTTAGCAGTTGTCCACGTTTTGCCGTTCTTGTTTTCCCCGTTTCATTCTGCTGCTCGCTCTCCTCCCCCTGCCTCTTGCCATACAGCATTTTAAAGCAAATCCCAGGTATCATTTCACCTATTTTTTTAACCCATATCTTTTTCCTAAGCATAGCCACAGTGCCGTTGTCACAGCTAACAATATTAAGGATCATTCCTTAATGCCATTCTATAGTTAGAACACGTTCAAATTTCTGATTGTTTCAAGAATGTCTTTTACAGTTGAATTGTTTACATTAGGATCGAGTGAAGTCCTCACATTTACAGTTAAAAAATAAATCTCTTAAGCCTAGTTTCTTATTCTATAGTCTCTTCCCTTTTTAGGTTGTTTATTTGCTGAAGGAACCATATAATTTTAACCTGTAGAATTTCCCACATTCTGGGCCATTGTATCTTTGTGGTTTTGTTGAACCCCTGTATTTCCTTTAAACTGGTAATTAGTTCTAGAGGCTTTTTTGGTGAGCAAACTTCATAGGAGGTTCTGTATGTTCTTTCGGGTTAACTTAGTATCGCCAAGGTTGGTCAGTGGTTTCAGGTGCTGTCAGCCTTATCTGTCTTGTGTAAAGCTCCTGTCAACATTCACTCAGTGGTTTTACAGCCGCTAATGATTGTTGACTGATCCATTATAGAAGGACTGCAAATTGGTTTTCTAATTACAATATCACATTTATTAGTCGAAATTCTATATATTTAGTGACTCTGCGATACAGAAATGAAAGATAAATGTTTTCCCTCTCATGCTGCAGTTTTGAGAGTAATGAGTTTGTGCCCTAGGAACCTCCTGAAATGACCAGTAAATCATTTTTGTTTGAGTTTGCTTTTTAGTGTTCTGGATTTTAATGCGTTCTGTGTGTTTTACTGCCTAGTGGAGGCTGTTTTTGTTATTTCACATGTCTCATCTTTGGCCAGTTGTAGTCCTTTAAAATGGATTTCTGTGTTCTTTTGTACGCGGTCCCTTTAGTTTTTGATAACATCCCTATTTTCTGGTACAGAGACCTCAGGTTCACCTTGTACATTTCCTGCCCCAAACCTGGCATCGTGTTTGTTCAGGGAGCCCCGGTTTCCTCGAGTGGGAAATGGCAGTTTGTGGGGGTTTTCACTGCTGCCGGCTTCAGCCCTGCTTCCAGGCGTTTTTAGGTTTTTTAGACCCAGGAAACGAGGCGGGTTTTGTTTGTTTCTTTGTTTGAAAGGAAAGATACATGACTTATATTGATATTTCTAATTCCTATGAAAAATTAGAGGTTTGATTTAAATTATTGTTATTTTTTCTTTTTAATTTGATGCTAAGAATCTCGGTTCCTAACGATATTAACATACACTAAGTATAACTTATAAGTTTTGAAATAACAATATTGGTCTTATAAGACTAATTGATGCAATTTAAGATTCCTTTGTGTTTCTTTTTGTTGTTCATATTCCACTAGGGATACGATAGGATACTTACTTTAAAGTGACTCGAAATGACTGTTCCAATGCGCTTATCCTGTCAACTTGATAAAAAAGTCATTTACTTCAGTTTGTTTTTGGTTTTTAGGGATTACTCTGTTCTTTCCTGAAAAATTTTTTTCATATAAAATATTTACATGATTTCAGAATGTCGAGCATTTTCAAAGAGGTGCTACTGGTCGGCATATCATTCTCCCTATATTCTATCACTCACTAAAGAAATGAAGTCTTATTTTGCCATGTGTTTGTATTTGAAATTTAATTTATGCTTCCATGAGTTTTTGAAGGTTCAAATTTAAAAGCCCACTGTACATTTTCCAAGTCACCCGATGGTTGCTAGATGGCAGTAGATAGTTTTTGTTTATTTCTTTTTAGAATTTTAAATGTTTTACTGGGTTTTGAACATACCGCATGTCATTAGAAGGCAGATAGAACTATAATTACTTAAAAGTTGTGCTTTGCTATCTGCAGGCAATAAATGCTCCCTGTAATCCTGCCTCAATCAGTTAATAATGATTCGAAGATATTTTTGAGGCCGATACATTGAAGTTATGATTTAGCGTCAGACCTCTAGATTATCTGACTCAAATTTGCCAAGGTAGGGCACTTTTCTAGTAGAGGTGGAAGAAGAAACTGTTTGCTAGGAGTCCGTTACATGTATAGTTTTGCGTAATGCCCAGATACCATGGAAACAGGTGTTAAAATCAGCTCTTGAGTAGGTACGAGGTAACAGACTGGCTATACAGCTGTATTGGTTCGCTCGATTTTATTTGGTCCTGTCTTCCTCTCATTCTTCCTCTTTTTCTTCTTTCGATATTTGCGCTTTTTAGAATATTGTAAAACTTGAAGGTAACTTCCCTCGATTTGGGACATGGTTTGCCTGTGCTTACATTCGTACTGTCTAGATAAGTAAGATGTTCAACCTGACAGATTACTGAATTGGCACATTAAAAAAAAAATCAATTCTTACTGGTTCAATACAGTTAAGGGATATAGATTGGTATCTGGATGTTTTTGTGTTTTTTTCCTCTCTTTATTGCTTTATTGCGATGGGCACATTAATCATCCATGCTTCCTCAAAAAGGTCGGGAAGGACCTGGAGCAAGTTGTTAATAATGATTCTCTAAAGGGTGAGAGTATAGAAAATGTTTAGTGTCTACTTTGTGCAGTTATGATATTTGTTTTTTTATTAGGATGGACTGCTTAATTATAAAAATTTTCCACTTCTGAAAATTCGTATTAGCGATCAGTAAAACGGATGTAGAAAAGGCAAAGGGAGGAAGATGGAAATCCTCTGGTAGCGTATATATTTTTGACCTTGACTCTGACATTTAATTGTGATGCTGATTCTTAGTTACGACCCTTAGATGGGCTAAGGATGACACTATCTGTGTCATAGTGTTTTTATGAGATTAAATAGAATAACATCACTAAAACTGAATGCCTGGCACTCGGCAAGCGGTCAGTAGACTGAGAGCGCCCTGGTCTTGTCGATCCTAGACTTGCCGCCTGATAGGTTTTGGGGAGGGGTATATGTCTATCTAGAGGGGAGTGTGTTTGGGGTCTTAGAAGAGCTTGGTATTCGTTTGCGTTCACAACCTTTCCTTAGAGCTTTCTTCCTGACTGTTCAGTTTCTCCTTCCGCTTTTCTCCCCTGTATATTTCCAGTGGGTTCATTTCCTGTTTTTCTGCCCAGGAGAGACTTTGGGGTCTACTTTGTACCTGTTCTGTTACTGTTACCTACAAATAGATGTATAAACTTATCTTGCCCAGTAAAAATTTAAAAAGTCAAAATTTCAAGTTTTCTATATATTATGGATGACTCTGCTTACCCACCCTCAAACTGGGTCATGTGTGTTAAAAAAAAAAGGTGTTTTTTTTGTTTGTTTTTTGTTTGTTTGTTTTTGGTGCTTCTTCCACATGTCACTATAGATATAACCTGGAAAATTTGGAATTTCCAAGAGCCTTTATTGATACATAAACCAATAACATTGGAATTAAATATTTGGAGCTGGCATTGCTCCCAGAATATTGAGGATGCAAGGTTTCCGGAGGCATATGCAAACCGTTCATGAAAGCGGATGATCCGGATGGCTGCAAAGTGACATCAGACATACCATGTAATGAGATGCAGAAGCAGTCACCTTATATTAGAGGATATAGCAATATCGTCGAAGTCCAGATATCTTCTTTAATTTAATATTTTGAATGGTTAAAGTATTTACATAGCTGGAAAGTTAAAAAAAGGTATAAAGGAGCATAAAGACCTTTCACCCCACCTCCTCCTCCATCTCTGCGTTCCCCTCTTTCCACGCAGATAACACTGTTGTGTCTTGCACATCATTCTGGTGTTACTCGTGCACAGAAAAGCAGACTTAAATTCGCCTTCTTATTCTTCTCTTCTTTACTTTCAGTTTTAAAATCACACATGCGGTTCCGCACTTTTCAGATTTGTCACATAGCACATCTGGAGAATGCCATCATTGCTGTGTTCTTTTAATGAGTTTATTAAGGTATAATTTTTACACCATAAAATTAAGTCATTGTAAGTGTAAAAATCAATTTTTGGATAAATGTATTGGGTTATGCCTCTGTCACCACAATCCAGTTTTAGGCCACTTTTTTACGCCCCCGAAAAGTTTCCTCCAGCCCATCTGTAGTCAGTTCTTAGCCCCATCTTCTGCCCCAGGCACCCCAGGTCCTGTGTTTCTGCAGTGCTGATGTCTCTCTGACCCTCCCTTACTTTTGGGAGTTTGGCTTGTTGACCTTCCGCTCTCGTAGCTGTTCTGAGCTGTAACTTTGTACATATATCATTTCATACAGGTGCAAGAGTATCTGTAGGGTAAATCCCCCAAAGTAGGATTATTGCTGGAAGGATATATGTATTGTTGATTTCGATAATTATTGCCAGTTTTTCCCCATATAGGTTATACAGAGTTCATTCTCCCCAGCACCATGATTGCTCGTTTTTTTCAAACCTTACCAGCCAGTATGTTACCAGACTTCTGAATTTTTGCCAGTCTGATTGTGAAAAATGGTATCTTGGAGTCATTTTTATTTGCATTTCTCATGAATGAGTTTGAACGTCTTTTCATATGTTTAAGAGTCACTCGAATGCCTATGTCAACTACCTCTTCCTTTAATATGTCCATTTTTTTCTGCGGAATGGTTACTCTTTAAAATGTTAATGCCAGGTGTTTTTTATATATGGGAGATTAGTTCTTAGTGATATGGATTACAAATAATTATTTTAGGGTTTGTTATTTGGATTTGCTTGCTTTATGTAGGTATATTTTGTTGTTTTTGCCTTGCAGAGTTTTTTTATGGTTAAAATTATTAATATTTTATAGCTTCCGAACTTTGAGTTCATTTGCTATTTAAAGTGAGGTACATATTGAATATTTTTCCAAGGTCATAACTCATTAGCACTTTGAATTAAATTGGAGGTTTAGGCAGATCTAGGACTTGTATCTGTGATGAATACCTTTGAACATAGGTCATCTCACATACGTACAGGTATATCGTGGATAAATTTCGGCATATGTTTCTGGGTCTAAGGTTACATGTGTTTTTAATTTTGATAATTATCACCAAATTGAATACATGTACCTTCCAAGGCTATTAAAGTATTGCTTTGATAATAACTGGTGAAGAAATTAATATGATTTGTGTTCAAGATGCCAGACTGCTAAACTGCTCTGGTACTGAAAAAGCTTCGATTGGAAATAGAACACTTTGCTGTAAGTAAGAATCTTCTGTTTTTTCATTATGTGTTGGTCTTCAAGGCACCAGAATTCCATTTTAGAAATTAATCTATGGCCATGCCGCCCTGAACACACCCGATCCCGCCTGATCTCGGAAGCTAAGCAGATCGGGCCTGGTTAGTACCGGGATGGGAGACCACCTAGGAAGACCAGGTGCTGTAGGTGTAAAAAAAAAAAGAAAAAAAAATTCTAAGAGAATTTGCATTACATCTTAAAACGAAAAAAATGTGCATATTCTGTGTTTTCTTTCGACATCTACCCTAGAGCGACGCTTGTGCAGGTACACAAGGAAGTCTGTATGGATATGTTTATTGTAGCTTTATTTGTAATCATGAAAAACTAGAAATCACTTACTGTCATTAGTAGAGGACAGGCTAAACAAACCGTGGTAAATTCCTACAAAATAATTTGATAGTCAGCGTTTACTGATTGGAAAGATCTCCAAAACTTTTTTTTTGAACGAAAAGGAAAAATTAAAAGACAATGTATTACATATAGTACCAATGATGTAAAAATATATTCATAGAAACATTATATATATATGGATACGTATACATGTATATAAATGGAAAAGTCTGGAAAAAAATCGAGAAAGACATATGCCAAAATGATACGAGTGATTACCAATGGGAAGGGTTGGGATCGGTGTGGTAATTTAGGACTTAGTTTAATGTTCTATTATTTGTACAAGGATAATATGTTCATAGATAGTGTAACTGAAAGCTAATTTTAAACATATGTTGGCAGCGAAAGCATGTTGTTTTGTACACAGATCCCTGTAAACGCAGAGAAAGGAAACTGTAAGGGAGCCTCACTCGCTGACGGTAATGTCGAGAATGGGTGTGAGACAAGATGAAGACAGACAGTATTTACTTGTGTATATCTATAGCTTTATATTTTTACAGAGCAAATAAATTCATATGTTAACTTGTATGATGAAAAGGAGACTAAATTTGGGGGATCAAGAATTCACATGTGAACGACGAAGTCATTTTTTCGGGCTCATTTAACAGTTCTTAATGAAAATAGCTGCCAGTTGAGTCACTAGGTAGAGAATAAAAATATAGTTTACTAATTTGCCGATAATTAGGTATTAATTTGCTTGATGTGATGCATGTTCATCATTTTAGGGCAAACAACAAGAATGACAATAAGTAGACCCTTTCTCACCATCATAAATACCAGTAGTTTCTAGTCCATTCAAGATAGTAAACAGAGTTCTTCCCCTGTGGCCTCATCTGGAATTTTCTCTCGTCTTCCCCCTTGCTCCTGTAGCCTCTCCTGCAGTCGGAATCTCTCCAGTTGAGTTTTCTTAACGTACTGGTCCAGGATCAGATCTGTTTTTATGAAGTGCGAGTCAGCAGTGAGAGGAAGACAGGTAAAATTCTAAAAAGATGAAATTCTTCTTCATCCCTTCATTCAGTAAGCCTCTGAATATAAAGATGTCTCTGGCTAGTCTTTCTCTCTCCATCCCTATCTTATATCTCATTCTAGATTATGGCAAGAGATTCCTAAGCAGTCCCTGTGGTTCTGTCTTACATTCTTGGAGTCCATTTTCCACATGGCAACCACAGTGATCTAAGACATACATCAGATCATGTCACTCCGAATAAAATTTCGTGATGATTTTCCTGTTGCCGTGAGGCCATGCTTCTCTCTTCGCTATCAAAATGCTTCTTGATATGGTCATTAATAAAATTGTAGCCTATTACATGGCCAGCTTGCCCCTTGCACTGTAGTTCTCCAGACCGTATTTCTCATTTTAGGTCTTTACATATCTTGATTCTTTTCCCAGACTACCGTTTGTCGTTCACATATCCTTCCCTAGCACCTTAAGACTGATGGACATCCCTCTGTGCTCCCCTTGTACAGAACCTGGTCAAAGTAGTTCTCTGCGTGTTGTAATCGCTCACTTGTTTAACTGTCTCCTCCACCAGTTTCTTTGAAAAACAGAGACTAGCTCTTAGAGTGCATCCCCAGTTGCTGACTAGTCCCTCATATGTCATAGGCTTTATGTCAAATATGTGAATTAGTGAATGGTTAATCTCTCATGCAACCTGACCCTCAGCCATTTTTCTCCTTTACCCCTCTTTCTCTTCCTCTTTCCCCGCCTAGTGATAGTAGGAACAGAAGAAACGGGGAAGGGGGCAGAGGAAGGAGGAACCCGCCCCACCCCCCACCCCCGACTGACACTCTCTCTCTTTCTCTCTCTCTCTCTCTCCAATGATACAAGAATTTATTATTGTTATTACAAAGAATGGATATTTCAGTTTCAGATTTCTGGGCAAGGAATATGGTTTTTAGTTTAAAACCTAAAAAGGCAATATGTGTGCTGAAGTATTTAGAGGAGAGTCGACTGATGTCTGCCATTTAACTTTAAACTCCTCGATAATTCCAACATTGCTGCCACATCTGCGTCTGGTTCTGATGCGTGGCCTCTTTTTTCGAACTGTGTTCATATGCCTAGTTATTTTCATCAAAGACTGGGTGTGATGTATGGGGTAAAAGGAATTGAGTATGCAGGCCTTTAATGGAAGCTTTTACATCGAGTTAGACTACGTTTATTGTTTGCTGTAGCTGTAGATGTCAGAGGTTAAAATTTCCTCTGGTCTTTGTCTTTGTCTTAAAGCTTTCCTCAAGACTGATACATGCAGCTCTTTCGCGTGGAATCTGTTGCCGAACAGTTCTGTTGGTGTGACGGAAAGGTGTGGGCGTGGGTCGGCGTGCTGTGATCCTGTGATCGAGTCTCAGTCTTTTAGTGAGCGGGTGTCCCAAGGCTCTGACCTTCTCAAGCCAAGGGCTTCTCGGCTCTTCTCCTCCTTCGATGAAGCGGGAAGGCTTGAGAGGGCTGGAGCTGAGTATTTCCCTTCTCCCAGGTCAGTGAGGCTCTGGTAGAACAGTTCCTCTTGAGGGGAAGGCCTCGTTAAGAAAAACAGACTGCCTCTGGGCTTATTTCAAAATGATGAAAGTCTTTCCTCTTCCCCTGCTAGAAGCAGGAGGGGATTTTTCTCTGATCTTTGAGAACCTGGTAGCTGGCTCATGAAAGTATGGGGGTTCCCCTAACACTAAGCCTCCCTGGACTTTTAAACTCTGAATTAACTGAGCCTCCAGTAATTCATCAGTTAGAGTTCAGGCCTTCCTACCCCTTAGTAGCTCCGGCAGAGGGTCCTCCTGCCGGTCTTCCCTGCTCAGTCGTAATTCTCCGTATTTGCTGCTTCATCTCTCCAGTTTTGGGGGCAGTGCTTTGTCCTGTGACCTCAATTCTCTAATAGATCTGAGAAGAGTTTCTGATTTTCAGTTCGTCGAGTTTTTGTCTTGTGCGGTTGGGAGTGATGACTTCCAGTCTCCTTACAGGAAGTCTCCTGCCACTTACATTAAATATAAATGATTCTCAGCGGGATGGTATAAAGATATGTCATGAAGCAAGTAGAGTAAAACGTTAATGGTAAAGTCCGTGCTCTGACTTGGGACACAGAAGTTTGGAAAAATACAGAGAGACATTGGGAAATTCAGAGAAGTCTTTCTATTTACGCAGAACTTTGGAGAATGAAAAGGGAGAGGGATGCTCCAAGGACAGACGACACTGGGGCCAAAGGCCCAGTCGCTCGGCCCGCCCCGCCCATTTCGAGTCTCTGAACCTTTTGTTGGTTGTACTTCCCGGCACCCACGCCTCCAGCTCCTTCTTCATAGGGCCAGTGCTCGGAGTTGGTGCTCTCATTCTTTGCTTGGGCCTCAACCCTCAGCCATGTGTTTTGGTGGGTTTTTCATTAAGGAAAAAAAAAATAGCTCTGAGGGGTTATATAAAATAACGTATTTCAAACTTTGTTTGAACATAAATTTTATACAACCACCCAATACATATACATACAACAGACACTGGAAACACAAATTTCGTAAGATAATTCTACTATGTTTATTTCATTCTGATATTTTCTGTTCTTTTCTACCGTGTTTTTGAATTGCCGGTCAGGACCTACCAAATTATCTTTACAGTCAGTCATTAGTAGGTTATAACTCACAGTTTGATAAGCACCGTGTAGGGGGATCTTGGTGCACCAGTTGGTACTGTCAGAACGAGCACTCTCGTCTTATGCCAGACTTATCCTGGGTGTTTAGTAATTTTTTATTCTAGTGTAAATGGCATTGTTTTTAAATTTCAGTATCTCATCACTATGTTCAATTTCTGATTGTTTGCATGTAGGAATACAGTTTCTCTATTTCGATTGTATACGTTGATTTCCTTTAGATTATGTAGCTGATCATGTCGCCTGCCAGTAAAAGCAGTTGTACTTACTCCGTTCCAATGTAAATGCCTTTTATTTTTCTTTCTTGATTGCATTACTTGGAATCTCTGGCATAATGCCAAGTAGAAGCGGTGAAATGGGCATTCCTCTTGTTCTTCAGTGTCAGGAGAAGGCGTTCAGGCTTTCAACAGTAAATACGATGTGAGTTGTAGGGTTTTCATAGTCGCCTTTTCTCATCTTGAGGAAATTGCCCTTTGTCCTAGTTTCCTGAGAGCTTTTATCAGGAAGGGGTTTTGGATTTTCTCAAATACATTTTGTGTCTTTGAGATGATCATGTTTTTCCTTTTTAAAAATTGGTCATGCTTAGTTACATTTAGTGACTTCTGGATTTTAAATCATCCTCCATTTGTAGAATAAGACCCACTTGATCATGATATATTATCTTTTTAGTGTATTGTTGGGTTCTGTTTGCTAAAATTTTGTTTAGAATTTTTACGTATATGCTCATGCGAGACGTTGGCCTGTGGTTTTCTTTTCTCATGGTGTCGTTGTATATTAGGGTAATGTTGGCCTTGCAGAGTGTGTAGGAAATCCTCTTCAATTTTCTGGAAGAGTTCGTGTTGAGTTGAAATGATTTCTTCTTTAAATGTCTCCTAGAATTTACCAGTGATGCTATTTGGGCCTCAAGTTTTCTTTGTGGGTAGGTTTTGAACTACAGATTCAATTTTTAAAAAGATAGAGGTCTATTTCAGTTATAATTTCTTGTTGAGTGTGTATAGTTTGTGTCTGTCAAGGGATTGGTAAATTTTGTCTGAGTCGTTGAATTTATTGGTATTATTGGAGTTGTTTATAACATTTTCTTATTTTAATATGTTTGTAGAATCTGTAGTGGTGTCATGTCCCTCCTTCCTGGTAGTAGTAACTTGCATCTCCTCCCTTTTTTTCATGATCTATTTGGAGACGTTAGTAATTTTATTGATCTCAGCAAGTCAGATTTTGTTTTTATCGATTTTCTCTTAATTTCATTGATATTCATGTCGATTTTTATTATTTCCTGTCTTCTACTTCAGGTTTAATTTGCTCTCCTTTTCCTAGTTTCTTAAGACGGAAGGTGAGGTCATTGATATGAGACCTTCTTTTTCGATGTTATAGATAGTAAGTACTGTAAGCTTACATGTAAGTACTGCGTTAGCAGCATCCGACACCTTCGTTGCATTTTTGTTTTCAATTCGTTCAAAATACTTTCTGATTTTTCTTTTGCTTTCTCCTCTGACCGAGGGTTATTTCGATATGTGTTACTTAGTTTTCAAATGTTTGTAGACTTTTCAGAGATTTTGTTATTGATTTCTAAATTAATTCCACTGTGGTCATACTTCGTTTAGCTTAAATGCTTTCACATTTATTCAGACTTGATTTATGGTCCAGAATGCATTCTTAGTAAATGTTCTCTGTGCAGTTGAGATGAATGCGTATTCTGTTCTTGTTCGGTGAAATGCTGTAGATGTTAATCACGTCAAGTTGGTTGATAGTGTTATTCACTTGTGCTTGGGATTTGAAATTCTCGGCTCTCTAGCTTTATAGTTTTCATATACTTTGGAAACAATTTGGCTATTATTTCTTCAAAAAATTTTTTGCTTCCCTCTTTCTTCTTTAGGGACTCCAATTGCATGTATATTATTAGGCTATGGGAAGTTTGCCACAGCTCCCCGATGCTCTTTTCATTTTTTACAGGTAGGGTTCTCCACCCCTCCACCCCGCTTCTGTTATATTTCAGATAGTTTCTTTCACTCTGTCTTCTAATCTTTTCCTCATCTAATTTATTTTCATCTCCAGCATTGTAGTTTTAACATCCACAGGTTTTTACGTATTTGTCGTCCGAAGGGGTTAATTCTGACATCTCTGACAGTTCTCATTATGGGTTGTGTTTTCCTACCCCTTTGCATGCCTGGTAATCTTTGATCCAATGCCAGACATTGTGAATTTTGCCATGGTAGGTGCTAGATATTTCTGTCGTCCTCTAAATCTTCCTGAGCTTTTCCTTCAGATGTAGGTATTTGGAAACAAGTGATTTTTTTCAGTCTTGCTTTTAAAATTTGTTAGGCAGGCCTGAGCAGTTCTCAGACAAGGGCTAATTACTCTTCACTACTGAGACAGCCTTCCTGAGTGCGCTGCCCGGCGTCCCATAGGCTGTCAGTCCTTGCGGTCTGGCCGGCAGGCGCAAGTACGCGGTTGGCCCTCTGTAAGCGCCAGGCGCCGTTCCCCCCAGTCCTTTTTCTGGTGGTTCTTTCCAAGGCCTGCGGTCGTTTGCGCCACATGCCTGTGCCCCTCCACAGGTCTCCAGGGTTCTCTTTCTGTGCAGCTTTCTCCTGTTGGGTAGTTTGTTCTATGAATTCCAGCCACCTCGGTACCCGGATTCTTTTGTTTCTTCAGCGTAGTGAGTCTTAACGGCCTTCGCCCCAGTTCTCATCCTGTGCCATGGCCCGATGACTCTCAAGACAGCGAACCTGGGCAGTGACAGGGCTCTTCTCATGGTTTTTCTGTCTCTTAGGAATCTTTGTTCTTCTTTGCCTAATGTCCAGTGACTTGAACATTATTGTTTATTTTGTTTGTTTTTTTTGTTTCAGACTGGATAGTGAGTGAATCTATTTGCTTATTACTCCATCTTGGCTGTAAGACTAATAATATTTTGCAAAGATAATATCTTACACATTTTTTAGAAATCAGTAAGTCAAGATTCCAGAACACAGAAATGGTACATCAAAGTTTGTGCCACATGCCCCATCAGTGTAGTTTACTATATTCATACGATTGGGACTGATGATATTTATATTTAAGTGTATGAATTCGAGGAAAGGTCAATCTATTCCTGTATTTACTTGCACCCTCTTTACACTGTCCTCATTGAGAATATGGAAATATTTGGGTCATAGACGTACTTTAGGGTTTCACGCCATATGCACAGTAATAGTACCTACCTCACAGGTAGACTTAAAGGAGTTAATGTAGAATGCTTAGCACAGGGCCTGGTGCATATATATGTATATATGCCTGGCATATAAACATGTATATATATATAGTAAGCACGAACATCAGCCAATACTTTTAAGATAAGCATTTTAAAATCTGAAAAAATTAAGTGCTTTTAAGATTAGTCTTTTCTGTATTGAAATAAAACTCAATATTTTTAGCCACAAAGTTTGTTTCTGAAATTAGGATCTATAACTTATAATAGCCATTTGGCCAATATACAGCTGATCATAGTTAATAGAAAGTTTGCATTTTATGATAGTATTTAAATCATTATATTACTCAAGGATGCAGTAAAACTTAGGTTCTCTGTAACCTTTGGGAAAAGAGAGTCACTTCTAGATGTAGCTACAAGTTTTGCCTCTTTCTTACATCAAGCCATAAAAATTATAAAATGTCTTGGTATTTCATGTCGTTTAAAAGATTGTTTTAAACTTAATTTAACTTTCCTGATGATAGTGTCTGTATTATTGATAAACCTTAGTGCTCACTTAAATATGAGGTGTAAGTTAGAGTAAAAACAGTAGTAGGATGGTATGTTGCGTTCTCTGGTTAACCAAATGTATTATTTAATCTCTGTGGAAGAAGTATAATTACTTCTTTTTGATAGCCATAGAAATGACAATAGAGGGTCAGTTATGCAGAGAATAGTGAGTTTTTTGCAAAGTAAAAACCAAGTCAAAAAGTAGAAAAAAAGAAAAAAGAAAAACTAAGGTGAAAATGGTTATTATTTACAATTAAGTCACTTAATTTTTAGTTGAAACAACAGGCCATCGTCACATATTTTCAATAGATATACTTCTCATATAAGTATAAACACATGAGAGCTAGTAAAATCAATGTAATTTTCTCTATTTGATCATTTAATCATATTGCATCTTAAGATAATTTTATAGTATACTTGGAGAGCAGGTGATGTTGGACCTTACAGAATTAGTGGAGATTTATTAAAAATGCAGGGTTAATTTCGTTTCCTTTATAGAGAATCTAAGCTAAAAAAAAAAAAAAAAAAGTACAGCATTGGCAAGAAATCTTATAACTGCCTTTAAGTAACTATTAAAGACTAATGTTTAATTTTAATTTTATAATAAAAGTAAATATCTTATTTGATTTAAACAGTTTCTGTTTGTTATTAAAAACTTCGAGAGAAAATATGGAAAATCTAGAAAATTAGGGAAAAGATTACCCATGATTCAAACATTGCAGAGATCACTACTCTTAACATTTTAGTATATCATTTTAAGTCGTCACATTTTAGTGTGTGCGTATGTATGATAGTTTGTAACAGTAATTTTTCTTTTAATATTTTTAACATGGGCTCTTGAATGGGTAGATCTATATTAGTTACAGTTAGATTTTGAAAGGATGATGACAGGTTGTTACTACGTGATAGGGAGGATGGAATAACATTCAGTAAAAAATCTGGGTTTACAGCTTTTTCTGGCTCTCATTAGTTGTGTCCTTAAAATCACTTTAAGTCCCGCCTCTGTTTGCTTATTGATACCAGTGCTTAATAGTACTTTTCCTGTTTACCTACTGAATTGTTTTTTTGTTTTAAAAGATGTGTGTCAAATTTATCATTTTGTTATAATATTAAATAATATCTAAAGCCGTAAATATTTCCATGTCCGGCTAAATCTGATTACCTTGCTTCCAGGCATTCTTTCTCTTTTCCCTTTCCCCGTTTTAATAGCCTTTATGAAAAATCATAATGCGGTAGGAATTCTTAAACTTTTTTGGGTCTGTTGAAAGCACAAGCGCTATATACAGATATATATTCTCTGAAAATTCTTTAACTGCAGGGTCTAGAGACTACAGAAACCCTTCTGTGGCTTCCAGGCTGACTGTTCTTAGGTATCTGCTGTCTTTGTTCAGTGTCCGCAGCACCTTGGTTTACTTAACACGTGCTTCCAAAATCTGACTCACCCGTGAAACTTACTTTTTGCATTGACGAGATTTGCAAACTGTTATCCCAGAGTCTACCAGATGGATTGCCTTTAGCTTATTGTATCCTTCAGAAGTAATCCAGAGCAGACTGTTTCCTTCTCTGAGTTAGAGGCAGCAGTGATGGATAACATCTAAAGATCTTGGGTGTACTAGACCACTTAAAAACTTCAGCCGTTGAGGACATAAATAAGCAAAGTTAGGGCCATACACAGTTTTCACACAATGTCACACAGTGTTAAGGGCAGACCAGGTGAACACGAGTTGACTGCAACTCACTAGAGACTGTCGCTAGGCTCCATCATGCTTTCCATAGTGACTGCGTTTTTGATGATTTTAATCTCTTCAGATATGCTACTAAATTCTATGATTAGTAATATATTAATTTTCGTTTCTATATCTCTAATATTCCTAGCATTTCTCCTTGTTCTTTCAAATGGTGTGAAGAAAAGATTTCTATTAGATATCACCCAGCGTCCCTAGAGATGCTAGTGCTTAATAACTAGCGCCTGCTCCCCTGAGGCGTGCTGCGTAGCGTTGCTGTGCTGAGAAGCAGCCTCATGGCGAATCATCACTTGCAATCTGTAGAGCCTGCGACTTTTTAATTTTGGGATGGCATTAGAAAGCACTTTGTTCTTTCTGTTTTTATGTCTTGACAACATATCAACTAACCATCAGAAGTTACTCAGGACTCTAAGTTTAAACTGTGGGAGATCATGACTTCTTAGGGGTGCTTCCCAAA
>NW_006442117.1:2640584-2661877 GCF_000325575.1 Pteropus alecto | reverse complement strand
GCCTGTATTCCACCTTCATTTGGTAACAGCAAGCCACTTTCCCTTAATGGACTGTCAGTGAGGGTGCCCTGCCCTTCACCGGCCAAGGCCGGAGCATGCGGTTCCAGTCAGACTTATCAGATAGGTTAAAAAGACTTTCTTAGTGGAATTGGAAATAAAATATTAAAATTTTTATTTTATTAACAGGTCTAATAAAAATAATATGACATGTCAGATTTGATGGGATTGTCAGTGTTTTTAACCCTGTTCCGTGCCTGTCAGAGCGCTCATAATAGAAGTGAGCTGTTCAGGGAGTCCTCAAGACGCTCTCAGGTTTGGTAATTCACTGAGAAAACTCACAGGACTCGGCGTGTAGTCATCCTTTGGCGGGGATGTAATACAGCAGAAGGCTACACAGCATATTCGGCAAAAGGAAAAGATGCTTGGGGTGGAGTCTGGGGGAAACCAGGTGCAGGCTTCCAGAGTATTCTCCCAGTAGAGTCACACAGGATGACCTGTGACAACCTATTTGAAATGTTGCCAACAGGAGAGCTTGTTAGAGATGAAGCACCCAAAGTTTTTATTGGAGGCTAGTCACATGGGCACCCATGCCTGGCGCACAGCCAGATTTCCAGCTCTGGGAATGAAAGCAGGTGTTCAGCATAAACCGTATTGGTTCTACCCACAATTTAGGCACAGTGACCCACTCTTAGCAGTTAATTGCGGGATCCTCCTGAAATCCAGGTTCCAAATGTCATCCAGATGTCATCCAAGGGCCAACTTTACAAGCAGGGCAGAAATAGCAGTCAGGCCTGCTGTATCAACTCCTTTCTGCAAAGAAGCATTAGGTTTCAATTTTCTTAGGTTTTACTCTTCCCGTTGATAGCTTGATCTTAGTGATTTCTTTGCTAGAGTCTTCTTAAACTACTTTCTGCATTATATTTTAAATGAGGCAGTTTTTATCGCTTTAAGTAATTCTGTGTGCATGTTACGTATTTTTGTTGTTCACTATCACCACTCTGACATCTTTCAAGTCTCATGGCTTTCAGTTTGGCCATTCCCACCAGGAACCTCATACTACATGTGTCAGGAAACCAAATAGTCTATTAGTTGCTGAATGTGTCTGCGACACATTCCCAGCGAGGACCTAGAAAGAGAACCTCTAGGTCATTGACCTCAAACTGGGGTACATCAGAGTCCTGGAAGGCTTGTCAAGACACGGACTGATGATTTCTTCCCCCTGAGTTTCTGCTTCAGGCTGTCTGGAGTAGGGCCTAAGAATCTGCATTTCTAACAAGATGCCGATGCTATTGGTCCTGGGAGCACATTTTGAGAACCTCTTTTGTAGTTTGTAATATCCGCAAACTCATGTAAACAAGAATAATGTAATCTGCAAAATTTACCTGTATGGGCACACCTGACAGTATGCCGAAAACGAATCGGCAGGCGCCACTGTCAGCCCCTGTGTATTGTGCAACTGCCACTTTTCCCTGAGGACGTATGCGTTCACAGAACACAGGGCTCATGTAGATCAACATAAGAAATATTTATTGGAAAAGCTTACTTACCTATTTTTAAGCTAAATAAAATACTCCATATTTTTGTGTCCTCAGTGAATCCTCCCCCGACCCCTTGGAATTTATCATCTCGCTTGGGTAACCATAGCCCAGTGGATCCTCTCTTCAGAATTTTCTTCAGGAAAATGGTTTAGCAAGCGAGATGCTAGAATTTAAGGGCTTTGTTGGCTTTTCTTTCCTGCCGGGAATGCTTATGGACGGGGATGCCACTGAATATTTTTCATGACCTCAGCGGGGTCAGAGAACCCTGAGGAGGCGGAATTTATTTAGCTGATGGCAAGGTGGGCGTAGCCCTCTCAGTAGATGGCAGGGAAGGCTTGATAATGAAATTCTGAAAATGTTCTGATCCACATGGGATCCCTAGGTTGATAAGCAACCTCTTAAACTCGTTTGAGTTGTATTTTCTTCAATGGCGAGGTCTGATGAACAATCTGATGTAATTAGCATTCACTTTATAGAATCATATTTAAGATATGGAAGAATGTTCAGGCTTTATGAAGTGAAAAACAAAAATTTACAATAAACCGAGAGTAGTTGACCCAACTATCACCCATCTATCTGGATATTTTGCCAGGGGAATATGTCTGGAATAGTAGTCTAATAGCCATCCTGAGAAGAACGATGCTTCTGTGAATCTCATTGTTTCCCTTAGTTTTCTACTATTATTTTTATAAAGCAAAAATGTAATACTGTTATTTTCAAGTCATCTAAAATGAGGTTTAAAGGATTATATTATTTTTGATATTCAAGCAGTCCCTTAGAAAATATTCTCTAGATGAATTCATAGTGACTTATGATATTTCAAAATGTCCTACTTAATGCCTTCTAATTCGTGCCAGCAGATATTACTAACATGCCCAGGGAAGATACAGACCATAATGTCAGTTTATGGTTTCTCTTTGTAATTCTGATTTTCGAACTGGCTGCATCACTGGGCTCCTCTAATTTCCGCTTGATCTTAGCCAAAAGGAGAATGATCCTCCTCTAATTTCCAGATCATTAAAGTTTAAATATTGTAAATAAGCATGGTACGTTCTGAGAGTAATGTTACCCTAGAGCAGATTTATTTGCATTTGAACGAGGTTTTGACCTACCTAGCTCGATAAGATTAACCTCTTCTGAGGACAGAATAAATTGGTTACCTTTGTGTTACATGAGGAAAGTGCCGTTGCTTTTAGCATGTAGAACAGTGTCTTAAATACAGTAGATACTTAATGAATGTCCTCCCCAATGTATTTCTCTCTTACCTCTTTGGGGATGTTGAACGTTCCAGTTAGAATGTCTGTTTTGAATCGTTTAAATTTCCAGGGGTGCGCAGATACCCTCTGTTAATATCTGAGAGTATGCAGGCATCTCTCTGGTTAATAGATGTGGGTCTGAATTCTTAGAGTAACTTAAATTTTAGGAGGAGTGTGAGGAAATATAAGTAGCATCCTGAGAAGATTTTTGTATCTGGGGGAAGGGGTTGGTTTTTTTTATTTTTTAAATATATATAAGAACTTTTACAGTCCAGTAAAAAAAGTGAGTGACTCAGAAATATGGGTAAAGAACATAAAAGAACAATTCATAGAAAAATATATGCATATAGCCAACAAATATGTAGTACTTTAAAAAATAATTTTTCAGATAATTTTAAATTTACAGCACAGAGAATGAATATAATCTCTGTTGTATGTGTGTATTTATGTGTACGTATATATACTAGTTATCATTATCTTTAAACTTTCTGATAGCAAAATGCCGACAAGATGTCCTATCACCTCTAAATAGTCCAGTGTATAATTCCTAACAAAAAGGACACTCTTATTCTGCATTCGGCCCTTTAAATCAGGAAATCAGCATTGGTGTAACACTGCCATTTCGTCCACAGACCTGTTTCACGTTTCATCAAGTCTCCTAATAATGTCTCTCTCCTTTTTCTGGTCCATGTTCTATCCTGGAATCCATGTTGCATTTGATTATCATGTCTCTTCAGAGTACTTCAATTTAAAACTGTTTCCCAGTGTTCCCCATATTTCATGTTCTTAAAGTTTTAAGGAATACAGACCTTACATTCTGTGGCATAACTTCAGCCTGGGTCTATCTAATTTTTCTCAGTGTCAGAATCCCTCTTGGCGAGTATATCACAGAAAGGATACTCTTTTGTTTTCAGCGTATCCCATTATTCCACTGACAATTCAGTGTTACTCCAGGATTACGCCAGCATCCTGTTCTTCATCCAACCTCCACTCATCGTTTAGCATCTGTTGACAACTCTGAATCAGTTACCTTTTCGATGGCTGCCAAAAGCGGATTCTCTATTTCCTATATTTATTAACATTTTACTATAAGGAAGAGCTTTCCCTTTTCTGCATTTACTTATTTGTCAGTATGGACTTACGGATGCTAGTTTTATTGTATTAGTGATAATTTGTTGTTAATTTTTGAAACTGAGGTATAATTTACTTACAGTGAAATACATACATCTTAAGTCAGTTTCCACATACGTATACTTTCGTAACTAGACAATAGGACAACCAGTATTTATTTTGATGCTCAGAGTTTCCCCCATTTGGCCAGTAGGAACCCCTTCAAGATGGCTCCTGTATCCTTTGAAATGTCACCATCGTTCATGGAGCATTTCCTTACCTTCTGGCATGAGATGTTTCAGATTCTTGTACTTACCTGCTCAACTTCGAAATCAGCCATTTCCCCAGGATTCCTGGTTGGGATTTAGAAGTCAAGATATTAGTCCATTGCTATGCTTTTTGTTACTGGGCCTGTGTTTTTGTTTAGTTGCTCTTAGGCCTTCTTGGTGGACAGAGTTAGGAAAATATATGGATGGATATATACACACACACAGAGACATAAATACATACGTATATACACATATACATTTGTTACTACTTGTTCATTTTTCTGTATGTATGTGTATATATGAATTTGTATTTCTAACTCCAGTCCAGTCCCGTAGACTTCTTTATAGCCTTTCCCCTTTCTTTCTTGTTTTTAAATTTCTTTGGCAGTGAGAAACGTTTCCCTACTATCCTCAGTATAGTTACTTATTGATCAGTTTACTGTTTGGTCAGTGTAACAAGTCTTCCAACCATCCTGCACATTTCCTGTCCCTACTCAGCTCCCACCATGTCCTTAGCCACAGGGATTGCCTGTGCTTCCATGTGGCTCCCCCAGACTCCTCCTAAATGCCTTGTATACGCATCATCTGTCCCTTACTCCTGTGCCCCCCCAACCCTTACTACCCATGTCCTTAATAACCCGTGAAAAGGAAGATAGGAAAATTAGATTGCACTGGTTAGTTTTTCAATGTACTCATTTTTGGTATGTCCTAAAATATTGTGCATTTTAATTTTAAGTTTAGTTTTTAAATGATACACCTTTGGTATATAGGTGCGAGGTTTTTTAATTCATCTGTTGGAATCATCTCCATTATGGTTTTAATGCCTCTGAGATTGTCATATACAAAAGGTTCTTATTATAGGTTTATTTGTGTGTTTAAGTATATTTACTGAGCGTTTTAGCATCAGATTTAGTCCTCATATTTAGTTTCCGTGTTCTCCTGGCTGCACTGGCACTGCCTTAGTAACCAGTTTGGATGCTTACTCTTTTTAAGAAACTGTCTCAGTAAAATGTCATTAGCATGTTTTGCTTTGTTAAAAAAATAAATCTTGAATAACTGAATATTTCCTAGGCAGTGTCAACATTAGTCAGCCATTTGGAGAATTGATTCAACTACTCTGTTTCTAAAACATTTTATATATTGATGTACTGCAGCCCAAGGCACATTAGAGATTACCGTTGATTCATTTGGGCATTTACATGGCATTTTGGCTTCTTGCAGGATTATTATCCACCAATAGCTAATTTAAAAATCGCTTATGCTTTTTAGTGTTCCCGTGGAATTAAGTGGTTTTTAGGTGCCAGTGAGGGCATTTGGTAGATTGACTAGAAAAATAATTGTTTAAGCAATGCCGGATAACGGTGAGGTAGCTGTTGCCTTGACAACTAGAAAACTGTTCTGTTTGCTAAACAAAGGGGTGGTAATTTAGTAGTTTAATTTCCTTTTTGGCATGGACGTTCTACATAAAAAACATTTTATTTTAGCCTCTGAGATGGCCCATATTATTGGCCAAAATTAGAGAAACAGAGCAAAAGGAAAAAGTAAGAGGGCTTTTTTGGTTTTGTATTTTGTTTTATTTTGTTTCATTTGTAAACCTACCAGGGTGTCAGTCAAAGGAATCTTAGTTAATCTGTCAATTCTTCTTTTTTGTTTGTTTGTTTGTTTTTAGGCGAGGCAACCCTTGGTTGACCTCACAGATTGCAAGGACCTTGTCAGTTTATAATCCCCCCCACCCTTTTTTTTTTTTTTTTTTTAATGCCTACAGCACCTGGTCTTCCTAGGCCGTCTCCCATCCAAGTACTAACCAGGCCCGACCCTGCTTAGCTTCCGAGGTCAGACGGGATCGGGCTTGTTCAGGATGCCATGGCTGTAGACTGACAATTCTTTATATAGCTCTACATTGGACCAAAGCACAGTTGCCTCAAAATAGATTTATAGTCTTGATTGTCTTTGCCAGGCTGAAGGTTTGTGATACGCTTCCTTATGGAGCATCCCTGCAGACAGTCTCTTGCTACTAAAATCCAGCATGATTACTTTATTTCTGATTTGAATAAGGAGATAATATTTAAACATCTCTCCCCCGCCCCACACACATATTATATTGGCATCTGCTGTTTATGTGAGATCTTTTTTGTATAGGACTTAAACATTTTTTAACAATTTTACCCCAGATTATTAAGTAATAACAACCTTTTTTTGGGGATGGGGGACACTGTATGCTGGACCCTTCTGAGCATTTAACATGGGGCATTTCAACCCTCATCCCCCGTCAGATAGTCACTATTATATCCTGAGGCACAGAGGTCTTAGTCCAAGGTCACCCAGCTGCTAGGTGGTAGATTCAAACCTAAGCCTCTAATTCAAGAGTCTGTGCTCTTAATTACTCTATTATACTGACTGTCATTAATGTAGTCATTCCAGATACATTGGAGAATACAGAAAAGTATTAATAAGAACATTCAAAATAATCCATAATCCCAATTTCTACAGAGTATATATTTGTCCCTTGATTTGTGTGGATTATCCATTCCACGCGTCTTTTTTTATGCAGAAGAAAACTGTATAAAAAGAGTCCACCATTACGAAAAAAATGCTAAATAGGCCAACATAAGTCATAAATATATTCTACATATTTCCACGAAAACTTCTAATGAAAATTCAGGAAAACCAAAATAAATTTTACTTGCTGTTGGTGTCTACTGTAATCTAAAACAATCAACTTTCTCTTTTTAATTGGCATAAAGTCACTATCTTCATTGCTGAGAATATTTGGAAGTGCTGCTTTGATTTCGTTATTTATGTTTTTAGATGATCTTTTCCCAACCCATCTTTTGCTAAATTTTCATAAATTTTTGAATATTCACCACAACATCTAAAAAAATCTTTCCGAAATTTTAAGGCTCGTTGGATGTTTGGATCAATATCTGGAATTGCAGTTTCTAGTTTTGTGGCCAGTTGAAGAGCTTTGTAAATATTTTCTGCAGTGAACAAAACTGATTCAGGGTCACTGCCATATTCATTGGCAGAATGGGCTTCAGATATTAAGGAATTAATTCATTATCGTTTAATTTGTGATCAACCAGTAATTCGTTAATATTATCTACATTCAAATTGTCAGAGCCTTCTTGAAATTTACTTAATAAATTGTGTGGATGACCTGGTGCATTATCTAAAAATAAAAATATTTTAAAAGGGAGAATTTTTCCTTCATATAGTTGTCAACTTCTGCAGCAAAACATTTGTAAAACCAATCTCCTCAAAATCAGTAGTCACCTATGCTTTTTTATTTGCCCTCCAATGAACAGGAAGATCATTAATTGTGTATTAGTAAATATTAGTTCTTCGTACATTGCTGAGTTAAGCTATTGTTTTTTAGAAAGAATAACTGCCAATAATGGAAACGAAAATAAAAGAACCACATAAAATGAGACCACGTAAATGGAAACTGCATATTCAAAGTTCGTGTAAAGGAGAGAAATATTTACCATGTATAAAAAAAACTTGTACCGCATAAATTGAGGGACAGATGTACTTCTTTTTACTGTTCTGATGAAGTGATATAATGACCTGGGGTTTCCCTCAAAATAATCAGTGTTTGTAAGGAATGGGGAGGGGCATAAATGAGACAAAATTGTCTGAGTCGATCATCGTGGGAACCAGATTATGACTAGATGGGGGATGTATTCATACAGTCCTCTCTTCTTTTGTATCTGTTTGAAGTGTTCCTTAGTATACATTTTAAACAGCAAAGGATACATACCAATTGTAAAAAACCAAAAAGGAACATTTTTTAAAGAACAAGAAGACTTTGAATCAAATAGTTTCATACACATACTCTGCATTCCACTCCCCTTGCCATAAATTAATCCTTATCTAACAGTTCCTATCTCTATGGTGTATGTTTTTTCTGTATGTATAATGCAATATAGATACCTTTGATTACTTCTGCAGGTCTAGAAGTAGAAAAAGTATAACATTTTAAAGACATACATATTACCAAATATCCTGTAGTATTTTCTCATTAGATTTAGTACTGAAAAATATTATATTCTGAGGAGTATTAACATTGGTTGAAAAAGTGAGGAAAGTGGTTTAACTTTCAGTTTACATTTATTTATGGGGAGCAGTCATTTAAAATGAGATTTTGTCTCTCACATATCAAAAAAAAAAAGGTAGGGTGTCACATCTGAGTTTACATTGGTTTAATGACTTGTTTGCCCACATTGAGTATTTTATAATATTAATAGTAACTTTTAGTAGCTAAATAGTTCAGGCATCAGAACTGAATACTTTCTAATATTGATTCCATTTTCCTGATGAGGAAACTGAAATTTAGAGAGGGTCAGTAGACTACAAAAACTCATCTAGTTAGTGTAAAGATTGAGCTGGGATTAGGACCTTGTCTTTCTGCTTTGAAAGGCTGTGCTCCTGGTCTGCTTTATTAGCTCATGTTATACTAATCACAGAGGGATAATTTATGCTCCATTAAAACTGCATATACAGATCTGACCATGTAGGTTATGGATTTGGTTTGCTTTTCTGTAGAAATTCTCATTCACAATTTTGGTTAGCATAGTTTCACTTCCAGCTAATTATGTGTCCAGATGCCCCATTCTGACTATCTTTGTAACCCCCATGCTTTCATATAGATAGGCTCGATGAATAAATGTGTGCGGAACAATAATTATTATGTCATCTAATGATGAGAATTTAGGAACAGAAAAGTAACTTACCTAATAAGATGATGCCAAAAAAAAAGGCAGAAAATCAGAACATGGGTCTTTTCTACATTCTTTTTAACAAATTAGCACTGCTCTCACAATGTATCTTCGTTTTAGCGGGTTTTATTATACTTCAGGTTCCCTTTGCAATTTTTTTTCTAATAGACATTTTCTTTCCATGCCTTGCTAATGCCCTTTCATGTATTCTAGCTTGAAGGAAAGAAAATATTACCCTTAAGTAATAATTTACGCCATATTATTTGAGGTAATTATTACTCTTTCTGTCAGTATGGATTTTCAGGTTCGTAGGGATGTGGGATGGACTTAGTTTGGAGAAAAAGAAATTCTGTCTTTCAAATCCAAGTTGAATAAATCTGTCCAGTAGCATATTTATAATATTTTATAGTTGGAATATTGCCAGTCTAATGTGAATATTAATGAAAAGAACGTGTAAATGGGTTTCTGTACTAGTAGTCTAAATACATTACTAGTCTGTTTCTTTTTTTGTTCAAAATGTTCTATAATAAAAATACCTGAAAAGCTAATTGCTTATTTATTTGTTCCTGAGTGGGCACAAATGTGCAACTTGTTGATTTTTCTGTTCTTGCCTACATTTTGCAATTTCTGGTTCCTCGTTAGTTTTCACTTATCTTAACTATACTATTTGTCTATGAAAATAACATTTTACTGGTCATTAAGGTGCAGGGCGTGTCAGTGGGAGAGGTCGCATGTTGTGGACAATGATGAGCCATGGTCATAGGCTTTTCTAGCAATAACACGTAATACCAATTGAACCACCAAGTGAATTGATGTCTTTTTAAATTTTTCTTAAAATTTCTGGGTGAAGTGAGGTGAGTCCCTTTCATATTCTTGCTGAAACAAAGCCACTAACTTGTCTAGAATTTAACCAAAATTTTGACCAAAGAAAATGATATTTTAAGGGGTCAGGAAGGTAAAGTAGAAATGTGTTCTTTATTAACTTCAGGTGCAAGAGCAGTGCCAAGTTACAATTGTAGTTAGTTAATGACATCAACAAATTTAGAAAGTAGTAACGCAGAAATTATTATCTGTGTATACTTATGGCATTAGGGAATTGGAATATGGGCATTTTCCGGAGTAGATTTTAAAAATCATATACTTGATATGTTTTAAGTTCCTTTTTAAATACTTTCCAAGAAATACATGGAATGGCCATTAAGGAGATTGGCCCGATAATTTTATTTTGTCCATCCATCCATCCATCCATCCATCCAATCTATCATTTGTTTATTTGTTTGTTTGTTTTAACGCCTACAGCACCTGGTCTTTCTAGGTGGTCTCTCATCCAAGTACTAACCAGGCCCAACCCTGCTTAGCTTCTGAGATCAGACAAGATCAGGCATGTTCAGGGTTGGCCCGATAATTTTAGTCCTAGCACCCTTGTCTTGGTTTATGTGATACCTCTCACCTTTACAAAAAAGTTATTAAAATTATTCGATATAATTATGGGCACTTTTGTCATAGCATTGAAATAGTGCTTGCTCACGCGCTCTCTCTCTCAGCCACAACTATGAGGGGTGAATTTATTTTAAGATACAAATAAAATTGATTTGTCATTATTTGTTGCTATATACAGCATTTTCCACATTATGTTCTATTAAGTTTCTACAGGATGCTATTAGATATTAATGAGAGGAAAAAGCTCTTTGGGCAAATACATTGTGAAATGATTAGGCAGAGTGGGAATTCATTCGATAAACTGATTTTCCCAAACTCGTCTCTCATTTTCTTTTTGGTGGACCATCTTGGATATTAGTATTTCTTATAAAACATTTTGGGAAAAGCTACTTATATAATACCTTTCTTTGGCTGTGGAGTTGATTAATACAAACAGAACTCCTTAGAAATATAGAACCTTTGCAGAAATAAATATACCTGATTGTAAAAAGTCAGAGCAGCTATATTAGGACTATTAAATCTAAATCACAAGTGGGGAAACTGAAAATATTATTTAGCGTGGAAGAGCGAATAGTGAGTATGTGCATCAAAGCATTTGAGATATTTTAGCTAATTTTATTTGAGACGTCCCAAACTGGATTTTTAAAAAATTAATTAATTTTGTTTTATTATGGTGACATTGGTTAACGAAATCCAGTAGGTTTCAGGTGCGTACAATTCGACAGTAAGGTAAATAGATCTATGTCGCATTGTGTGTTCACCGCCCATAGTTTTCTTTCTGTCACCACATATTTGACCGCCTTTTTCCCCGTCTACCTCCCCTCTGTCTGACAGCCACTAGTCTATTGTCCATGAGTCCGTTTTGACCCGTTTGTTGCTTTTAGGTTCATATCCCACATA
The DNA here is from genome assembly GCF_000325575.1 of Pteropus alecto. NCBI lineage: Eukaryota > Metazoa > Chordata > Mammalia > Chiroptera > Pteropodidae > Pteropus > Pteropus alecto. The sequence goes on along the minus strand of NW_006442117.1, from coordinate 2,650,646 downwards.
TAAATGGTATCATGTGGTTTTCAACTTCTTCTGTCTGGCCAGTTTCGCTTAGCATGACTGTCTCAGTCGAGGTCCATCCCTGTCGTCGGCAATGGCAGCATTTCCTCTCTTCTTACGGCCGAGCAATATTCCACTGCATATGTGCACCACAGCTTATTTGTCCAGTCATCTATCGTAGGACACTTCGGTTGCTTCCATGTCCTGGCCACTGCGAATAATGCAGCTGTGAGGATCGGAGTGCAACGTTTCGGATATATGTTTTCAAGTCTTTGGAGTAAATACCCAGTAGAGGGATCGCTGGATCATGTGGTAGATCAAGTCTTAGTTTTTTGAGGAACCTGCATACTGTTTTCCATGGTGACTGTACCAGTTTACAGTCCTGCCAGCAGTGTATAGGAGTTCCTTTTTCTCTGCATCCTCTCCAACACTTGTCATTACTTGTCCTGTTGATAACAGCTATTCTAACAGGTGTGAGATGGAATCTCATTGTGGTTTTGTTTTGCATTTCCCTAATAGCTAAAGATGTTGAGCATCCTTTCATATGTTTGTTGGCTATTTGTATGTCTTCTTGGGAGAAGTGTCGTTAATTGAGTTGTTTGAGTTCTTTTGTATATTTTGGATATTGGGTCCTTATTGGAGGCGTTGCTTGCAAATATATTTTCCCTTTCGGATGGTTGTCTCTTTACCTTGTTGACTGTTTCTTTTGCTGTGCAGAAGCTTTTTAGTTTGATGTAGTCCCATTCATTTATTTTTGCTTTTCAAATTGGATTTCTTAATGTAGTTTTCAACAGTAGTTTGAGTACATGTAATTCCCCTCACCCCTTTTATGCCATTCTACCTTAGAATTGTCTGGATGGTAATATAACAAAGCTATTATGATTTGAGGTGGCTGTCAAGATATAGCCTCAATAGTAAAAGAAATTTTCTCAGACTTGGAGCTTTAGGAATCTGCCTTCTAAGTGGTCACATAGTAAATAAACATTTGAATGGCTGGCGGGTGGAGGTGTGGATGGAATGATAGACTTGTGGTTGAACTAATTCATATTATGTACCATATGTATTTTGTAGAGAGAAAATGATGTCTTATATGGTGTACATTTAGTGCATCAAAATAGCCTTTGTGATACATATTTTACTCATTTTTAAGTTAGAGTACTTTATAGGTTTTTGTTAACAAACTATGACAGGATTAGATCTGCCCTTCTGAGATCTGATTGTGGAATTAGAGAGTTTAAATCTAATTTGTTTGCATTTTTAGGCCCTTGATGAGCCTCCCTATTTGACAGTGGGCACTGATGTGAGTGCTAAATACAGAGGAGCCTTTTGTGAAGCCAAGATCAAGACAGCAAAAAGACTTGTCAAAGTCAAGGTACAGTACATGTAGATTATATAAATTTTATGTTCAGTATTCGATATTGAAACATTAACTTGATGAGTATATTTAAGAAATTTTTTTCTGCAAGGTAAGTTTAATTTCTAGGAGTAATGGTTGTAAAAATACCTATAAAAAACATCAGTTGTCATTTTAGAATATTGCAATTGGACTGAAATTAGATTAGTACGGTTGGTGTTTTGAATTCTATTTCACTACAGACTTAGTATTGTTAGCCTTTTAGAGCTAGAAATGACCTTAAAATCACATAGTTTAATTCATTAATTTTATTGTTAAAAAAATGTTGAGGCTCATAAAGGGTTAGTGATTTCTCCAAGGCTGTTAATAGCAAATTAGTAGCAGAATAGGAATTATCACAATTTCTTAATTTTAAGATCCCTCCCCCCACTCGGTTTTAACCATGAAACTGAGACGTGATTTATAATCGATGGTGTCTTGGATACGTGTTTTGTTTCAGGTAATACACGAAAAGAAATGTAATTGTGTACATTTTAATAAATTACCAGTATTAAAAAATATGGGACAAATGAAATATTCGAAGGTAGATATTTGTTCACTGGTCAGTTATTTATTGAGTGGCACATTGCAGGATGCTTGTTAGGTGGGAAGAACAGAGGTGTGAGAATGACCCGCTCTCTGTCCTCAGGGGATTTATCATCCAGGTTAGCAGATACCCTGTAAAAGACTGCTCTAAACAGCACCAGTTAAACAGGCCATGGAAGCGTTGTACTTCCAGTGGAGAGCATCACAGTCTCTTCTGGAGCTTTCCCCACATCTGTATGCTTATGTTCCTTTCTTTCTTCCTTATGCATGGATGTATTTAAAAAAAAAAAAAAAAAAGCTTCCGGGTGATTCTAATTTACATTCCTAGTTAAGCCTGAGGCACTAGTCTTGGCCCCGCCCCACCTTCAGTTTTCCCACGCTTGGTGTTTGTAATTTGATTATATGGGTACTCTTATAGAGCTCTTATGGCGGCATTTCCTGTTTTGACTTCACACACTGGTGTTTCCTGAACACTCAGGTATTTTTTGTTTGTTTTTGCCACTATTTTAGAGATGAAAAAGCTTTTTATCAGTGTTCTCACTCTTCCAGACAGGGCTTCTGCTAGAGCAGGTGTAACACCTTAGTGCGAATTAGACAGAAGCCCTCCACCCTGGTGAGAGCCTCCTCAGCGGAGCTTGACATAAGGAGCTTGGCATACGCAAAAGCACTTTCCTGCCAATTAGAAAAGGCCTTCCCTTTGGGCAGGGCTAGGTCTGCAGAGCACAGGCTGCATTTTGGCCCTGACTCTCCATCTCGACTGGGTGTCTCTGTGTAGTGAATGAACTACTAAATGACATGTAACTGTTCTGTCATTTCTTGCTGTTAATAAAAGGAAGGAAACTTAGTCTCTACTGCCTCTGTTGGTAGCACAGAGTCCCAGCACCTTGTGCCTTATAAATAAATGGGTTTCTAAAATTACCATTAATTTTTTTGGGGCTGCTCTAAAATCTGTTTATAATTCAAAGTCAATGATTTTCTCAGTAGTTATGGTGCTACACATCTATACCAGTTTAATTTGTTTCAGAGTCAGAGTTAATACAGTTTTTCAACAGTTTGTTGATACACTTCTTCCTCACCATTTTTCATTTATTGAGTATTTACCATGTGCTAAGCACTGTATTAGGAATTGAGACTTTAATGTTAGGGCCTGGTCTCCATCCTTAAGTGGCCTATACTCTAAGTGAATGACACAGTTGCCTAAACCCATTATTTAAATAAAGTGTCGTAGTGTTTTCCGTGAGACAGAAATGTCTGTGATGCTGTGAGCACAGGACGTCTTCTTTCGTAGCTGGTTTGTGAGCCCGTGGCCCGGATTGACTGCCATGCACATCCGATAAGGCCGTGTTGATGGTTTGGTCCCTGGAAGAGGGAGAACAGCTTTTCCTGTACGGAATACTGGAAGCTCCCTTATTTTTCACCAACTATTTAAATGTTTGAACTTGAACTCCTTATTTCAGTCTGACGCCCTCACGTCTGGTTGCCTGTTCTCTGATTGCTGCGCTGATCCGGGGAGCGCAGGAGAGCTCTGCGGCTCGACAGCCTATGCTGGGGTCTCGTCCCTCCGTGTACTAGGCCTGGGGTCTTGGACCATTTACTTAGACTTCGTTCCTCAGTTTTCTTACCAACAGAATGGGAGCAGTTATACCTACCTAATAAGGTTGTTGTGAAGATTATATGTTTGACACTTGAGCCTGATTAAATGTTTGTTGCTACTGTTTATTATCAAGCTAGGCCTTCGCGAAATGATACATAGTTGACCCTCGATTGAACAACATGGGTTTATACACGGATTTTTTTCAGTCAGTACTGTAAATGTATTTTCTCTTTATGATTTTCTTAACATTTTTCTCTAGCCTTTATTGTAAGAATACAGCATATAATATCTGTATAGAATATACAGTGTAGTATGTAACACATACAAAATTTGTGTTCACCGACAGTTGATATTACCGGCTATTACCATAAGTTTTTGTGGAGTCACAAGTTAGACATAGATTTTCAGCTGTTCTGGGGGTTGGCGCTCCTAACCCCCATGTTTAAGATCGCCACCTCTTTTTTTCTCATATTTTAGGAAAAAAAATTATACAACTAAACTAATAACTAATAGTGTTGAATAAAGTATGATATGTGAAACATCAAGTAATTTAGTCTGGGAAATTATTTAATAAAAATTTCAATGAATCTGCTTAGGGATTGAGATTTTGTATAAAGTCTGTTATACAAAACTGTTTAGATTACTTGTGATAAAAAGGAATTCATGCATCGATGAGCTTGTGTTGATTTTCGTGCGTGTGCATGGCTAATTAAATTTATGATCTCTAGGTTACATTTAGACACGATTCTTCAACGGTAGAAGTTCAGGATGACCACATAAAGGGCCCACTAAAGGTAATTCATTTATTTATTCATTAATTCTAGTGCATCCCTGGGAAACAGTAATTATGTTTGGTCATTTCTTTTCATTTCTTGGCTAATTTGTTATTGAGTTGATAAATACATAATTCTCTCTCTATAGATTAATAGAAAAAAGCAGATTGAATGTTCAGTAAAACCTGTGTTCAGGAATGAGATGAACATCAAGGGAGCATCGACTGCTTTTTATTTACTCATCTGTTTCAGTTTCACGTACTAAAATTGCAGACTTTTTGGGAAGGGTGCCATAGCTGAGGGGTTAGAGCACTGGTCTTGTAAAAATTATAGATTTTCCAGAAATTTGCATTTATGTTTTCTCATTGGCCAGTGAACTAAGAGCTGCTTTACTTTCTACTGGTGAGCAGGGTAAAGGGAATATATGGGTAACCACTGTGTGTGTGCCCTTTGGCCCTTTTGAAAGTCTGAAAATGGACATTGGCCTGGCTGGGTGAATTTTTAGAAATGCTAATGGAATGAAGAAGCATTTGTAAATGCAAGAAAAATCCTTTACTGATGAAATTGTACTTTTCAGAGAGAGAGATAGATGTGTGTATCTACCAGTTTTGTTTGTGATTCATTTTAAAACTTTTAATTGGATCCCCAGGGCATTGGTTCCTTGCATGTATGTATAGTGGGCACCATGGAGGACTAAAACTTTTTTTTTTTTACCTTGCGTTTAAAAATTATTTTCCACTATTTGTATTTTGTTGGTGCCATCTTTAACGTACATGCACAGGTGCATCCAAATTTATCGCTTGGAGGGACAAAAGGACAGAAACTCGTACACTTAAATGACATTAGCCACCGTTTATTTAGCACTTAGTATGTGCTAGTACTGTCACGTCTTTTGCACATAGTGTTTTACATAATCCTCATAACAGCTCTTTACAGAAGAGGAAACTGAAGGAGGTAAAGTAATCTGTTGAAAGTCTCGCAGCCAACAATGGCTGAACCAAAACTCTGATAGATTCACAGCCTGTAATGAAGCATTGTGCCCCCTGAATGTTCAGAGCACATATACCTCCAGGCCTTATTTGTGTTTCTGCCTCATAGCATAGTCCTTCGCTGCCCGACTGCCCTGTTTTAAACAACCTGATACAGGCCAGCAGGTACCACCTACAAAAAAATACTCAGTGTTGGGAAGGGATAGAAAAATCAACTACTTCGAATCTTCAGACATCTTTCTCTCCAACTGTTCCAGCCTCTTTGATTGTGGTATAACTGGTTTATTTTACTTGTTTGCTTTTTCTTATTAAATTTCTCTTTATTTGTGATTAGGGATTAGGAATATTTTGATTTTGACATAGGCAGGTGTATTAAATTGTGGTCTCAAGATTGTTAAAATAATTTTCTTGTCTATAGATTTTTCGTTATAGATTTTTGAATTGTTCCCTAGTATACTTACTTCGTAGCTTTCCATCAGCTGATTGATACAAAGTGTCAGCATTTGTATAAATGTTTCTCTTAAAGGAAATAAAAGTAGTGGTCATTTTATCTAAATTGACTTGTAATGTGTTCACATAAAAATAATACCTAGACTGCTTGAATATTAAATTAAAAAATTGTACCACATATTTATTAACTATAATCAGGTAATGAAAATTCTGTTAATTCTCCTGATTTTCCTTTCCCCTTTTGGGCATTCTGTGGGCCTAACCGTCTCTTCCCTGGACAAGTTTATTTTGTTATTACTATAAAGACCATATTCATTTTATTTTTATTGAGGTATAATTGACATATCACATTATATTAGTTTTAGCTGTACAACATTATGATTCTATATTTGTATTGAGAACTGAACACCACAGTAAGTGCAGTTGACATCCATTGCCACACAGTTAAAAAATATATTTCCTTTTTTTTCCTTGTGATGAGGACTTTTAAGATTTACTGTGAGCAATTTTCAAATAAGTGACATAGTGTTGTTGACTGTAGTCACCATACTGTACATCTTCATGACAACTTATTTCATAATTGGAGTTTGTACCTTTTGACCCTCTTCACCCACGCTACCCCCTTCCAGCAGCCACCAATACGTTTTCTGTATCTGTGAGCTTGGATCTTTTTGGTTTGTTTTTTAGATTCCAAATGTAAATGGTATCAAATAGTATTTGTCTTTCTTTGGCTGACTTATTTTATTTAGCATAATACTCTCAAGATCTAACCATGTTGTCACAAATGGCAGGATTTTCTTCATTTTTATGGCTAAATAATTACAAACACACACACACACACACATCACGTTTTTAAAAATCTGTTCATCTGTCAATGGATACAGGTTGCTTCCATGTCTTGGCTATTATAAATAATGTCACTGTGAACATGGGGTCCCCATATCTTTTCAAATTAGCATTTTTATTTTTTTTCACATAAATACCCAGAAGCAGAATTGCTGGATCCTATATGATAGCCCTATTTTTAATTTTTCAGGGAACCTCTATACTGTTTTTTTTTTTAAGTGGCTGCATCAATTTACCTTCCCACCAACAGTGCGCAAGGGTTCCCTTTTCTCCACAACCTCGCTGACTTATTTTTTTTTTTCAGATAATGGCTGTCCTGATAGGTATGAGGTAATACCTCCTTATGATTTTGATTTACATTTTTCTGATCAGTAATGATGATCTTTTCATGTACCTGTTGCATTTTTTTTACTGGCTAGCTTGTTTTTGTTGTTTGCCGTTGAGCTCTGTGAGTTCTTTATATATTTGGATATTAAACCTGTTATCAGATTTGCGTTTTGCAGCTACTTCCTCCCATTTAGTAGGTCGACTTTTCATTTTGTTGATAGTTTCCTTTGCTGTGCAGAAGCTTGTAGTTTGACGTAGTTATAGAGACCATGTAAGTGTAACTCAGCATGTTCTTGATCAAACAAAAAATATTTTAAATGGTTGTTATTTGTGTTGAGTTCTGACTCTTAAGGAGACTTCGGAGTTCTTTCTTTATCCCTCCTCTTCCCAGGCTTATTCGGATAATAGTGGTAATATGGGGCAAGGACAGTCAGTTTCACATACGGTGGTTCTGGATCTAAGAGTGCAGTCCAGTGACCCCAGGGGGTTCCCAAAACCCTTTAGGACTGTTTTCATGATAATAACTTAGATATTATTTACCTTTTATTTTCACTGAATATATAAAAACACTGGTGGATAAAACTGCTGGTACTTTAATACAAATCGAATCAGTAATTATTTTATCCTTTACACCATGCACTCAACTAAATAAATAAAGCCAGGTTTTGGTTTACTTCTAAAAGTTTTTCTAACCTTTTAAAATACTGTAGGTCGGAGCTGTTGTAGAAGTGAAGAACCTCGATGGTGCCTATCAGGAAGCTGTTATCAATAAATTAACAGACGCGAGTTGGTATACTGTAGGTAAGGAATAAATCTTGTAAAAATATTTTCAAAGCTAATACAGCAAAAGCGAAGTTTCCTTGATTTACTTTGTCTTAATGCTGTAGATGTTGTTACTGTTAATGGTTTTTATCTTTCCAGATACTTAAAAAAATTATGTCATTAATATGTGCGTAACATAATTTGAAATCATTTAGTATATGTATTATAGAATTGGATTTTAAGCTTCGTTCACTTCAAAGTGTATCTTAGAGAAATTTCTGTTTTTATCTTAACTATTTTTAAATGTACATTTCAGTGTGTTGTGCAACAGGTAAATTTAACTATTATATTGCGTAATCGTTGCATAATATTTGATATTATGATATTTGATACTGTAACTTTCTTTTACCAATGATGTTTCAGTTTTCTTGCTCTTACATTAAATGCTGGATTAAATGTCCAGTATTCTTATATTTCCCTAGTGTATGGGTTGAGAACCAGGCATAGATGGAAATAAAATGTACTTTTAAACTTTAGTCTGTAATGAAAACCACCTTCCCCCAAAACTATTAATTTTTAATTTACACTCCCATGAACATTTCTCTTTTCCCAGCCCTTGTCATATTTGATAGTAGTGATCTTTAAAAATTTTTGCTCATCTGGACACAAAATCGTATCTGTTTGGTTTGACTGTGCCCTGCCATGATTACTAGTGAGATCAAACATCTTTTCACATTTATTGAAGATAACATCTTTTCCTTTGTATTTTTTTTCTTTCGAATTGCTAGCTTATATTGTCTTCCCAATCTCCTTTTCCTCTTGAGATGGTTATCTTTTTCCTATTATTTTTAGGATGTGAGTTCTTAATATATTTCGAATGTTATCCCTTTGCTGTTTAGCTGCAGGTGTTCTCATATTGCTCTACTCTTATCTCTGCTACCAGTTTCCATAGTCAGTTTACTTGTGGTCATTTTTTTTTTTTCCACTTTTACTTTTATTAGCATTTCTTTGATGCTGAGTTTACTCCGGGCCATACGTTTTTGTTTCTTCAGTTTCTTCTGGGATTTCTTTTCCTTCTGTGCAAGCTCCTCTTCTGCTTTAGGAACATGTGCCCTTTTCCCGTGAGGGTCACCTCAGTGTGGCAGGGGAGCGCGTTGGGCGTTCATCCACCCGCGAGCTCTGTAAGCTCTGCGCCGTATCTTGGGAGCTCGGGTCACCTAGATGTGCCCGGTGACCAGACAGTCTCCACCTGAGCCCTTAAGTGCAGCGTTCCTCTCTGCATTTTTAAGCATATGCAGCAAAAATTCTACCACAGACCCTGCATCGAAGCCCCACTGTTTGTGGCCCGGGCACACCTAACAACTCCAGCATTATAATGACGTAATGGCACACGTTGCTTCTGTCAGTGACATCCTGTACATGCTTGGTGACGTTTTGGATATGCATACCCTTGATGGCCTGGGCAGTTTCATGAGGGTTCTTAAATTGAACACGAAGATTTGAACCTCTTGATTTGCATGATTTTGTGGGGTTTTCTGGGTTGAGTGAATAGCAAACCACTTTCAGTCACCTCAGGCCTCTTACGGGAAGAGCTGCCTCTGGTCACTTTTTCCTCTGTAATTTACGAAGACGTTTCTTCCATCAGTGTTACACGTTTATTCTTAAATGTAGTCTTCAATTTACAGTTTCGTTCTTGTTTTACAAATGACACATAAGGAAATGTTGCATCGATGTAGGCTATGAGACCGCGAGCAGTTCTGTAGTAAATCCTAATGCTAATTAGGTGTAAACTTCAGTCTCATAAACATGGCGTTTTTATTATTGAATATTTTAGTTACAGCATTACAAAAAAGTACTAAAAGTCATTTACCCTGTCTCACATAATGTACAAGAACCGAATTTTGGTACTTGGGCAGAAACCGCTATTTCTAAATTAAGAATTTGCAACATTATTTAAAATAGAGGTACTCTTCCTGTGATTTGTGGTAATAGCATATGTTAAAAGTATGTCAAATATACATATATTCTGTGTATATATGAACTTATAGTAAATTTGCTGGGACATGTTAGTGCTTTAAATAAGGAGTTTTCAACCAGGGGCAAGTTCACCACTCACGAAACATTTGACAAATGTCCAGAGACATTTTTTTGTTACCACAACTGGAAGCGGGGCTACTGACATCTAGTGGCTGGAGGTCAGGGATGCTGTTACATATGTTGCAGTGCACAGGACAGCCCCCATGAAGAAGAATTATCTGGTCCAAATATTAGTAGTGCTGGGGTTCAGAAATTCTGCTTCAAATAAAAAATGGAGTAATTTTTAGGAGCAGTCTGAATATATAAATCTGTACTCTTTCTGTTTCTTAGGTAAATCTCAGTATTTAT
>NW_006442117.1:2631594-2640571 GCF_000325575.1 Pteropus alecto | reverse complement strand
AGAGGAAAACTTGCCTTTCCTTTACACATTGAGAAAGGTTAATTAGCACTTAGTTTTCTTCCTGAAGTGCTAACTGCTTATTTTTATCTGGTGGTTTCTGTTTCAGTGAAGATATTTTCATTTCAGGTTTATTATTTCTTTTTTGCTATAAATTGGAAAAGACACTCTATTCGAAGTTGTCTGATAGAAAACGGAACATGTGAACTGAATATCAAACGTCATCTTAAACAATAGCTGTCTTTGCTCTCAGAAAATTAAGTAATTTATATCATTCTGTTACTCTTTGAAAAACCCTTCAGTGGTTTCCATTTTTACGTCCCCTCGCAGTTTTCGATGACGGAGATGAGAAGACACTGAGACGATCCTCGCTGTGCCTGAAGGGAGAGCGGCATTTCGCCGAGAGCGAGGTAAGTGGCGCTCAGTGAACGGACGTGTCCTGATGTTTTGGACTGGGGGGAGCCAAGTTTTGCTTTCTCAACTCAAGCAACTTATTCATTAATCAGGAAAATTGATTCATACATAATACCATTATAATGTAATCCGCGAAGACTGTTTAAGGCCTTGCGTTAGAGTACCAGGTTCTATATTCTTTTTTGTCTCATGCATTTTCGCACTTGTCCGGAAAGAAAATGCAAGGGCTTATTTAACTGTCATCTTAAGACAGCTTTTCTCTGGACTAATTTGTAAATGATCGGAGAAAGCGATGTCTGACTTGTAATCCACTTAAACCCCCTCACCATTCAAGGATATGTAGAGTGACAAGCAGTCTCTAACTACTGCTGCTAGTGGCTGACATGATTATCACCTCTCCTTAAAGAAGCCATGCCTGGCTGCCCTTTCTAAAACCGTCTCTTCCATTCCTCTTAATTTTTTTAGGTTGATTTAGTTTTCTTTATAGCGGGTATCCTTCTCTGACATCAGAATACGTATATGTGCTTAATTAGTTGTTTATTGTCTGCCTTTTTTACTAGAATATGTCACAAGGGCAGGGGTTTTGTATGTCTTTTCACCACTTTGTTCCCAGTTCCTAGAACAGTGCCTGGCACAGAGTAGGAACTGAGTAAATGTTTGTGAGATGAATAAATGAAGTGCTTATATTTCCCAAGGACTTTGCTCAGTGCTTTGCAATAATGGTAGATACCATTATTATCTCATTCTAAACAGTTGATGAAACTGATGGTCAGTGCTAGTTGTCAAACCAGCACTTTCTAGCACCAAATCATGCTCTAAAATTAGAAGGTGTTACTCAGTTACTAGCATTGTTATTCAGTTACAAAGTTTTTAAATCTGTAGCTTGCTATTCAGAATTTTAGAAATAGACATAGTGTTATAGATAGTGTTATATTCTCTGGTCCAGTCTCTAAATATTAATGTACAGTGTAGCCTAACGAATGATTTTTTTTTTCCCCAGTCACCATTTCAAACAGTTTTTTGGGGGACATTTTAATATTACTTAACTATTAGACTATGTTTTTTTTTTTGTTGCTTTAAAATAATTTTTCTTCTCAAATGATTAAAATTTCATTTTTAATTAAGAATTTATACTATGATTCTAGCCTGTCTTTTCAGTCTCATATTCTACCATTTCCCTGTATTTCTGCCCTATAAGACTACTTGGTATTTTCAGATTATGGTTCATACTTTGTTTTCTTGGTTTCTGCTGAGCCTTGCTCTTCTTAAGGCCACTAGAAATGCTTCATCCCTCATGATGTCTTTCATCAGCTCTCTAACCAAATGTGGTTATTTTATTCTTTGAATCTTTTGCATTTCTGTTATTTTTATTTTATGGTCTTTTTGGTTAATTTTCTTATTGTCCCTATAAGATTTTAAGCTGGGAATAGCCCTGTTTTTGTCATCTTGATAGGCTCTCCTTTTCCCAGCAGTGTTTACTATGCAGAAGCCTTCAATACATATTTGTTGAATGAATTGTGAAGGTTTAAATATGGGAAATGCATATAGCTTTGGGGCAAACGCAGTGAATTTAGCTTCTTAAACTGATGAAGTAACGATTCTGAGTTTATGTAATTCTTAGAAATAATTTCATTTCCTTTAGTGCATGCATACAATTATAGTAGGTCAGTGAACATGGAGAGTTCACAGACCTACTATAATTAAATTTAATATAATTAAATTTTTTGTTAAGTGTGTGTCTTACTTAATCCAGAGAAATATCTAAAATATTAATTTTATTTTTGCAGGAGAACTTTAAGTTGGAATAGGTCATAAGACAGTTGAAGTATAAAGGCTGCAGCCGTGTGAACCAGTAGCTCAGTGTCTCCTCCTTGCCTCCAGGAGACTCCGTTTCCCATGTGTGTCTATACACGTTATACTTTATGTTTTGCTAGCGGGTAATTGGAATACTGGCATTTTTTTTTACCCTGATCCCATATGCCAGGTACTGTGCTAGGTGCTGGGGACCTAAGGGTGAGCCAGGTATATATGGAATTTGTCCTTGGGTAACTTACCACCTGTTAGAGAAGAAAAAATATTAATCAAACAATTAGAAATATTTAAAATTATAAGTGCATTAAGCTCTATGAAGACATGGCCAGCAGTGTATTTAATCTACCATCTGTATATTCTTTCCCTTTATTTAAAAAAAAAAAAAAGTTTTACTTTCTTTGAAAGATTACTCAGTAATAATGATTGTTATTATTAGCAATAACTTTGGCCTTTGAGAGAAAAGCCACATCATAGTAGCAGTATTTTGGGCCCCTAATCTCATTAATAAGCGACATACCTAAAACGAAGACTTAAATTCAAGATTTCCACGATAAGAGATCACAGTAGCACTTCAGTCACTTTAAATTCCAACATAAAAATCACTGGTTCTGGCTTAGCGAGGATGTTGCCCACTACCTGACATCTGCTGAAATGTTTGGGTGTTTCTACAGAGCATTTCTAACTTGAATGTTATCCAGAGGTAGTTTCATCAGCTGGTATTCCCTCTGTGCGTTTACTACATGCAATTGAAAACTCTAAAGAAAGGTTAAATAAAATCCCAGCTCTGCATTTCCTGCAGCCCATTTTAGGTAGCAGGGCTATAGGCATGTTTCCTCCAGGCCTATGGAATTTTCTTTGAGCCTTTAATATGCAAAGAGTCTCTGGGTTTTGCTCTTTAGGTATCAGGACAAGTTCCACCTTCCCCTCAGTGTTTTCTGTCACTTGAGGTAAAGGTTCTCCTGCTTTCCTGGACGCGGATCGAGGAGTTTGTTATTGATCTCACTCTTATTACATACATACTAGGGAGAGATTGTGGTTTATTTGAAAATTCCTATGTGCGATTCCTAGATAACTTCAGAAATCCGGGATATTTTTTTCCTGTGAGCAAGTGAAATGACAAGCGGATGCTTAAAATAGAAATCTCAGTACGTAATAGGAATCTCTGCTTTGAAGAGAGCATCCTTAATTATAGGGGAGTGAGAAAGAGCATTTCATCCGTCTGTTAGTCTGGCAGGAAGGGAATCCAGGTGAATTTATTTTCCCTGTTTACCAAACGTAGTACTTGGAAGTTTTCACCCTTGGGAAGTATAATTAGGAGTTAATGACAAGTTGACTTTGAAAGCGTTCCTATTTGGCATATTACTCTGTTGGGCCAACTTTGCCTCCAAATGATATTTTTTAAATGTCCAGTTTACAAACTAAATATGAAAGATTTTTGCCCCATAAGAGTTATGATTTTTGTCTTATCTTTTGAGGAATTAATCTTTATTTAATGCTTTATGGCTAGTACTATATTCTTTGTCAGTTGGATATATATGTACCTTAAGTACATTTACATATATTCTAACAAGTTACGCAAAATGGATTCTTAATACGCTTCCTGTTTTTACATTTTAAGTCATTATTGTCTCAACAAAATTATCCTAGCTTTAAAAGTAAAAGTTAAAAATTTCCTTTTAAATATAAGCATTAGTTTGTATTTAGAGATCTAATCCTTAAAATCTAAGTTGGCAGGCGCTGTTCCGTCCACCACTGTGGCGTGTAACTTTGAGAAGCCTTTATCCTAAGTAGTTCCTCTCCCTCACTTCGGTCCTGACGGTTTTCTGGGCTCTTTAGTTCCCCTAGTGTTATGAGTGTCTGTACTAGCAAAAGTTTCATTGGAGGGATGGAAGGATTCGCAACTGTGGAAAACCTTAAAAATGCAGAAAAAGTGGGAACAGTATCAGAATCGATACTCAGAAGATTCTGAGTTAGTTGGGATAGCATCTTTAGATTGATACCTTAACTTTCTGGATATGCACACTTTTTCAGGAAATAACAGCAAGAAAATCTAAGAAGTATCTGCTATTGAGAAACAGCTCCAAAATCCCTTTTTCTTCATTTTGCTTTTAACCGTCAACCGATGCCTTGCCTGGAAATTGTTATTTTTGGATGGCGTTAGGGACAAACAGGTTGATGTAAACCGTCAGTTGGTAATAAAGAAATGTTCAGTTATTGATTATTGTCTTCATACTAAGCACAACATTGGGTACTGCAGATTCAAAAGGAATGGAAAATAAAATATGAAATGTAAAAAGGCTAATTTTTACATTTTTCTTTAATAAAGGTTCATTTTGAAAAATGTTTGCAAAGTAAAAATATAGTTTATCTGAAGCCTTTTCTCAGGCAGTTGATGCTTATTCTGGTAATTTTGTTTCTGTTACCAGTTAAGAATTCTATTTAATATATTATGATACTCTGTGCGCAGAGAAAAATTTGAGCTGCAGATGGCCCCAATCTAGGAGTTAGTTAGGTCCTTACATATGGGTAGGTGTCTTGCCTTTCAAATGTATGTTTCCACTAAGTTGTGTTTGTTTTGTATTTTAATCATTGTTAGAAGTCTGTCAACCTTCGAATAGGTAATAGGTAATGAAATCATCTAGAGAGACGAGCTAAATTTCTTTTCACCTTTTTTTTTTTCAGTAATGGGCTCAATCATCTTTATTCTAATACCTTTAAATTTTTTATCTTTAGGAAAGTTGTATTTTAGTCTTCCTTGGGAGAAGTTTTTAACCTCAAAATCTAAGCATATTTTTAAACTGATTTGGTTTAAAAAGAAAAAAGAACTTGCAACGTAATAACTTTTGATGGGTTTATGTTCTTACCCACAGACATTAGACCAGCTCCCACTCACCAACCCCGAGCATTTTGGCACTCCAGTCATAGGAAAGAAAACAAATAGAGGAAGAAGATCTAACCATGTGTAAGTCCATTTTCATGACTGTTAGTTGAACCTGAATTAATTTCTCCTTCTAGCATTGTTTTAAAAGTTACTAATTTTAAATTGTAATTTGCAAAATGCTAACTGGATCTAATGGTAATTTCAGATCTAATAGTAACTTCGGACTCCTTAGCGCGGTGCTTGACAGCTGTGTGTCTGCCTCCCGTTCTCCCCACATGATTCTTGATGCTGTAGTCAAAGTGGAACTAGTCGATATTCCCCGAACGCACCCTTCGTTTTCCTGAAATCTTGCTTTTATTCATGCTTTTTGGGGTCTCCAGTGCCACCCTTCCATGTCACTGTCTCACGCATTCTTCCGTTCTCAATAGAAACACTCTCATTTTTATGTGAACCATTCTGTGTCTCCCCACTCTTTCTTTGAAAACATATTTTTTTTATCCTCTGGACTCTCTACATTCTTTTCACCTATCTGTTGTCATAGACAGTGTCTCACCTCTGACCTTCATCGTAGTGTTTTCCCCTTCCTAACACCTCTAATCCCCCTGACAGCAAGGGCCGCCTTCTCCGTTTCTGCCTCTTACAGTTGTGGTGCGTAGGCCACATACTTAACAGATCACCCTCATCAAAATGTGCCTGCACTCCCAAAGGCTCCAAATTAAAAAGGATCACGGGATCAAGGGGTCATGAGATTTCAGGTCATCAGAGATAAAGAAACAACCATCAAACAGTTCCAGAAAGAGAAAAGTGCAGAGGACTGAGAAGAAGGGCATCAGACAGACAGACTCTCAGTAACTCGGGATGCTGGGAGTCAGTGCGGTGTGGAAGGAGGGACGGAAGCCTCTGTTACAGAGGAGCTTGAGCACCTAGCAAGTGGAACCGTGGAGGGGGGAATTAGAGGTACCTTGAGAAACAGAGAAAAAAATAGCAAAGGCGTTTAGCGATTCCCGCATCCCAAATTATATAAGAAAGGAAAACAATGTTAGGAAGGTGGGGAGGTGGTTTAGATATAAAAGTTAATACTCTTATGACAATGAGAAGTCAGGATAAAAAAGCGTTTAAAATGTATAAATGGATACCAGTATAAGAATATTATTTAGAGATAAGGTAGTAACTATCAGAGAAAGAGCTGAGTTAAAAATTCAATTGATTCCATGAAGCAGAAGAAAGTAGGAAGGGATAGGGCAGGAGAATGTTTTTATTCATTCTCTTGGAGATTGTTTTAAAACTATTTGAATATTTTACTGTAATAAAATTTTTAAAGTTTTAATGTGGCTAAGTCCACATATTGTTAGAGTAGCCATTAAAAATAAATGTTAGTCAAATTATTGAAAACTTCAGTGTAACCGATTTGAGTCACTTACGAGTAGGTAACTTATGATTTGAGCCATGCCTTTTTTTTCCTCTCTGAACCTTTTAGAAAACGTTTTTCTTAGTTACTAGGTGAATAATTTCTTGTGATACAGCTTGCTGCTTACTTGGTTATTTTTAGAATACTCAGATTGTAACTATGTTTTCTTTACGCATGTTATTTAAAAATCGAGTGTTCTAGTTAAAAAGAAAAATAAATGAAAAATGTATGGTGACATCATTACTATGAAAGAGTCCTGTTGTGATTATTAGATATTATTTTTATCTAATAATGTTTTCACTTGTTCCAGATGACTATTACGTTGCCATAAAATATAAGTTAAATTTTTTGATCTCTCTTTAAAAATTAATGACTTCGATTGTGAATTTAAGATTTCGCCTACCAGTGATCATTAGAGTCTTCCTGTAGTTCTATAGTCAGCTCTTAATTAATCATGATTAATGATATCAAAATGGTGGGGTGGAGTGTATTTAATGTAAAATTATTTCATTAGGAAGATTTCTACTTCTGTAGCTGCTGAGAGTGACGATGTGGCTTAGTTGTTGAAAGTGCAGACGGTGGAGCCAGGTAGCCTGGGTTCGGATCCCGCCTCTGCCACTTCCTTGCAATGTGACCTTGTGCTGGTTGCTTACTGAGTCTTTTCATGCCTTAATTTTCTGATCTGTGAAATTGAGTTTTACCTATCATAGTATTACCTATCTCTGAGAGTTGTTGCAAAGATTAAATGAATTCATATTTTTAAATATGTGTATAGTAATGAGCACTGTGTAAGTGCTAGATATCATCATGTGTTGAATGAAAAAATTTTCATGAAATTATTAGTATGTATCATGATTTTGTTTATATGTGAGTATATAAGAATTCTGCTTACTAGTATTTATGTCTGACAGGTCGGACTGTTTGAGGCTGTATTATTTTTTAAAATAACATTCCGATGTTATTTTAGATTATATGTAGGAAAAAGTTTTTTAATCTTTTAAGAATTTTTTTGAAAAAAATCGTATCTCATATTTAGATATGTCTGCAATGTCATCCAGAAGTATAAAAATAAAATAAGGTAATTTATAAAATGTCAAAGATTGATTTATAAAAATGACCAAAAATGATGATCTGTTAAAAAGTCGATTATGTTTCTTCGCTGAGGTCTCCCTTTCTTGAATATATGACATGCAGTTGTCACTGAGCAAGTCGATCTTTGCTTTCTAAAGATTTTAGCAAACACTCTAAGTCTGCGATTTTCTTGCTGAGAACCTGTGTGTGTAATGAAAGACTTGCTGTGGAGCTCGGCCTGTCTGGGTCCCCCACCCCCAACACACACACACACACACACACACTCCTTTCTCCTACTTGAGTTCTTGGGCCCATAATCATTACCACTTCATTTTCTCTCAGGAAATCTCTCTCTCTCTAACAATCTCTCAATCTCTCTCTCTTTTCCTCCCTCCCTCCCTCTCTCCCTCCCTCCCTCTCCCCCCCACTGTCCAGAGGTGTTGTGTCCTGCTTCGCACTGTGAGCCTGGGCGTGTAAGCACCAGAGGCTCAGACCACAGTGAAGTAAGCGTCCATCTCCTGAATCACAGTTCCTCAGAGTTCTTGTTTTGCCTTTCTTCAGAGTGATTTTCTACAACAAAGTCTTGGACCTGGATCTTAAGGTCATTTGTCTGACCTTCATTTCCTTTTCCGTTATTTAACTAAAAATGTCTTCATTGTGGTTCTCTATCATTTAAAATTTATTTTTGTACAAAGATAAGTAAGGCTGTCTCTTCCCAAGAGTCCCCTGACTCCGCTGTCACAGTAGCATGTCACTGCCTTTGTTTTCCTTCCGACAGCCGCTGTCCCCGTGCCGGTGACCTGCCCCCGGGTATTCCAGAATTGGTTATTTTTGCCATCTTCCTTTACTGGAGTTTTATTTATATGCTACTTTTAATTAATTCTAACATATTCAGGGATTTCCTTTTTTAATCATTATCATCCTCTAGCTTAATTTTTTGAAAGAAGTTATTGATCCTTTTAATCCATGTATAACTTGATTGAATTTTGCCCTTATAATTTGCTCATCATATGCAGAGGTCTTATTTTATTCTGCCTGAAGAACAGAACGCCTGAGATATCCCACCCCCAAGTTGTTTTTTCCAGTAACCTGGCGACAGTGGGGAAGCAGTTTACTTGTTGTTTTTTCTTCCCCTTCAGAAAAGGAATAAAGCATAATAAGGCCTGTCAGGATTCTTGTTAGGGATTATTTATGGGTACAGATTTTACCCCGTGATGGTGCTAAAATTTACCCAATATTCTAAAGATTTCAGCCTGGTGTTTACAAGTCTGCAGATCTTTAAACAATTTTTTTTATTGAGTCATAATTCACATATCATAAAATCCGCCCTTTTAAAATGTGCGGTGTCCGGTGTTTTTTCTAGTGTGTTCACAGAATCGTGCAGCCGGCACCAC
>NW_006442117.1:2598480-2628560 GCF_000325575.1 Pteropus alecto | reverse complement strand
ATATTCAGGGATTTCCTTTTTTAATCATTATCATCCTCTAGCTTAATTTTTTGAAAGAAGTTATTGATCCTTTTAATCCATGTATAACTTGATTGAATTTTGCCCTTATAATTTGCTCATCATATGCAGAGGTCTTATTTTATTCTGCCTGAAGAACAGAACGCCTGAGATATCCCACCCCCAAGTTGTTTTTTTCCAGTAACCTGGCGACAGTGGGGAAGCAGTTTACTTGCTGTTTTTTCTTCCCCTTCAGAAAAGGAATAAAGCATAATAAGGCCTGTCAGGATTCTTGTTAGGGATTATTTATGGGTACAGATTTTACCCCGTGATGGTGCTAAGATTTACCCAATATTCTAAGGATTTCAGCCTGGTGTTTACAAGTCTGCAGATCTTTAAACAATTTTTTTTATTGAGTCATAATTCACATATCATAAAATCCGCCCTTTTAAAATGTGCGGTGTCCGGTGTTTTTTCTAGTGTGTTCACAGAATCGTGCAGCCGGCACCACTAGCTCACTCCAGAAGATCTCTCTTGTTTGCCTCTTTATTTTGATATGAGAATTTGATTCTGGTGTCTTTGATAAAAATGGGGGGCGGGGGGAACGATTAAACCAAAACTCTTTTTTGGTTAAGTCTGTGCATGTCCATATATTCCCTACTTTGTAATCTCTAAGAAGCTGTAATTGTCAGTCTCCTTGATACTAATACAGATTTTTAATTTACTGTATAAAATTTGAAACTGTGTTAATCCCTTGACCGAAATATCGAGGACCATTGAAGTTAGAATCGCATGTCAAAGACTGAGCCTCTGAAGTTCAGGGCTGTTTTCTCTTTCCGTCTCATCATTTGCTGTTCTATGGCACATGTCTCAAGTTCTCACTTGATTTACAATTAATTTAAAATTATTAGTGATGTGCCATCAGCTTTAAGTGATTAGCTGTTAATCCGTTGTGGGAAACATTACATGTGACTAGCTTTGTTTCCAATGGCATCATCAGGTTTTATTTCACAGAGACAGTGTATTATTTTGCTGCGACTCTAAACAAATACCTCACCACCACAGAAGTGATGATCTCAGAGGGGAGCGGAAACCATGCAGGTTCTCTGCTTGCTCTATCCCTGCTCCGTATTTTAGTTCATTAGTGTATTGAGTACTTGTTTTATGTAAACAATTTCCTGGCCAAGCTTCTCTAAAAGAGAAGTTAAAGCAACCTTAGGTATAATGGTATGGTTTGTGCTGGTTATGTGCATTATACTGATTGTATACATTTTGAAATTTCAGGAGAAATAAAATCAGAAGTACCCCAGTAGAAAGAAAGAAATCTATTCATTTCATTTATTTAGTTGACAAATATTTATTGTCTACGCTGTGCCAAGCACTGTTCAAGTACTTGAGATATATCAGTGAACAAAATAGGCCTTTACAAAATCTCTGCCTTTAGAGCTTACGCTCTCTCATGTTGGGGGAGGTGGACAATAAAGTAAAAATACAAGAAACAAGTAAATTATATAGTATGATAGATTCGTAAGTGCTGTGGAAATAAGAGTAAGGTGAGGGGTTTTGGGGGAGGGCAGGTTGTAAATTTGCATAAAATGGTCAGGGGTAACCTAATTGAAATGATGTTTGAACAGAGACTTTACAGGAAGTGAAGGTAGAGTGTTCCAGGCTGTTCTGCCACAAAGAGGGGGAACAGAGAAATGAGCTGGTAGAGAAAGTGAGGTTAGGGGGTTTCTTTTTAAGTGGAAGAAATAACAGCATACTGATGGAAATAATAGCATGCCGATGGGACTCAGTCTAGTAGAGGCAAAAAAATTGATACAGGAGAGAGAAGTAAGCATCGCTGAGACAGAGTCTTGCAGGGGAGCGGAGCGGGGAGGGAGGGCATCTAGTTCATAAATGGGGAATGGTTTTAGGGTGGAATCTGGACTTATACTGTGTGAGGGAGATAGATTTTTTATGTTACCAGTTTATGCACACACACATAAATATAAAAATCTTTCTGGTGTCTGAAGTCTTCACACTTGTTAAGTCTTAAGAAGGAAATTAAACCGTTTATAAAGATGC
The DNA here is from genome assembly GCF_000325575.1 of Pteropus alecto. Lineage (NCBI taxonomy): Eukaryota > Metazoa > Chordata > Mammalia > Chiroptera > Pteropodidae > Pteropus > Pteropus alecto. Next base: position 2,626,496 of record NW_006442117.1, on the reverse strand, counting down.
AGATGACTTCGTTGGTTAAAGAAAGCCCAGTTTTCTCGAAAGGAATTTGATACACGTTATCTGTGACATTGTGACTTTCTCTCTTGCTAATGATAATGACATAGTGTCTGTAAAACCCTAGCTAAATGAGTCTTCTGCAATCATTAGAAAGTGGAGAGAGAAAAGTCGTCTCTGATGTTCTCTTCTAATCAAGTAGAAACCAGACTTGTGAAGTCTGTCATTACTGTCCCAAGCTATGTGCCTATTTCTAAGGTTTGATGCTCTGTCGATAGGAGGGTAGGTTGGTTTTTCCTGCTGCCTGTTGTTACCTCCTCTCTAAGTAGGAGTCAGTTAAGTGCCATTTGAAGTACAGTAGTTCTACTCAGTAGCAAACTTTAAGATTTGCTTTGTTTTTTTCAGGGGATAATTTTTAAGTTATTCGATCCTTGAAATCAAATAGTGATATTTATCATATCGCTCTAAAGTATCTAATATTATTATAATGTTATCTTTATGTTAAACTATATAAATATAAAGGGATGACATTTATATTGCCATTCTTTTGGAAAGACATGAAGACAAATATAGACTATACTGGATTTATCCCCATCAACCAAATAGATAAATCGTGTTTAAAGTTTTAAAATACCGTCAGTTTACATTTTTGTCAGTGAACTTGGTCATTGCTAACTGTCTCAAAAATATTTTCATCTCTGGAGATAATCAGTACTAGTCATTATCGTATTTTATTTTTAAAAAAGAACTTACACTGCAGTCTATTTAGTTAACATGTTTTAGTGTCTTATTCTGAGCATTTTGAGCAATCAGTTGTTAGAATCTTTATTTTCTTTAGCACTGATTGTGGGCTTTCTTCTTACAACCAGATTCAGAGTAGAATTTTTTGTTTAATTTTGTTTCTTTTGTCCTTTTTACTTTTACTTTTTACTGTACTTCCCTCTAACATCAAATAGGTGGTTTTAGATAGTTCCTTTTCCTAATGTCTTTCTAATTTACTAGTTTAGTATACAATGTAACTGGCAGGAATTTTTAACATAATACAAAAGAACCATATTGTACATTTTATGAATACCTAGTTTGTGTATATTTGGTATTGGGGATAGCAGTGGTGATCTCTTATCAGATGGTCTCTTCTCCCTACCCTCCCCCCCCACCCCAGTTAATAAAGACCTGCCTTCCCTTTTTAAAATTAGCTTTGTATTGAGAGTGTACAATTACTGTCTCTAGGACCCCTTTAATCTGTGAGTAAGATCTAGTTTATTTTAGTATATATGGAACTGGGATGTTTTATATGGGGCCTTTAGCCTTTTATGAGAATTTGGAGACCAGTTTTATTCTGTTCAGTATTCCTCTTAATCTTTTAAAATAGCACTAAATAAACTGAAAGATTTTTAGGAAAATGATGCGCTTTCCTCTCATAATAACCCTTTCTGTTATTCTTTAGAAATTTTAAAACCTTTAAAAATTTAAACAGGCCATTCTGTAGATATTAGGAAATAGGATAAAATTTCTAGAATACTTATATTCATCAACTTGGTATGCTTATTCTTTGCGAAGATAAATGGAAATACCTTATTGTTTTCTTTCCATAGACCTGAGGAAGAATCTTCTTCATCCTCCAGTGATGAAGATGAGGATGATAGGAAACAGATTGATGAGCTGCTAGGAAAAGTCGTATGTGTAGATTACGTTAGTTTGGATAAAAAGAAAGCACTGTGGTTTCCTGCACTGGTGAGTAACTTTAGTATTAAAGCGTTTAATTTTTAACTACATAAGTTCATGAAAAAACAATCGATTTTCCTACTAGTGTTTTTCATAGGTACAAAATGGGGAAGTGGCTTTGGCATCATTCAGTTCACACAAAGATTACTTTCAGAATCGTCGGAGTACATAAGTAGTCTCATTCAGTCCTAATTGAGACTGAAAAAAAAAATAGTATCTACCCCATCTTACGGAGAGGAAGTTTTCGCTTCCGTTTCCGTTTTCTTCCTTTTCAGTTTCCTTCACTGTTTCTCCTCTAACCAGGCTTTCAGTGTTGTTGTTCAGGGTTCAGAATATATCTCTGTGTATCCTTTTTAGGATGCTCTCATACCCTGTTATAGCATCGGTTGCAGAAATAACAAACTGAAATGCCTTAGGGACCCAGAAAATAACACATGTGGGCGAACAGGAGAAAATGTGGATTGCGGTTCCTGATCTGAATGAAGGCCGAACCCACTGCTCACGTGCCACTGTCAGCACTGGCCAGAGCTGTCACACGTGTAGTTTCAAAACCTGAAGCTCATGAGCAAGAAACGAAAGGGTGAATTTGGCTCGTAGTTTTAGACCCCTGATATTTAGGCTGTCAACTCCCAAGTTTATATTATATAGAGTTCAGACCTCTCTTCTGAGCTCCAGACTTGGGTCTCTCTCTCTTCACTATTCCATTTGACTATCCTTCAGCCACCTCACAACTTAATAAGCCTAAAAGTGAATTCATTCTCTTCCCCGCCATTCCCAGACTTGGCCCTTCTCATCCTTTCCTCTCATAGTGATTGACACCATTCACACGAGGCAGAACCCTAAGCATCCGCTTCTCTCTCATCTCTCCACTGTCCTAATTCTCTCTGATATTTCTCATTCCTTTAATTTGGCATTGCCACCACCTCTTTACATTCGAGTCCCCATCTTTCACCCGGATGATGGTTGGTAGCTCAGTCTCTTTCAACTCTTCTTACCCTTCTCTGGTCCATTTCTTCATAACAGCCAAAGTAATTTTTTAAAAGGCAAACCTGTGAGGATGTTATCTATCTTCAGACCCTTTCGTTAAAGAGTGTAGATTTTGTCCTGAGAATCAACATCTACGAGACTAAGAAACCTGAACCCTGCTTCCTTCTCATTCAGCCCAGGAGGGAAGTCGGCCGCGCTGACCTTTTGCTTCCTGGAACGGGTTCCCTGCTCGCTGTCCCTTCCCGTCGCCTGTTCTCCAGTCACAGTGCAGCGCTGTGCTGTGCACACGCGCTCACGCACACAGCGTGGTTAGGCCGAGTCCTGCTCAGGCTGCTGCGCTGAGCCGGAAGGTGGTCTCCCCTGGGAAGCGGGTGCTGACACCCAGACTAGGACTTAACTTCCCAGCCGGGGTGCAGGCCCGCGTGGGGGGGCCCGTGACCGTCTAAAGCTGCGCCCTCCGGCGCCCAGTGCAGCAGCGCCCCGTAGTCGTTACCGTTTGTGGAGTGGCCGGGTGTGAACGAGTGAACCGGTGTTGGTATTTACTTCAGGGCTCTTTTGAAATGACAGCAACGTTTCCCTAGATGCTAATGCATGGGAGATACTTCCATCAGTGAATTATTTGAGAATGCCATCAGCATTTAAGGAATCCTTAATGTAGCGTGATTACAATTATGGAAAATGAACTTTTTAAACGACCGAATTAGAACTAACCTGTTTCTAGCTCCTCTCTAGCCTTTGGTGGGAGTACATGCTTTTCTGTACCGTTATGTCACTTTTCAGAGCTAACGACACAGGTCTTAAAACAAACCTGTCAACTTACTTAGCCCATTCTTTATTTAAAAATGTGTCTATGCTGTTAACTTTTCTCGGTATATACATAGTGGGCTGTCTTGGAATTAGAATAATCAGAATTCATAGGCATCTCTCATTAGCACGGCCCTTAGGAAGACATGCTTTATCCTTACTGTAAATAACAGCTAAGGCGATTTCAAATAGAAGAAACCTTCTAATGTTAGTAATAAATCTTGTGCAGATTCCAGGAAGGTACCCACTTTAACATGTTTACTTTCTGGAGTGAGTAGTATCATGAAGAAGTTTCAGTATGCATTAAAGTATACACTTCAATGTAAATACTAGGAAGACCTCACCTCTGCTGTTTTGAGGATGGACACTACTCTTACTACAGTTCTGATGCCTGATCGCATTTTGGCTCCTGTCCTTCTCTGAGCCATGACGCAGACCCTCTGCTAAGGCCTCAGCTCTGCCTCTCTCGCCGCCCGCGCTGCACCGTTATTCGAGCTTTCGGTTTCTGACTGGGACGTGGGCCACAGCTTCAGTCTAGCCATAGCCACGCCTGTGCTTTCAACACCATGCTCGCGCCAAAGCCATGTGGGTCACCCAGAGGGCTGGAAGGCTGTAGGATATAAATTTACAATTGTGTGTGTGTGTTCCCACTGTTTGCCCTCAAAATAAAATTAGTTTTAAAACTAAACTGCAACTACTTTAAAAATATTTAAGTAGTTGATATTCATGTAATATCTATAAATGTGCTTTTATAATAGTTTCACACTTTTTTTTTTGAAGGTGGTTTGTCCTGATTGTAGTGATGAAATTGCTGTGAAAAAAGATAATATTCTCGTTCGATCTTTCAAAGATGGCAAGTTGTAAGTATATTTCACTTGGTATGAAAAAGATGCTGTTTTTCCAAATTAGGATGGTAAATGATAAAACGGTTATTTCCAGTGACATCACCCTTTTAATTTTCATCATATAGAATGTTTCAGAGTATGATCATTTTTCATGTTATCATTGAGTGACGTTCTTACAGTGTACGTCTCATTCATTTCGATCTTTTCTAAACTAGACTCTCAGTACTGTCTAATTCGTCAGTTTTGCCCACATTATAGCTGGTGATTTGTTGTGGCAAATTCGACATATCTACTGTATCTAATACTTGATTGATATATCGCTATATTTATTTTTCTTGAGTGTCTAATTAGGACTTTTAGGTATTTTAATTATGTCCAAATGGTTGTGGCGATGATACCTGTTCCACTACAGCATTTGACTTCTATATGACCTATAGTAGTCTGAGGGTTAGAATGGATTGCTATAAACGTATGTTAAGAAAGTGATTTTTCATGTAGAACTTCTTTAGAACTGAGTTACAAATTTAAGGGTGTTTGTTTGTTTTGGATTTTTTTAGAATTCTGTGACTAGGAAAGCCATTTATTTTATACTTTACCTTATTCAGGTTATTATACCTTAAAAGGATCATTGTGTTTTAAGATTGGTGTTTGGGTTTTCAAGTTCTAAAAATGGATTCTTAAAAACAATGTATGAAAACCACTTTAACAAAATTTAGATAGAGAAATTTGAACACTGAAATTGAGTACTGGTTTGATGGCATTAAGGAACTGTTAATTTTAAAAGTATAATGTGTATTTTTCAAACTCCATAATACCATAAATTGTATAATATTTGGGATTTTCTTTAAAGTAATCCAGTTGAGGTGGGAGTAGGTAGAGGTATAAATGAAGCAGTGACTATGAGTTAATGATTATTGTAGTTGGTCAATGGATACATGGGAGTTCATTGCACTGTTCTACCTACTTTTGTATATATTCAAAATTTTTAAAATAAGTTTAAAAATAGGCAAGCTGAAAAATGTATTTGGAGTAGTTTTCAGTCTCTTGTGGATTGATTGACCCAAACCAAATGCATTAAAGTTGCATACTGGTGTAAAATAGGAAATATATATGACATGTGTGATAGAATCTGTCGTTGCTTGCATATGACCGCTCCTACTGCTTGGGGAGTTCCATGAAGGACAATAAGTTGTATATTCGAAGCTTGCTTATGAGCCTAAAATCTAGAACATTTACATTATAAACTAGTACATTTTATTCCAATCTTACATTTCATAATTGCTTATGATTATTCCAAGGTAATGGCTAATTCTTACTGTTTGACTTTTTATTGGATTCTGCGCTCCGAACATTTTTATTTATTATTTTTATTTCAGTATTTTCAGTATTGGTTTTAGACAGGGACCCTGATATTTGAGAATACCTTGTTGTTTATAAAACATCTGTTATGTTGGGTCCTTTTGTAGATGATTACATAAACATTTACATTATAAACTAGTACATTTTATTCCAGTCTTACATTTCATAATTGCTTATGATTATTCCAAGATAATGGCTAATTCTTGCTGTTTGACTTTTTATTGGATTCTGCTCTCCGAACATTTTTATTTATTATTTTTATCATTTCAGTATTTTCAGTATTGGTTTTAGACAGGGACCCTGATATTTGAGAATACCTTGTTGTTTATAAAACATCTGTTATGTTGGGTCCTTTTGTAGATGATTACATATTTTAGCATTCTATCCAGCATTTTATTTGAGACTTGCAGTCCTGCGTGCAGTCACTTTCATTATAAATGTCAGTATTCCCATATTTTCGGTAGCTTTCTGTTGTGCGTAATTGGACTCTTAATCTCTGTTGTGTTTTTTTCTTTTTTAATTTAAAATCAAAAAAATTAATACAGTACTTCAGTACCAAGAAAGGATGTCCGTGAAATCACCAGTGACACCGCACCGAAGCCCGACGCTGTATTAAAACAAGGTGAGGGACATCTCAGAATAAACTATAGTCAGTTTAAAAACTGAGGAAGTATTTTTGAAGATCAGCTTTTCTTTTGTTCTATAATCAGGGGCAATAATTTAAAAGTGGGAAGAACTGTAACATCAGCTATTACTGTAGTCTAGCTCTTACCTACTGAATACAGTGTTAGTTCCTGAGGATGGTAGAAACAGGAATCAAAGTAACTTTGATTTTTATTTCTCATAATATAACGACAGTTATATTTTTCTGAGGAATATGCAGTAATTGCATTTCTGACTTGATATCTGGCATTGTAAATAGCCGTTTGTTTTCTCTTTGCCTATATTCGTCAAATCCAATAATGTGCTCTGTAGACTGGTTAAAATCATTAAGAATTTATGGTTTAGAATTTATTTCCATGTCTTACAAATTGATAACTGTAGCTTATTTTAATTGAAGCTAATTGTTAATCTAATTTACGTTTAACTAGAGATGTAGCAAACCTATTTGTCATATATTTTCAGGTATTGTATGTTCATTATAGAGGCTCCGTACTTGATATATAATACTGTTTAATAGTCATTTGTTGGCTAAATGATTAAAGATTTACCGATCTTAAAGTTGTTTTTACTAGACATGCTTAATTTTTGTTTAAAAGAAGAAAACTGCTCTTTTCTCTTGAAATCGTTTGAACCAGTGGAAAGTGTTCCAGCAGTAGCAGTTTTGGCATCTATAAAATGGGTGCCTAATGCTTAAGACTGTTAGGATTAAATGAGCCGCTCCATGGAAGAGCAGCCAGCACAGCCCCTGGCACGGAGTAAACACTTCACGAATGTCAGTGGCATTATGAAAACAGTGGTTTTCATTTCTTCATCTTGTTTACTATTTTTAGACAAATCGGTTGTCTTATTTCTCTGGTTCACTTAGTTTATGGTCTCTTTCCAGCCTTTGATCAGGCACTTGAGTTTCACAGAAGTAGAACTATTCCTGCTAACTGGAAGACTGAATTGAAAGAAGATAGCTCTAGCAGCGAAGCGGAGGAAGAAGAGGAGGAGGAAGATGATGAAAAGGAAAAGGAGGACAACAGCAGCGAGGAAGAGGTGAGCGCGAGGCCGTTCGCCTTCGGGATGAGACCGGAGTTGGGTTTCCTCTGCGAGTCCGCGGGTGGCATAAAGCCGTTAACCACTTAAATACTTTGAGTATTAGAAACATTTCGTAAGAAAATTTTATTTATTTGTGATACTCATCATAATCAAGTAGTTTGCTTACTTACCTTAAAATAGAAATATAATCTTATGAAATTAAAAATATTAAGTATAGTTATCCCAGTAACCTCAGAATGTTTCTTAATCTTGCTGTGCTTTTGGTTTATCAGATAATTAAGGAAATAGCCACCTAACATAGCAAAACTACTTTCACTTGCTTTTGACCATCGAGAAAACAGCTGTCACCTCATACAATGTTTGCACCGACATATTTTATTAAAATATCTAGAAGAGCATAAATATATATTCTATCTAATATTAAAAGAATAATCAACAAAAAAGTAGCAATTAGTATCGCATTGATTCAGAGAATCTTAAATGATTTTATCTACTACAAATGGGTAGGTGATTCTAATTAGATCATAAGTAACACATCTCTTAATTTATATGGATCGAGGAGCTGAAGTTTTAGAATTTATCGTAGCTGGTACTTTAGGTCCAGCAGTGACAAATACCAAGAAAAGATGTCCATGATGTTACTAGTGACATTGCACCGCTGTATTCTTTAACGGTTTGTCGAACAACTTCTTAAAAGTTATTGGGTGAGAAGTGCAGATAGTGAAGGCTACATACTGTATTTGATTATGAAGTGGATTGTATTTGATGTTTTTAGGAAACTCAGTTAATGTCTAGGTAATATTTTAGGTAAGTTGTAAAATTCTGCCATTTAGTTGTAGTAACAGCTGTTAATGAGATAGGATTGTCTGTGTTGGTGTTTTATGATCTGGCGGTGCAGAATGACAAGGCAGTGTCACAGTCCCTGGCTTCAGTCTTACACCCCCCCGGTTTCTGTTTAAAACGCCAGTACGAGCAGGCAGGCCTCGCCTAAAGCCTCCTTCATGGCTTCTTATCACTGTAAAACTCAGGCTTTGCTCCTGGGACCTCCCTACAGTCCAGCCCCTGCCGTTCGCCCCATCACTTCTCTCGATGTGCCCTCCTACTTGGAACCATACATGCCACGGCAGTATCAAATGATGTCCCTTGCTTCTACCCAGCTGTGCACATGCCAGCACCTCTGCCCACGGCGCTCTTCCCTGCCGTCCCCCGCTCAGCCCGGCACCCCCTGCTCGGCGTCCAAACCCTATTTGTGTGTCATTGTTGGAAAGGGAAACCTGCGAACCGTCACATTCTCACGGCGGGAAAGTTAGTCACCCCACGTGCTAGTCTAAACTGCTACTGTTCCTTGTACATGTTTTGTCGTGTGTGTGTGTACACATTTATTTATGTCCGTTTCTCTTCCCCCCAACCATGTTTTACTGATACTCGTACTCAAAGTGTCTGTCACAGTGTATAACATGTAACAGAAAGTTAATAAATGTCAGTTACCAAACTTCGGTTGCTTAGATTTGTTTTATAAATGTTTTTGTAAAAGCAAATCTAGCTTCCAGTTTAAATATTTTCTTACGTTAAATACAAAGTTCACTTAAAATTTTTGCAACAGGAATGAACTTGGCAGATTATGAAAGTCAAATATTGTACCATGGGGACATCTAAGATAACTTCTAGAAGAGATTCCCTTCAAGTTCACATCTGACTGCCTTACCAAAACCCAGCATACATGGACCATGCTCAAAATGAGAAACACAGCTTCAGCATAAACAGATTAATAATTGTCCTTCTTCTCTGCCCAACTAGCACGCCTAATAGTTTATCAACCTGGGTTTTTGTTTTTAACTTGCCTTCCTCTGCTTTTCTACCTTATAAACTAAGGGGCAAATCTCATTCAATGGCATTAGACACATGATTTTAACAATTAAAATGATGTGCTTAGACTATACCATGCTCCCGACTTTTACTATTAGAAATGCATTTGCCTCGGCCAGAGCGACTGTAAAGCCTCAGTGTATATTCTGAATCATTTTCTTTGCAGTCACCCCTAATCATGCTCTGCAGTGGCAGGCTCCATCGCTCATTTTTCGTTCATTTGATTCAGCACCTAACGTAATGGCTACACTTGCTGGTGCTCATTAATGTTTGTTGAGTGGATGATAGCCACTGATTGACGAGTTCCTCCATCTCACCTCCTACCCTGCTCCTTGCAGGTTGCCTCAGGACCAGCTCCCTACTGCCACAGCCCCTGGCCACAGCAGCAAGAAGCTAGTCCCTCCCTTGTAATTGATAAATCGGGGAACTATTTTATTACTTGAAGATTTCCCTAAGTCTGAATCTTCAGGTATTGTAGATCAAGTTCGTTCCCCATTTTACTGATTTTTATAAGCTTTGAGTACTATACAGTGGGGCTCTGTGTAATGAAGGATGCTTGTAGTTACAGCTAATGGGACCCACACTTGTATAGTTCCTTGAGGACCAGTAACGGTCAGTTTTGATGTTAAACCCTGACCCAGTTTAATATGAGTGAGAGGAGGTCTTCTTGAGCCTGTGACCCTAATTTAAAGAATCTGCCTCTTATATGGTAAAACGTTCGTGAATCATGTTTAGTCTCATTTTTTATATGAGAATTTACATTTGGGGTTGTCACTATCGAGATACCTTTTAGGACGCATTCCTCCGTAAAGCATAAAAGGTCTAGACTTTCCTGGTTTTGAACAGCTTAGTTTTAAGAAAGAATTTTTATTTGGCAAAAAGCCATTGGAATAGTTTAGTGAGTATTAGTCTTTGCTGTTGGTAGGAAATCTGCTTGTATTATTAAAATTTTTAACTGAGGAACATAATTTTCTATTCTTCTGTGACTAAAATTAGGAAGAAATAGAACCATTTCCGGAAGAAAGGGAGAATTTTCTACAGCAGTTGTACAAATTTATGGAGGATAGAGGTGAGTGTTTTTTCTTTTGCTCAACATTAATGTTGTCACCATCAGGTAGTTAATACTTTGAAAATAATAATTCTGTCCATTAAGCGTCATGTCACTGGTAATCATGGCCGCCTTCGAGTGCCAGTATCCCCAGCAGCTAGCAATAGTATCTGTCACATAGGAAGTGGAATGAGGAATTTGACAGTATCTTGATGGCTGTCATGGCCATGGACCCATAAATGCCTGTATTCTGTCCAGTCCTTCCCTCCACCCATCCATGGGACCCCAAAAAACCCTTATACTCGGGAAAAGCAGCAGAGTGAGAATCATAGTGCTGTTGCGTTTGCACCTGCGTAGATGCCTCTAGTAAAAGGCCTCCTTCCACAGTCACTGGTGTTCCTAGGATGTGCGTGTGAGAGAGAGATGGGTGAAAGGGAGAGACCACAGAGAGAGGGAGGGAGAGGGGCGGAGAGAGAGAGAGAGAGAGATGCGCGGTGCGCGAAAGGGAGAACCCGCACTCGAAGATGGCTGTAAGTCTTTTTATGACCCGGTCACGTCGAGCTGGGAAGAAAATTAACCTGCCATAGAGAGCCAGACGGAGGGAAGGGTGGGAGTCCCAAGGTGAACCTTGGCTCGGTTTATTGAATCTGCCTGATGTTGCTAAAGAAATGCAAGGATGGGGGCGAAGAGGAATGGGCGCCAACCTTCCATCCACAGTGACGGCCTCGCGCTCCAGCAGCCATGGTCCTTCGCTCTCTTGCTTATGCGCTGTTCACAGTGTGGTTTCTGGATTGACGAGGACAGAACGAACGAATAGTACTTGGAAATGCAGCTGTCATCTGGAGATTAATGATTTTTAAATCATCGTCATTTGTATTTCTAATGAGTAGAAGCTGGCTCTCTTTGTCTTATGTTTTGATAAATTATAGTGGCTATTACAATGTGGGTATCTTTTTGTTCTTTAATATGAAATGTCCTTGATTCCAGTGTTATATCTTTGTATGAACGGAGGCTTGGCCTAACAAGGTAGGCTATTTCTTAGGCTTTTGTATAAGATAAAAAAAAAAAAAAAGTGAAGAAAATGAACAAAACTTAAATATTAGAACAGAGCGATAAAATATGTTTATGCCTGTCATACGTTTTTTGGAAAGGGCCATAGGTCGTGTATCTCTGTCTTGTTTTTTCCTCTACGCTTTCGAAGGTTTGATAGCGTCAGTGTCCTTGCCCTACAATTTCCCATGTTAGAATGAAAAAACAACAACAAAAAACGACAGCTTTCCCCTGAGTCATTTAGAGGGTGAATTGGTAAAACACAAAGCAGGTGTCATGAAAACACCTCTTGGTGTGAAGCAGTTGCCCAGTTATCTCAGGACGTCCTCAGTTCTACCAAACCTCGCTTCCCTAATTTCTGTACGTTGTGTTTTGTTGGAATTTTACTTTGCTCTCTCTGGTATTTATTCTTTTGTTCATTAAGGGAATAAAATAGTATAAGGTTTCGAAGATCTGATATGAGAAAAAAGGTTTTAAATGAAATGGGCTTAAGGTAGTAGATATGATATTTTTGATTAACAAGGGATTTTTCTCCTCACATATATGTTTTGTACTATAGTTGGTGGTAATATTTTAATCTTCTGAAATTGTAAATACAATATGTAGTGTGGTTTTAATATTTAATACATTCTGTGTTTTCCTTAACAGGCACACCTATTAACAAACGACCCGTACTTGGATATCGAAATTTGAATCTCTTTAAGTTATTCAGACTCGTACACAAACTTGGAGGATTCGATAATGTAAGTATTATAATCAGAAGTGAAACATGTTTTTCATACATGTTTTCTCTCATCTAAAATTGTTTTAAAAAAATCTAAGAAGGAAAAGAAAAATATGGAAAGTACAAGTTACAAGTAGAGCTAGCTTCCTCAGACCGAATTTAAATTTAAAGACTTTTTTTTTTAATGAGCTTTCTGACTTACTGTTAAGACCGTCAGACTTTCTTAAACCACCTGTGTCTGTCTGTCACCGCACAACCAAATCGGTGGAAATTCTTTTTTTCTGTGTCTCTTTTCCACTAGACTGTAAAGTCCTTGGGAGCAGGGATTTGTCTTAATATTATTTATATCATTAATTTCTTCCACTGCGCCTGATATGTATAAAACATATCATTTATATATGTGCGTGTGTGTATCATATAAACATGCAGAAAATCTTTGTTGAACTGGAGAAGTTATCTTAAGGTTGCCATGATGGATGGTGCTCATCCAATTAAGACTGTTCTGAGGGAAAAATTCGGTAGAATAAAATGCTTTAGTAAGATTCATAGAACTGCTTTGATTTATTATCTTGTAAGTTTTATGGGAAATTATACATCATTTAAAAATTTCTATCTGTTTCTTCATTACAAATTTTGATTTAGGAATGTGGATATTATTCACTCTAGCACGGTTTATTTTAAAGTCAACGGTTGTAGTATTTCAACATTTGTAATTTTCCGAGATGTGTTAGGATCCTAAAACTTTAAAATATTGTTGTAAACCAGATTTTTGATTTAGCATTTATTGAGAGCTCTCTTTCATTTCTTTGAGACTTAGAACCAGTAACTCTCTTTATACATACTGTATCAAAGTTTTATTATATCCTACCTCTTAACTTGGGGGTTTTCGTTTCTCTTTGTGCATTAGATTGAAAGCGGAGCCGTTTGGAAACAAGTCTACCAAGACCTTGGAATCCCTGTCTTAAATTCAGCCGCAGGGTACAATGTCAAGTGTGCTTACAAAAAGTAAGTCGGTGTACTTGATGTGGATGTGGTCGATATTTTATCTAGAAAACAGGATGGAATTTACAACATAACTTAGGTCGATTATTTCTCCTAAGAAGAAATCAGAAATTTTTGCTAGAGTTACCACTCTAATGTAGTGTTTACTACCATGTATTCTGTGAATGCTACTAAGATCGATGAGCTATTCTGTGAAGAAAGTTTTCTTGGCTAAGTAATTTGGAAAGTACTGTGTAGAGGTTAAAATGCCAAGGTGTTAAACATTAGACAGACAGGTTTGAATCTTAGTTCTGCCACTTAGCTTTTGGTACCTTTAGTCCATTTACTTGTTCCCCTAAGCCTCAGTTTCCTCATTTGTAAAATGGCATGATACTATTTGCCTCCTAGGATCACTCTGATTCAGTGGGATTTTACATGTACGAAGAGGCCGAATGCCTGGCATATACGAAGTGCTCAACCAGCGGACGCTGTTACTAACACTTCTGATGCCTGCTATTGTTACAGCTACTATATTTAAAATTATGACTCTTTTTCACTTGTAGCATAGTTTCCTTACATGAATATTTTCTTTGAAAGATACTTCTATTTGGGTTAAAAAGATTGGGAAGAACCGAAATTGAATAAATATTAGAATATTAATTTGGCTCTATATCTGAGAACTTAAATGCATGAATTTAAAAAACCACAACTCTGCAGTGATATTTTGAAATGTTTTCCCAAATATGATTTCTCTTCATGTTTCTAGATACTTATATGGTTTTGAGGAATACTGTAGGTCGGCCAACATTGAATTTCAGATGGCATTGCCAGAGAAAGTTGTTAACAAGCCATGTAAGGAGTGTGAAAATGTAAAAGAAATAAAAGTTAAGGAAGAAAATGAACAAGAGATCAAAGAAATAAAGATTGAAGAGGAGGAAAAAATAATACCAAAAGAAGAAAAGTCTACCGAAGATGATATTGAAAGAAAGGAAAATATTAAACCCTCTCTGGTAAATCAGATACTGTCCTTTCTTTTCTTTAGTACATTTTCTATATCCTCTGTAGAGTTTTCATAGTTAATTTTTGTATAATTTTACTTTATTCTTTAGTAAGTGCTGTTTTTGTGTTTAAAAGAGCCGTTTGCTGTTTTCACGTAGTGTTTTAGGACTGGCAGGAGTTTCTTTAAATAACTAATAACTTTCTCAGTATTAGTATTGGTTAGTACCTCCTTTTGCTAACAATTAAATCATGGATTTAGGTTGACAATTTTTACTTTTGTTGGTTTAGTTCCTCTGATCTTTTTCTAGGGAAGTAAAAAGAATTTATTAGAATCTATACCTACACAAACTGACCAGGAAAAAGAAGTTAACATGAAAAAAACAGAAGAAAATGAAAATCCAGAAGATAAAGATGATGAGACGACTGGGATGGACGAATCCCTCAGCATAAAGGTAGAAGCCGAAGAAGAAAAAGCAAAATCTGGGTAAGAAACTTGTTTTTGGTTAAGATGCATTTGGCTCAATGAATTCCTATAATTTGCTCTTTGTCTGTGTGTATGTATGAGTCTAAATTTAATTGACAAAATATAGAATAATGGTATCTGCGTTTATTACATAAACAGCATTTGCTTCCTTCAGAGACCCTACTAATGCAAATTTGTAGCAAAGGATCATATTTTTGATTCATTCTTCTTGCTCTCATCACGGAAATTTTTAAAATTTTGAGCTCGAGAAAAGTACTTCCTACCGCATTAAGCTTTGCTGAATAACCAGATAATACAAACTTGGGAAGATGACTTTCTGCAGTGTTTTGTAGATGGTATGTTGGCTGTAGATTTTGAGAGTTGTATTCATTTAAGCAAAAAAATAAGAATGGAAAAGTACTAATAGTCTTTAAAAGGCCAAAGTTGTTCTGTTGTGTTTTATATGACAATAGCGTTTACTTGTTTTGGTCAGTTTGGAATGATGAATTATTTAGCATTGTAATTTGTGCATTGCCAGCGGACCTCTGGATTTTATAGTGATCTCTGATGTCTAACCTTATTTCTGAGGGTTTAAAAAGTCTAAACATCCCCGTTGTTAGCGTTCCTTTTAAATAAATACAACCACATTTTACTTTTTGATCATTTTAGTATTTTTCTGAAATTTGGCCACAGTATGAAGCCAAACAGGGAAGAGAAGAAAAAAAAATGCTTAGACGAAGATCGTGAAAGGTGTTTGTTTATTACCTTTGTTTTATATATATATGTGTGTGTACAGATGTGTATTTCAAGTACTCATTACTACACTTGGAAATTATTTCAGCTATTAAGAAAGTAAGTATTCAGCTTTTGGCCTAAATCTCTTGGTCATTTTAGTGTTTTGAAACTTTAGCCTCAGCATGTGGATAAATCTGGAAAAAGAAAAACTGGGTTTAGACGAACATAGTGAGAGTGCCCGTTCATTAGACTTGGTTGTAGTTCTCTGCGTGTAAACGTATATTTGAAGTACTCCGTGCTGCTGCTGGAGACTCCTTTGACTACTATGAAACTTAGTAAGGATTCAGCTTTTTGCCTGAAAATTGACTTTTGTATCTGCTGCTACTTCTGAAGCAGCTGCTGCGTGGAAGGCACTCTGATAAGCCTCTGTGTCTTCTCTTTGTTAATAATAATTATCTTAAACTTTCAAATTGGTACTTTAAAAAGGTATTTTATGGTACAAACTGTATTTTGTAGTTTTTTATTCATTTAATTCTTCAACTATACTGCTTTTTGACTTCCCACAGATATCTGTGAATGCATCAAAGCACAGACTTCTGAAGTGTGCCGCAGCCCCCTAGCTGTCTGTAGAAGCATTGTGCTGGCAATGTCCAGAATTGAGTTCTGAATTTTATTAGATCAGCGCAATAGAAAATTTTACAAGTATAAAGAATTAATAAAGTATTATGATAGCACATAAACTTAATCTGAGTAATTAGCTACTGCCAAGAATTTTTCGTGTTCTTCCTCCATGTTCCGGGTGTGAGAGGTTAAAGAAGTTAATTTAAAATGCCTGGTTCAGTGCCCAGCCCGTAGTAGGTATTGTAGCTTTTTTTTTTTTTTGGTCTGTTTAAACTTGTTTCATTATAAGGAGTGTGGCACCAAAGTGGGAAATTTTGATAATTGTGAATTCAGATGAAAAATCTTCGCTGGTACATTTGGTTTCCCAAAATATAGTTGTTTAAAAGATAACTAACAAAATGTGTGTGTCAGTGTAATGTGTTCATCAGGTTAATTTCTTTAAGCTACATGCTGGTTGCATTTTATACTTCCAAAGGCTGTCTTTCTTGGCATT
Source organism: Pteropus alecto (assembly GCF_000325575.1). Taxonomy (NCBI): domain Eukaryota; kingdom Metazoa; phylum Chordata; class Mammalia; order Chiroptera; family Pteropodidae; genus Pteropus; species Pteropus alecto. Next base: position 2,610,098 of record NW_006442117.1, on the reverse strand, counting down.
TTACGTTCTAGCTGGATTAGTGCGTTTACCTCTGATTTTTGCCACTGAATTCTTAGTGAAAGGAGTAGAATATTTTCTTTGGCTAATAGCCAGTAATTATGTTGTCCTCTTTTTTATACAGCAGAATATTATTTACGTGACGTTCATTTGGTTTGTGTCTGAAGTCGATATTAAATTCGAAATTTTTATTTTTAATTGCTTTGATTTATTAATACAGAACATGAAGTATTTATTTCAGATTAAATATAGATTGCCCTGGCCTCCACTTAAAGTAGGGTTGTGCTTGCTATTACTGGTATATGCTTTTTGTGTTCGGCGCATCGTATAACGTAAGATACACCTTAGAGTTTGTTTTCGTTTTTAAAAAATGTAGACCTTTTATTCTATATCTCTCTTCTCTCTTATATGACGATTTTGGGATAGATGATAAATCTCTTTGGTGCACAATCTTTTCTTTTTTGTGGCCACCACAATACACTTTCTGTTCTCTGACATTTTAATAATTTAATTTTTGTATGTATTTATATATATTTTTATACATATAAAACATTTATTTAAATTTCTTAATAGTTTATTATCCAAAAAACCCTGTCTCATAATTTCTTAGATGTTTTAGCCTTACTGGTAATTATTTTATTATAGAAATGTTAATGTATTTTCAGTAATAATAGAATTCATTTTTTTAAAAAATCTCAGACCGTAGCTGGTTTCATTTAAGTTTTAATTTTTAAATACCTATTCATTTGACTATAGAAGCGTCTTTAAAGTAGCTGTAGTTCTTGAGAATCTTTGTAGACTTGGTGATGCGTTTCAGAGAAAGTTGACACATTTGGTCCTTCTGTGAACTCAGACATAATTTCCCAGTCCGTTGTGCTTTCCTGCATCCCTCCTGCCTCGCTATCCAGAGGGAAGGCGAAAGGAGAATGAAGCATTAAGGTGCTGCTCGAATCACTATTTACAGATTACTTTTGTTGCCTGTATAATTACATAATTAGAAATGATAAAATGTTATTGCATATAAGAATATAAAACAAATTATCAGTGGAGGTAGGCTTTTTATATAAATATTATCTGTTCACTTTTAAAGCTTACTTAGTTGCCCTGTGGTTCTGTTCTATGATGTTCATTCATTTCTCAGCTGTAAAGTGGTGGGTTCTTCTCGAGAGAAAACTGTTGTGATAAGTATAGACATACTGCAGAGCAGATAAAAACTTAACTAAATAAAGTCGAGAAGTTGACTGAAGTTTTTTTTTAATCTAAGTTCTTGGAAATATTTATAATGAGATTTTCTCTGACTTGTTAGATATAGATTTGTGGCTAACATAAAATGAATATAAACGCTCAATTTTAGAAAGTACACGATATCGAGAAGATCACAATGTTTGCAGTGCTGCTTCCGAATGGTTTAACTTTTGTTTCATTTGGAACTTTGACGTTGAAAGAATTGGTAAGAAGAGTTCCAGTCAATAACGTGGTAAAGAAAGCAGAAACTGTGGTGAAGTTTAGAAGAACAGAAAAAAAAAATTTAATGTGATATTATTGTGAAGTTAGAATATTCCTGTGAAAGGTAAAATAATATTTTAGTATAACATTTGAAAATTTGGTTTCATTTCGTTTTTAAGTTGTTTAAGACTAATCATTGGCTAGTACAATTTTTTGTTTTAAACATCTTGAGACTGGAAATATTTGAATGAAAAATAATTTTTAGTTAGAAAATGGCTCTGAGGTGTAATGATCTTTGTTTCTGTCAACCGAGATGTAAATACTGTTTATAATAAAAACATGAGAAAATTGTTAGTCAACCGTACTAGTTTCTTGCGATTTAGCACAACTTCTATTCTTTTGGCTGTTGGAGATTTCCCTTTAATGCACTTATTTTTCAGTGTTCCTTTTCTCTAACCGTATCTCTCTGTAACCATGGTCATCTTACACAGTTTTATTTTTTAATATTAAACCGAAAATCAGAATTTCGTACTCATGGAACCTGCCGTTTCCGGAACAGTCACAGCCACGATTTTTATCAATTTATGTGGTTTGGAACTGAAAAGCATATGAAGTGTCTTTTATTAACTGCCATTTTTTAAACCTTTCAAGAGATGAAACGAATAAAGAGGAAGATGAAGAGGAGGAAGAAGTGGAAGAGGAGGAGGAGGAGGAGGAAGAGGAGGAAGTCGGCGACGGCGACAGTGAGCAGGAGGAGTTTGAGTGCTACCCCCCAGGCATGAAAGTGCAAGTGCGGTACGGACGAGGGAAAAGTCAGAAAATGTATGAAGCTAGTATTAAAGATTCTGATGTCGAAGGTGGAGAGGTCCTTTACTTGGTGCATTACTGCGGATGGAATGTGAGGTAACTTGAGTTTTAGCTAGTGATTGCTACCTAAAAACACTGATAAAATCATTTCCTATTTTCAGATTTCATGAACGAATTCCAGGCTTATTAGTATTTTAATCGAGGTCATGGCACCATATAAAAAACACGTAGTGTTCAGCACGTAAATGCCTTGCTTAGTGACTTCCTACCTACGTTTTGCGATGCTTAGGTGTCCTTAGGGTCTAGAAAACCGAAGTCTACACAGTCGATTTTTACGTTATGCCTGTAGGTTAACAAAAGCAACACTAGTAGTGAAATGATAGAAAATTCTCTTGAAAAGGCGAAAGAGATTTGTGCTTCCTGCCGTCCGCGAGCCAGTTACCAGACTTCCCGCTCTCTCGCGTTTTCAGCCACCTTGCCTCAGCAACCTCTTCTTCGTAATCTTCTTAAGTCATCACATTTCTTTCCTTCAGTAGGCAGGGATTTTAAAGTTGAGATTTCTTAAGAAGCTTTAGCTGTTTCAAGAAGGCCTTCTCTCCTTTTAACAGCGCTCGCATGGTAAGCCTTTTTCAGAAACCTCCAGAACTCATTCGTGTGTTTGAAACAGTGTCAGCAGGCCGCTTGACTAACGTACAGAGCACTTTCTGGCTTCTCCCGGCCTAGGGAACCGAAAGGGAAGACTGAGGTTTGGTTTCAAGGTGTGAGCCAACGACGGAAGTGTTTTTCTAACTCAAGTTTCCTTTGGTTTAGCCAAAGAAATTTTCTATTTGAATTTTATCCAAAGTTTGTCAGTCAGTTTTGGGATCTGATTATTTAGATATCTTTTAAGAAAAACTTAATTCCTTTTCCAGTATTTGATGTTCTATTCGAAATACAGCCTAAGGTATAGCCTTGTGGCCCTTGCGAAGTTAACCGTAGACGGTTTTTACGTGGTGGTTTCATGGTGTGCCTAGTGTCTTCAAAGAGGAACGCAGTTCTCATGCTTTCTACTTAAATTCTATTCTGTGGTTTGGGGAGTTATTAAGAAAACATCCTCTCAAAGTCTCTTAAAAAAAATACTCTTTTTTAAAAGTACATTTTTGTATTGTCCTGTTGCAGCAGTAGGAAGCTCCAGAAGCATGTCTTATCTGATTTCTTATTTCAAGAAAAGTAGAATTCTGATCCGTTCTGAAGCTTGGCAGAAAATAGCAAGTTAAGTCGTAAGGGAATATTCAGGAGTTTTGTTTGGGACTTGTCCTTTGTTATTTCTAACCGACAAGATTGACAGAGTTTCGCACTGTAAAATACCTGAAATAAGCTTTTCCAGATGCCACGTTAACAGCGTGTGTCGTGCATCCTTGTGGCTTTTGGTTCTTCTGCTGCCTCTTTGGTGCATGATCTTTCTCACCTGAAGGGCTGGCTGTTAATGGACCGTGTTCAAAGAGAGATACTTGAAATCTCAGCTGCAGCTGCTATAAGAATATTTCGTCCACTCTTCGATATTTAATAATTATAATCCTACTAAATGAGCTTAAATATAAATGTAGAGGGAGTTCCAGTTTTTGCCTAGGATGTAAATACGGATGTCGAATATGTTGGTTTAAAACTAGGAAGAAGTCAGCGCCCACAAGAGAAGAGCCGCGCCGGTCGAATATGTTGGTTTAAAACTAGGAAGAAGTCAGATCAGCGGAAATTAATAACTACTACGCAGCACCCGCAAGAGCCGCGCCATCTCTTAGCCTCTCCTTTCCGTTCTTCTCTCCTAGTTATTTTGCTCCTTTATAAACGAGGCAGTTTTCCGAGGAGCCTTGGTAGAGAGCTCTCAGTTCTGTGGCGAATGAATAGAATTTAGGCATTTTCTAAGTTCCACTCTAATCAGGGCTCGATGATTTATTATTGTCTCATTAAACAGAAGAGGGCTGAGTAGGCATAAGAATCGAGACATTCATAAATTTATTCTGCGGTTATGAAACACCTTTCTGTTTCGTTAGGAAAACACTGACTGAAGGCAAGAGTATCCTGTCCGAGGAGCAGCTGGATTTTAGAGGGTAGAACGATAGGGGTTGGGTAGGGTGCAGGAAGACTTTCAAATTGAGACATTCAAGTTTCTGAGGACATAGAGAGGACACTGAGGCCTAGTGCAACAAGACATGCTTGTGTCGGCGAGAAGGACGCCGTCTCCTCCTGACAACGCAAGCGTTTGTGTGATATGAACATTGAGAAGAAGAAAACTTACCATCTTGGTGAAGACCTGTAGGGTGGATCTCTCCAGCGCCAGACAGAAAGCAACTGGGCTGCAGTTGCTTAAGCAGTTCCTTTCCTTCTGCAGTGATAACCAGAGTCTGTCCTGAGCAGTCATTTGTGATTTTTTTTTTTTGCTGCTCCTTCATGTCTGAAGCTAATCTAATGAGGACTGCAACAAATCCTCATCATCTGCAGCTATTTTCTTATTCTGGGCGATTCAGCTTGATCTCTGAATTGACACATAAGAGAAGTGCAATTAGAAACGAAGATTTATGCATGAAGGTTCATGAACGTAGTTTCCTCTTCAGTGGCAGCCGTTCATTACCGTAGCGATGTAGGAGATTCTGTGCGGAGCTGTTCTGTTGAGTCTGAAACATCACTTTCTAGCAAACAGATTTTTCTTGAAAATATTTTAGTCAATATGGTTTTCCCTGTAATTTTTACACTTTTTTCTAAAGTGCTGTGTAAACATCTACACGAATAATGGTCATTTGTACTCCTATCTCACAACTGAAAAGTGGTGATTTTTGTTAAACAAAGGATAGCATGTGGACCGGTTTGTTTTTTTACAATGAAAAAAAGGCATACTTTTACATGCTTACATTAATTTTACTGGAAACAGCCAGAACTCTGGATTCTAAACCACATAATGACTTGCGGTGACCATATATAAAACTATCGTCCAAAGCAGTAGAATTTCCTAAGTCTCCACGTGCTTGGAGTAAATCATTGCTTTTTAATAAATATTTTTAAACTCTTCTGAAAATAGCATTCAATCTAGAAAAATGGGAAACGATATAAAAGTAGAAAGGTACGATTACTATTAGTATCGTAATGTGTTCTCTTTTAGTCTTTTAAAAAGTGTATCTATACATTTCTTAAAATTATCCTCATACTTCAATAACTTTTAATAGTAGGCTGTTATATTTGTTTTAATTTATCTTAGTGATGTTAATATTAGATAGAAACTTTTATTACTATTTTTAGCTAATTGATCCTTTTGACGCTCCAGTTTCTAAGTCATGCCATAAACATGGGATTAATTTTGAAAATAAAGTTATGCTTTAAAATTCACCTGCCGCAAACTCCGTTGCGTGTGTTAGACTTATCCTAGTTCATAACAGCCGTCATAGGATTTAAAATACGTCAGTATTGTATTGATGCTGATTTATTTTTCTTCATTTATTTAGTTTGGCTTTTTATAATTCAGGGTTTGGGGGTCAGCTGCATTATAGGATACCCTTAAGAAAAAGAGTGGAGACTCCAAAGTTTCAACTGTAAAACTCTTAAATAAGTAACAACAGTTCTATTCCGTACTACAACTTACAGAAAACAGAAAATAAGATAAATTGCATTTAAATATATTATTTGAAATAAAAATATATCTCATTTAAAAATATCTTATTTCTTTAAGCAAATTGGCTCATCCTTGGAATGGGGGGAGACTCGTAAAAAGCTTTCACAAATGGGTTCAGTCCCACTTTTTGTGAACATTCGGCTACTTTTTATCAAGCATTATTCCTTTATTTGGCAAACATAAGTTCAGCATCTATTTGCCAAATACTATGCTTCGCACCAAACGTACAGAGAAATGTCCCTATTAAAGAATTTATTGTCCAAGGGAGGAATTACCCCACCAGCATGTACAGCCCACCGATCCTGTCCCTCCTCCCCGCAGTGCCCTCAAACCTGTCTTTGTGTTTGCTTGCGTTCTTCAGTCACGTGTTGGAATCGTTTCCCCTGACCCCACCCTCTCCTGCTGCTCTGGTGTGACTCTGCAGTCCTGGCCGACACACCGGAGGGGGAGATCCAGCTCCCACTCCTTGCCTGCGCCTGCGCCTGCGCGGCAGGGCTTGGCTGGAGGAAAGCAAACAGCCACTCTGACTGGTTTTATCTTAAATTCCTGAATGTGAACCTCAGGTGCGCACTTACGTATTTCCATTTACTCTCCTCCTTTCTTGAAGACTGTTTCATACTTTTTTTTTTAAGGGACTGTTTATTATCCTATTGAGGTATAATTGACATATAACATTGTATTTCGGTGTGCAAGATAATGATTTGATATACGCGTATATTGTGAAATGATCACATGAAGTCTAGTTAACATCGTTACCACACATAGTCACAGAAAATTTTTTTCACTGCTTATCTCCTCAAATCCTCAGCATCCTTTCCCGTCATCACTTTTAGCTGGTGACCTCGCGTCTTGAAAAATTGAAATGAGAATTTCTACACTTTCACTGTATCTACCTCATTAACCGCATCTGCTGCCACATTCTCTGATTCTCATCTTCAGCCACAGGTGAATAAACAGGCTCCTGTCTAAAGCCAGCCTTGTAGTTGTCATACCTTCTTGTCTAGATCAGAGACTTGGGCCTGGAGATTCTCTCCCGTTTTCTCTGTCATCAGTTTCTTGCTGTGTTCTCGATCATTCCCATCCACTTAGAGACCTGCAGTGATCTCTCCCATCTCAAAACTCACTTGAGTTTTCCCCTACTGTTTCATTTCTTTGCTCCATTTCTGCCCAGTAAAACTATTCGAGTTATCTACACTCGTTATCCAGTTTCTCTCTTGTTTTGGTGTAAACGCACAGTAAGGCTTTTGCCCTCACCATGCCTCCAGGACTGTCCCCATGATCCCATCTAGCCAAATTCCATCCTTATTTCTCGACCTCTAGTTACTTTGCCTTTACCAGTGGCTCTTGACCCGGGTGCGATCGTTCCTTCCGCGGTGCTTTCCACTTGGCCTCCAGCTGCTGCAGCTGCAACCGTTTTTCTTGATCTTCTTTTCTGTCTTTCTCAAAATTAAGAAACCATCCCTCAGTTCTATCATTTGTCTCTTCGTCTTTGTGTGTTTTCTCCCTTCTATTGTTCTTTTCTTTTATGCAAGTGTATTTAATGTAAAACATATTTAATGTACATTTGGTGGTTTTGTAGATTGGCAGGTGCCATCAGCGTTACCTGTCTAACTGCACAAATGCTCATCCCTTAAACTTATTAATAAATTTTGGGGGTACTTTAAAAAGTCAGTATCTGAGTCACAAAATACGGTGAGTGCCACAGTGGTCTTTATAAATAAAGCCTGATATAAGTGCTCTGTGATGTGTCATTAACACTGCATACTACTTCCGCCTAAAGCCAGACTCTTTAGGAAAACCAATTGATAGAATTGCTACTCTATTCTCTGGGGGTGGTTGTGTTAAACCTTAAATATGATTATGCTATAATATTCATGTTTCTATCATTCTGCTGTTATTTTCTTTATTATGATGAACACCGTTCCTATCTTTGATGTGGCTTTAACAGTTATATGAAGTAGAAATATGAAATGTTAATAGCATGCTTAGAAGTTTCATTTTTCAATAATATAATACTTTTGTTATGTTTTAAGTACATGACTAAAAGCATTAAATTAATATTCAGTGGATCCTTTCATAATTTTTGCTTTAGATAGTCTCTCAGGTTGTATGTAAATTGAGATTATTATAGAAAATTCGGCAAGTAGGTAAACATTGATGAAATTGTTAATGAAGTTTATAATTAATAACGAGTGCTGCTTTTCATCATGATATGGACCTTTTTGCTATTACAGTGTCATACCTTTTTTCCCATAGTTTCTTAATTAAGGGGGAAACGTCCTTCCCTTGCTAAGATAACCTAAATTTCCGCGTTAGATGTGAGGTTTTTAAAAGCTAAGTTATATGACATACATTAATTTGTGTGTGTGTGTGTATATGTGTATACACACACACGGCATGTATACACATATACACACACACGGCAATATATGAAATAAGTATTGTTCAGTGATTATTAAATGAGTTTATCCATTACAGAAAGCAAAATACAAATGATTTTAATATGTTACTTAAACTAATGGTCGATTATTAGATTTTTGTCTTTATTATAATCTGCATGCATATTTCAAATACTGAGTTTTTAAGTATATTGTCAGTTTGGTTTTGCTTATGAAATTATTTTTAAAATATCTTTATTCTATGTGTAATTACTTTTTTAGTCTCTGAGATGGTCTTTAGGGTATATATTGATGTGTTCTGATAATATTTCTTTGGAAGACGTTTAGTTGGGTTTAAGAACTAAAATCTGAATCGATGTGGGCACAGTCACCATTTTGGTATCTTATATCTGGTAGACTAACATTCTTTTCCATTTTTATTATTGCTAAATGATTATTTTTAGATGATTTGCCAACACATCCACACAAAAATTATAAAGCTTTTAGAACTCTGTTTTTCTCTGGTGAGAGCAAGTACACCGTGGTCTCTGAATGGTTCCTCCTAGCTTCGTATAAATATTTTACTTTAACACGTTTCAAAAATTCAAACATTTATTGATACGGCTTCTTCTTTCAGAAGGTTCGGCAGGTTTGTATTGTTCCCTTTGTAATTGCCGCTTAGCGTTGTCTTCTCTGTTAAATTGGAAGTGACTAGCGGGCAGGAGCCGCGCTGCGTCCACCGCTGACCGCCGTGCCCGTGTCGAGCCTCTTCCGCAGCGGGCACCAGACCTGCTGGTCGGACGGATCAGCCCCGAGCGAGCTTTCGGTCTTGGAGTTTCACAGAATTTTCCATTCCAGGGTCCCTGCGGCGCAGCCCCTCCACTCTGTGCAGGTCAAGGAGCAGCCCCTTTGGCAGTTCAAGGAGTTATTCACGTGTCTGTTCTTTCTCGTTTATTTCATTAGTTGAATGTTGGATGATCTCAGTAGAAATATTATCAGATAAGTCATGTATATACTCTGAAGATATTTCCTTAGTACTTTACTGAAATATCAGATAAGATACTTCACTATATTCTGTGCAGTAATTACAATGAATTAACTGGTAACGGAGTTGAAAAAGTATGGTCTAATCACTAACAGACTTAGTCTTAATTTTTAACTCAGTATATGTTTTTAATATTTGTTTTAATATTTGTTTTTCTTTGTTTTTTTTTCCCCCCCAGTATTTGTTTTTAAATGAATTTAGTGATCTTCTTTTCCTGGCAAGCTATATTTCCTTTTACCATGAGAGGCCAATTACTCTCTTCCAATCATAATTTCTAAAGCTAAAGTCCAGTTAAAGGCAGGACAGTTTTATCAATAATCCAAACTCTACCTAGTTTTCCTCAGACATTCTCATAAAACTCTATTGCTTGGATCTAAATACTGTAAATCATTTTGTTTGTAGGCCAGCCACTTAATTTAAATTGCTTTCCTAGCCCTCAAGTTACATTATCTTGAAACATGGTAGCTGACAGCAACAGGCCTGCCATCCTTGAAGAGGAATCTAGATACTTAACAATAAAGTGTTTTCTCTGAAGACCTGTTGCCTTAAATAGCTGTTGCGTAGTGTTCTCCCCATGCAGCCGAGAGACCCATCAAAACCTGCACTCTGATGTCTTGCTTCCTCTGTGACACTTAAAACAGCCGGAAATGCTGGTGGACCCCTGTGCGGCCATGCCCGTTAGAGCCGGGGAAGGGCAGCGTGCCCGTGCTCACGCGACCAAAATGCACTTAGTTATTACGATTCTTTAACAATGTATTTTGAGAGATGAACGGATGTCTTCCTTGATAAGGTAAACCAAGGAGAAATTGAGAAATATTTTATGGTCTTCTGTTTCTTGGCCGCCATTTTCTGCTCTTTGTTACGTCACAGTAATTTTAATTTTTATGGTATTCAGGATATTTGAATTGGAGAGAAATTTTCCTGTGTTCGTTGTTCATTGGCTATTTTCTTATCTATTATACCCAAAGTAAATATAGTCTGCAGTCTCTTTTTAATATACATTAAATATATAAAAAGTATGAGTTTATATCGATAAACAGGATCAACTGCAGCTTTTTCTTGTAGTTCTGAACTATATTCCATTCATTCAAGTCTCTACTTTCGATATTTGGTAGGGAATCAGAGATCCTGACCCACTGATGTTACCTCCTTTATTTAAATTAACTGGCACCAGTAAGGTCAAAATTAAATTGGTCTAGCTCTTATGTAATTTAGTGTCTGTAGTGTTTTTTTTGGTACCATTTTTTTTCTCGCACAAATTTCCTCTATTCTTTGAAAGTATTCTTAAAGAAAATAGAACATTTGAATAACACCGTAATGTAATTACATAAAGGGAAAGAACACTTCCTGTTTTTCAAATACAGAGTTATAGCTATTGGTTTATTTTCTGATCATCTTTTTTCCTTGTAAGATTAATCAGGCAACTAAAGTGCTATTTAGAACTTCATTCGAAGTTTCGAAATATTTCTTAACGTTTTATCAGTGATCTCAACCTCTATTCGGTAAGGGCATTTGTAGTTTGAAAAAGCTCCCTTAACCGAAATTCTTGTTTTCACTCATTCGCCCTCTTCATGGCTTGGTTCATACTGGGCATTTTTACGAGGCTTTTCGGTCGCTGATCTGTTCCTCTTCTCTGCTTACTCTGAATGGGACCTGGCGTCCCTCAGCCGTCCTTCTGGTATTACACGGTTTAACAGTCAGTCTGCAGCCCCTTCCCTAACTTTCCACGTAGTGCTTTTTGACAAGCCTATAGCTTGCAGGGTCAGTTTGCTTCCATGGCTCGAGTTTCTTAATCTGTGAAATAAATTCATTGACAGTTTTTTTAAGGAATGTTATAGTTCCAAAAGCTAGTAATTATAATAACAATAACTGTTACCACATTTTATGAAAAGAGCATAAATTAGGCTGAGAAAAGAAAACATCTAAAAGAATGCTGCCAGATTCCTGAACAAACAAAAAGCATTGAGGAAGAATAGAAAGAGGCAAATAATAGTCAGTAATATTAGCTAATATTTATGGAACTATAAGTTACCATGTAATTACTCCAGTGAGAAACATATCTAAAGAGTTTTCCAAAGAATCTAAAACCATACGGAATATTTTTTAATTTTGAAACGAAATTATTATCCAGAATAGTAGGACCATAGTGTTCGATTACTACTATTCACGTGTCTTAGAAGTGCTTGTAGTTTGTTTCATCCAATTCCAGAATTTTTCTTTTCTGTTTCCTGCCTGGTCCAGCACGCTTTCCACACCTAAGTTCACTGTTGAAGTTCTTCTGATAAGCAGTCCTCTCACACAATCC
>NW_006442117.1:2587700-2598256 GCF_000325575.1 Pteropus alecto | reverse complement strand
CACCAGGCGCCACTACACATAAACTCTCTGGGCTGTTGCCCACAACCAACCCTAAAGGCAGCAGATGTTTGTTTCTTACAGACTGTGCACCTTTCCCAGAACTAGCCCCGCTTCATCTTCTCCCACCCCCTTTATCTATCCTTTCAAAACAACTTCCATCTTTCTTCCCCAGACTTACTGTTCACAAGAGCCCCGTCAGCCTCAGGTCGTGGACGTGCAGTGTTCTCCATCCAGCCCTGCTGCATGTTTAGACTGCAGGCCCCAGCACCAGGTCCATATCCTGGCTAGTATATAGCTCAGTAAACCCTTTCTTCCTGAAAAGCTTTCAGCCGCAGAAGTTATTGTATGAACATCACCATACAGCATCCGTGCACTGCCGGAGCTTAGGCAGGGAGCATCAGCTGGTACCATTCTGAGCAGCCATTATTTTGTTTATTAATATCTTGTTATCTTGTTCCCAAGGGAATTTAAGCAGCATACATTGTCTCTGGGTCACAAAGACGTCTTCCTCTATCACGGTGAACATTCTTACTATGGAGGCAGTAACTGTTTTTTGCTTTTTTGATGTGTTGGGTGCTCCATATAAAACATATAAATGTACAGTATTGTGGTGGTAGTCTTAAATTGAAAACTACTGTTTTACCCTAATTCGAAATATAATTCGTGTCAAAACCCCAAGTCGAATTAAGTAGTAGTATTGGCAATAAAACTGTCTTGTATCATTAAACTAACTACAAAGCAGAAAGTCTAGTTAAGAAGGGTAAAAACCTGTTATCTCTTTGTGTAGCTTACGTGGATGTTATGCATAACCATCGGGAACTGTCTTATCTTCAGTTTATTTCGTAAGAACATAGAAAACTCTTTTTCTTTAAACAAAGTACATAGCGTTGATTTCCATGACTATATTTAAACAACAGCACCTTCCAGGAGTTCACATTCCACTTTGCAGAGGGCAGAGTTATTTTCTGTTTCTCCACCTGCACTCCTATTTTGGAAAGAACTAAATTGCTTTCTTCTCTAACATACTGCAGTTTTCGGTATTAATGGGAAAGTTAAAAGTACGGCAAACGTACAGGGAGGTGCTACTGTGCCAGGAGAAATCACAAAAGAGGTGTGTTTAGTAGAAAGAATATTTGCTTTAAAACTTTTACAGTACTTATGTATTTGATCCTTAAAAAACCAGATGTGATATGCAGTCTTATTTTTATTTATTTTTAAAAATACAGTCTTCTACAGAATAAACAGTCTGATGTCGAGAATGTCTTGACCGGGGCCACGTACCTAGTTAGCGGGGATTATATAAATAAAGACTTTCCTAGAATTCATTTCATTCCTCCCTCATTCTCTTTAATTATCACTGTGGCCTCAGCAGCTTCCCACAGGTACAAACACCCTTGTGGGTTGAGCCCTGAGCTTCCCTGCAGCCCGGGAGTAGTTACAGATATTTTCTAGGGCTGCTCTAGAGCAAGAATATAATTTATTAGTCCAGTTATGACCCGAGTCATTTACTTGTTGACTTAAGGCCTTTATTACTTCATTTAGTGCCTCTAATAATGAGGACATTTGAATTTAAAAGCTCGTTTTCAGTTGTCCATGTTCTAGAGTTAAAAATGTCCACGAGTTTTCCATTTTCCATAATAAATGTGTATAACTTTTGAACATAAAAAGAGTTTAATTTGTTTCTAATGTTCTTTCTAGTGAGTTTTTACAAAAATAAACTTTTTTTTTTTTTTTTGCTGTAAACAAATAGCTTTCTTGCGGTCAGTGGTAACTTGCACCCTATAAAATCATGCTGGCCGTCAGCATGGGGTGGAGAGGCCATCACAGCTGCTGATTCTCAGCTGGCTGTCTATGTAGGAACCACCTCAGAATGCTGAAGAACCTCGCCTAGTAATGTTTTCCTAGTATTTTATGAGAAGATATTTTTCTAGGTGCTTTTGCATTGCTCATTATTATATTAAGTGTTACATTGTTATATGCTCTTCTACATCCAGTTATTTAAGCCTAGGGCATATTACCTTAGCTTCCTGATGTGTCTAGAAAAACAGTTGCCAGCTTGTTGCTTAAGAACAATACCGATATAGGAATATTGTGAGTTCTCCTAGGCGTTATTTACTGTACAGATTTAGTTTCTCTTTGGTGTAGCGGAGTAAGGAGTGCTGGCCTAGGACTCAAAGATCTGGCTCGCTAGCAGACGTCATACCCTTGGGCAGGTCCCCTCATCTCTCTCTGGGCCTTGGTAGCTTTATGCATCAAACTCGGAAGTTGAGCTAAACGATCTCCAGGGTCCTTTCCAGTTCTGAAATGTTCTGATTCTATTTATGAGTTTCCCTTTAATATGGCATAGTTACTTCTGTGGTATGTGTTTTGCATATTTATATTAATTTCTTTTAATTTTAGATACGACGAGTGGATTAAAGCAGATAAAATAGTAAGACCTGCTGATAAAAATGTGCCAAAGATAAAACATCGGAAGAAAATAAAGGTGAGTGCTCGTTTTGATGTATGTCATAGCTTTTAATTAAAGAACTTTTCCTCCATAATGTTGCTTTAAGTGTGTATATGTGTGTGTTTAGTGTTAGTAGAGTTGGAAATACTCTCTTGAAATAAGGTTTTCCAAATCTAGATTGGAAAAAAGTTCATATTAGCTTGTGGAAAGACATTTTGGAAATGGTTTTAAATGATTTTTGAGGCTTTTTTCAGTTTCAGCGTTGTAGAAGGCCACCCCGGCAGATTTCACTTACCCTCTTCAACCCTTTCTTGTCCCTCTGGTCTCCAGCTGGGAGACCCTGGAGTCCCAGGTCACTGTACTAGCTGCAGACTGCTCTGGAAGCAAAGGAGGCTTCTGAAAGCAGAGGACAACCCTTTTCCTCGTCTGTAGCTGGCTGTCGGTGGTGGCTCAGAACACAGTCAGGGGACCCTGTCAGCCACACTCTTCATTAGCTGCTGCTCGTGTGGGAGTTAGTGTTCCTTCATGTCTGATCTAATTACTAGTATTCTTTCTAAGGCGAAATCTTATAATGTTTTATTAGAAAATAGACCATTAACTAGGTTTTAGAATCTTTTTTAATCTTTTTAATGCTTTGAGTGGTGTATATATATATAGTTAAGATATTTAATAGTTATTCTGAAATTCAGTTTTCACATTCAAAGCGAGGAGCTATTTATTTTCCTGCTAAATGATAGTCTGGTGGCCCCAAAGAGTGAAAGCTTTCTCTTAAAGTGGTTATTCTTTCTCACTGTAAGATCAGGTCCATGTTTTTAACGTTTTGGCGTCGGAACCCTGTTACAGCTCAGGCCTTCTCAAACTCTTCATCTTCACTCTTGTTCTTCATTGGAAACTATGGAAATCGTGCTATATTTAGCATTGTTTTTATCTACTGGAAGAATTTTGTGTGTATGGCCGCAAAAACAAAAAGCCAATTTCCTTACACAGAGCAGGTTTTAGGAGTATTTCTCAGGTAGAGGATAGGGTAGGGGTGGGAGAAGCCATATTAGGATATTATGTGGGTTTTTTCTAAATACTGATTTAGTTCTCAATTCAGTTCTTGGCCCCTCCTGGTCATAAGGAAAGAGGCATGTGGATTTTGAAAAAGCTTCCTGGAAAATATTGATCCTGTACACCTCTCTCTCTCTCTCTCATCTGACCTGAGAACCACTGTGTTCGAGGCCGTCTGCTAACAAGCATTTAAAGCCATATTTGAACTACGAGTGGGTAGACTATTTCTGCCTTCAGAATGTGTAGTGTATTACGACGTCTGGTATAAAGTAATGAATCGATGAAGTGGCAGCAGCAGAAAAATTAGACCAACACTAATCGTTGGTAGGTTGTGGTGGTCTCCGTGCTCATACGTGCTCATACGTCTCAGCGCATTCTGAGACTTACACCCAGATGGCCTAGGTCAGTGAATCTCACACCTGAGCATGTGTGACACTCACCTGAAGGAATTGTCGCAACTCACATTGCTTGGCCCCATCCCAGCATTTCTGGTTCACTCGATCTGAGTCTGGTTCCAGGAGTTTCCATTTCTAACAAATCCCTAGAAGGGGCTGATGGCGCCAGGCCAGGTCCTCCCCAGGAGAGCCACCGCCCTGAAGCTCGCTGTGTGGAAGGAGTTAACCTTCTCTGTGTCCAGCTTAGCACTGGCCACTCACATCCTACAGCCTGACTGTGTAGCAGGGCTTCAGGGTTGTTTAGAGAGCTTGTCTAAATTATTTTTCCTATAAATTATTTTAAAACGATTTAAAAAATAGTTTTCAGGAAGTACATTAGCCTTTGCCCCACCTGCTTGTAAACAGAGCATTGGAGAAAATTTCTCATTTTTTTCCCCCAAAATATTAACTTATCAGTGAGATAGGAAGGGTACCTCCAGCTTGACTTTACAACAGGTAATTTGCTTAGAGTTACTCCCAGCAGTCAACTGAATGAAGGTATTTGGAATTTTGTCATTCCCAGCCCACATTTTATATTGAGAATGTTCCAGGTTTTAAAATTTCCAGGTTGACATTCTTTCTTTCTTTCTTTCTTTTTTTTTTTTTTTGACTATTTAATCCTATTATGATTTCATTTTGAAGAATTTATAATACCAGTTATTAGCAGTAGTAGAGGTTTGCTAGTCTTAATTGCCTATCTGATTGCTCATTTATTTCCACTATTTAAATATAAATATTAGACAAAAACTTTTTCTCATTCTGCAGTGTTTGTTAAATAACTTTGAAAAAACATCTCAGGCTGTTTTGAGGGGCTTTTTATACTCTGTGTTATTTAATAATATATTTTATACCTGAGTTAAAATGAGTATTAACATTGTTCACTATTAAATGCCTCATGGTAAATTATGGCTAACATGAGATACTTTTTTTCCTCTTAATCTAGAATAAATTAGACAAAGAAAAAGACAAAGATGAAAAATATTCCCCTAAAAATTGTAAACTTCGGCGCTTGTCAAAACCACCATTTCAGACAAATTCATCTCCTGAAATGGTATCTAAACTGGATCTTACCGATGCTAAAAACTCTGATACAGCGCATATTAAATCCATCGAAATTACTTCAATCCTTAACGGACTTCAAGGTAAATATAACAGACATCTCCTGTTGTATGCAAATGTTTTAGTTTGCGTAAGTCAAATTCTACAAGGGTCATTCAGTGACATTATTAAATTCTGTTTTTTAATGGAACCAGAAGTTTTTTGGCTCCATTATTACTTGAAATAAATCAGCCATTGATTGAGGATTGGAAATATTTGTCATTAGTAGATCCAAGGGCACTATTAAATTTTAGTTAAAAGGTAATACTCACACTTGTACTGTTACTGTGTTTTTTTTCAAGTACTGTTCTTTATGTTGCCATGTAAAGCATAGTAGTTTGCATTATGCCGTATCAGACTATAAAATTATATTGATTTTTTGTAAAGAATATTTAACTTTGCTTATCTCGATTATTATGTTCTCTGTTACGGCGACGTTACTGCTTAATATCTAAGGCAGAATGAAGTGTAACTATCAAATAATAAAAATGACGAGGACCGGAGGGAGTTAGTAAATCTGACTGGCAAGGCAATGGGGGCGGGGGTCTGATCTGTCAAATGAAGTTAAAGAATGTATCTCCATAAAAATATTTTACATTTCTCATAACTTAAAGGGAGTTCGGATTTTTTTAATTTTTTTTAGTGTAATGGAGATTACACTCAAATGGATGTTTATGTGAACTCATTCTATAAACCAAATGCTGTAAATACTCTGAAATTAATTTTTAATAATTTTATAATGCAGAAATAGTGTATGGAAAATACATAATTTAATAATAATGTGAACATTTTTATGTCTACCATGGTGATGAATGAATAGTATTTACTTAAAAGAATTCTGAATTCCTTTACTTTTCTTTAGAATTGTATTAAATCTACATGCATATATTCCTAAAGAGGATAAAAAATGTGAGTAGCAAGCATAAGTCTAGTTATGTAAAAAAAAAAAAAAAAAAAAAAAGCATCTTTCCTCTTACTGAAAGCTCCTTGAGAATGTTTTCTGAGTAGAATCTCCAGGTCATATTCTGATTTTATTTCTGCTTCTCTGAGTGTCTACAGAAGCCTCTCAGGGAGTTCAGTGGGGCAGGGTCTCGGGGAGCTCGTGGAGACATCGGGGCTCACCACGGGAAGATCCGGCTCTGGGCGTGGTGAGCCGCCGTGTACTTTGTGATCCCAGGCTCCCAAATGGACCTCTAGCCTTCGGCCGCGGGCCAAACAGAAGCTTTCTGCTGGGCGGAACGATCTCGGTAGCGGACCCCAGTAATGGCCCATCGAGGGGGCCGGTGCAGTTCATCACCACACGCTCAAAACGAGCTGAATGCAGATACAGAGTCCGGTCGCGCTCGCAGACGCGAGGGGCTGGCGGGCGACCCGGCCCGGCCACACCCCCCTCCCTCCGCCTCCGGCGCAGCGCCCCCTTCCCGGGACGTCCCGTTCCAGGGTTCCCTCTTCGAAGCAGTCCTTGGCGTTCCTTCGGTTCTGATCTCCCATGCTGTCTTTTACGCTCTCTGGTGTAGTCTCGCTGCACGCGGTGAGCACGTTCTCCAGTAACGGGTTAAGAGCACGTGTCTAAGAGGGAAGGTAATTTTTTAGAGACTGACTGCACGTCTGAAAATATCTTTATTTCATTCATGGCTTAACTGGGTTGGAAGTTGTTTTATTGGCATCGTTCAGTCGTCGTTTTTTGCTTCCAGTGTTGTTGCTGTGAAGTCCTGATTCTTAGTATGTGGCTTGTTTTATTTAATTAGCTCAAGATAAAATACATTTAGGTTATTTCCATTATTTTTTCTGTTGCAAACAGTTCAGCAGTGAGCATTATATTGGCATACTTTTTAACATTTCAAATGCTCTCTTCGCGTATTCTCTTTTCCTTGATGAATTTTATTTTATTTTGGCCACAGGTCAAATTCAAGACACTTGAGATTTTTCCAGTTAGAAAATGATTGTTGCTGTGCACGCGCATATGCATGTGTGTGTATATGTAAAGAAAAATGGATCCCGTCTGTGAGTGCGGAGCACAGCGAGCCAGGAGTTTATCCTCTCAGCGTGAAACAGGCTGGGAACAGAATGAGCAGGGTGGGTGGTGGGTGGGGGTTGGGATTCTGTGGAGAAATTGAACGTCTCCAGAGAACGATCGATCGTTGTACCACTAGAGATCCCGTGGAGTAAACTAGATCCCTGGCGAATCATCTGATGGAGAGCTTATCCATTAATGAGCCCTGTCACCACAGTGGTGCCTGTCGCATTTTAGTAGGTCATCCTTAAATGTAAGCAGTCAAGGAGAGCTCCAACATAAAAGATGGGAATTAAAACAAATGGAAGAAATGACCTTTGACGAGAGAGAGATGAAGGTAACAAAAATGAACTATTAATCATCTCTCTGATTATTAAGTAATCTCAGAGAACCTATAAGTATCTGTTGATTATTAAATAATTTGAGAGAACCTATATCCGAAACCAAGGATGAAATGAAAAAGGAACAAAGAACAAGAAAAACTTGGAATTAAAATTTGAAATTAAAATTCAATAGAGCACTTCAAATTTAAAGTTGAGGAAATCTTCCAGGGAATATGTGAAAGCAGTATGGAAATTTTAGAGAAAAGGTAACTGAATAATGAAAGCAGAGGGAAGAAACTAGTAACTGCCACACAGAACACCGTTGCTTGAAAGTACTAATGCGTTTGTATCTCTCTGTGTTTTGTAATGGGGAGACACTAGCATTGCTTCTGAAATCGTATCAGACAGTATGAGGAATCAAGAAGCCATGGAAACAGCGTATCTGATTATATATAACTGTAAAAAGCAATTGGATTAAAATAAACAACCAAAAACCCAACCATGGTTCTCTTATGAACTGTCTCACACTGTGTTATCGATGTATTATTGATTCGTACCTCATTCCTTAGCGAGTGTTATATGTAGTGCTTGCTCTCTCTCCATATGTGTATCACTAGGGTCAAGCAAGCCTTGGGTTGGGCGGGGGGGAGGATGGGGCAGGGTAGGAGAAATAAGCAAGTAACTAAAAGAGGAAATGTTTCCAGAACCGAAGGCATAAAGCTTTAAATGGAAAGAGCCCACCAGGTGCCTGAAGTAATGAAGAAAGAGCCATGCCGTGGTATTTTATTATGAAATTATAAAATAGCTGGAATACAAAAGTCACCACAAAGGATCGAGAAGACAAATGAAAGTAATGTTTTCAACGCTATAAGCAAAGGAGCAGTACCTTCAGCATTTTGAAGGAAAATAATTTTCAACTTGGAATTCTGTGCCTGGTTCCACTAGTCATCACAATTAAGTTTGAGGGGAAGGATGTATTCAGACGCGTGAGGACTAAGAATATTTACCTCCATGTACCTGTTTTAGGAAACTACAAATGATGTTCTCCAACACAGAGTGGGAGATACTCCAAGAAGGAAGGTGTGACATGAGATCCCTTGAACAGTGAGTCTAGATCAGGAGAAAGTGCAGGGGATTCCGGGGTGTCGGCTGTTAGAGCTGACCCAGAGAGCGGGGCGGAGGACGGGCCTCCAGGGAAGAGGCTTAGGGAGCTGAGTAGAATGCTGGGCTTAATGGAGCAATTGAGATCGATGTGAAAGGCATAAAAAACGAAGACGACTTGTAGGAAAAGACTTTTGGAAACACTTGGAAAAAGGGCTATATGAGAAAGGAAGTGCACTATTTATTTCTGCAACGAACCACATTTACATGTTGTAAATACTGTATTTACATATATAGAGAAAGTACGGCAGAAGAGAGATAGGGGTATTAATACGAAAGTCCTCATGGCTTATAGCAGACTAAACTTAACCAACAAATAGAATATTGCGAAGAGACGATGGTAATAACTATCAGAAGGAATAGAAATAGAAATGCTCAGTGTCTCCTAAACTGTAGAATGGGGCCGGTAACAACATAGACCTCACAGGGTTTTTGTGAGAGTGAATGGGATGATCCGTGTAAAGCATGTGGAAGCACCTGGCGTGTAGCAGTTTCTCAGTAAATGTCATGTTAAAATCGTAATAAAAGCTATTTTTTATACTTAATTGAATTCATTTAATATAAACATTTAAGAAATAAATTCTATAAATATTTTCATGTAAGACGATCAGTTACTTGTATAATTCTTTTTTTTTAGGCGAGGCAACCCCTGGTTGACCTCACGGATTGCAAAGACCTTGTCAGCTTACAATCCATTTTTTTATTTTTTATGCACCTGGTCTTTTTAGGTGGTCTCCCATCCAAGTACTAACCAGGCCCGACCCTGCTTAGCTTCCGAGATGGGATGAGATCGAGCTCGTTCAGGGTAGCATGGCCGTGGACTAATTGTGTAATCCTTGAAAGCATCCATTGTGGAAATCCATTGTTCACAAAATCTTTAAATAATCACCGCTACAGTGAATATAAGGGCTAAACTTTTGTAAGAATACAGATTTTGGAATTAGAAGTGTTCCTGCTTATAAATTGGAGAGGCTTCTTTTCTATCATCAGCTTTATTGAGGTGTAATTTACAGATAATGAAATTCACGACTTTTATGTTTACAGTTTGGTGAGTTATGGGAAAAATACACAATAGTGTAACTACCACTCCAGTCATGATACAGAACATTGGATGAGTGTCTTAACTCTCTGAAGCCCCGTTTCCTCACTTGTAAAACAGCATAAAACCTGGCAACTGGGGTGACTGTAAACGTAGCTCGTGTATAACGTGCCTGGCACAGAGAAGACATCACTAGTCTTTTATACTCATCGTTTTTTTCTTCTTTGCCAGCTTCTGAAAGTTCCGCCGAAGACAGTGAGCAGGAGGATGAGCCGAGTGCTAGGGACATGGACAATGATGGCAAAGAGGAAGCTAAGAGTGATCATTTGACCCACGCCAGAAACGAGCTTTCAAAAGAGGAACAGAACAGTTCATCTTTGCTGGAAGAAAACAAGGTCCACGCAGAATTGGTACTATCTAAACCAGGGTCGAAATCTCCAGAAAGATTAAGAAAAGATATAGAAGGATTATCCGAAGATACTGATTATGAAGAAGATGAGGTCACAAAAAAGAGAAAGGATGTCAAGAAGGACACCCCCGATAAATCTTCAAAGCCACAAGTAAAACGTGGTAAAAGAAGGTATTGCAACACGGAGGAGTGTTCAAAAACCGGGTCCCCGGGCAAAAAGGATGAGAAGGCCAAGAACAAAGAAGCGCTGTGCGTGGAAAATAGTAGCAACAGCTCTTCGGATGAAGACGAGGAAGAAAAATCGAAAGCAAAGCTGACACCGACTAAGAAATACAACGGTTTGGAGGAAAAAAGAAAATCTCTACGGACAACTGGTTTCTATTCGGGATTTTCAGAAGTGGCAGAAAAAAGGATAAAACTTCTAAATAACTCTGACGAAAGACTTCAGAACAGCAGAGCTAAAGATCGGAAGGACGTGTGGTCAAGCATTCAGGGACAGTGGCCCAAGAAGACGCTGAAGGAGCTCTTTTCGGACTCGGACACGGAGGCGGCGGCGTCGCCCCCGCACCCCGCCCCGGA
>NW_006442117.1:2587333-2587647 GCF_000325575.1 Pteropus alecto | reverse complement strand
CGCGGACGGCCCGCCCGCCGAGGAGAAGCCGGCGGAAGTCGGCGACAAGAAGGCGGAGTTTCCGAGCAGCGGCAGCAACTCCGTGCTCAACACCCCCCCCACCACGCCGGAGTCGCCCTCGTCGGTCACCGTCACCGAGGCCGGCCGGCAGCAGGCTTCCGTGACAGTGTCGGAAACGCTGGCTCCGACCCAAGAGGAGGTCCGAAGCATCAAGAGCGAAACCGACAGCACGATCGAGGTGGACAGCGTGGCGGGCGAGCTGCAGGACCTGCAGTCCGAGGGCACCGGCTCGCCCGCGGGCTTCGACGCCAGCG
>NW_006442117.1:2581136-2587286 GCF_000325575.1 Pteropus alecto | reverse complement strand
CAAAGGTGAGCGCAGCCGCCCTGGCCTCGTTCGGGGAGTCCCGGTCCCGTGTCGCCGCCAGCTGCCGACGTGGGGCGCTGTGCGCTGGCCTGGCGCGGGACCTGGAAAGGCGACGTGCGCGGCCAGCCGCGGAGCGCATTCCGAGCGTGGGAGCGTGGGAAGGAGCGCGTGGCCTTGGCGCCCAGGCCGGGTCCGGACCCGGCCGAACGCTCGCTCCCAGCCGCTTGGTTGGTTGCACGGCTCGAGCAGCCGAAATGTGTTTCTGTATCATTGTTTTCGCAGTCGTAACGTGCGGTTTCTCACGAAGGTTTTGATCTGTCGACGGCCCCCTCCACCCTCAGCAAGTACCGTGTGCGGGGGTTTGGAGCGGCCACTGCCCAGGCTCTGCCCTCCTCAGACAACGTGTCAGAATGATGCTCAAGCCCGACTGACTCGGGCGCGTTCGTAAAGCAGTGGGGCGCTTTCTTAGATGCACGGCTGCCAAGTGGAAGGACCAGTGTGTGTGTTTACCTGCAGTGGCACTTTTTTGATTTTCAGTGAGGTGATTAAAGGTGGAAATTCAAGTTAGTACTTTGCAGAAGGGTTAGAACCTTATCCGATAGCTATAATTCTGTCATCTTTCTCACAAACCACTTCATTCAGGTGTCTTTAAATCAACGTAGTCTAGGCTGACACTTATTAGCTTGAAGCACACTTTTGCATTGTAAAGGTAGAACACTAGGGTATCTATTTTATGTAACGTGCCAGATTTTATCGTGAGATATTAGCTAGCTTTAGGTGTTTAGCTAAGTTTAAAGAGTTATGATCTGGATTAGATTGGTTAAATCCACGTTTTCTCACATAAATCTTTTTCCAGATTTATTGCAATATAATTATTGCAAAAACTTTGTCACACAAATCTCGACTTAAAGCCTTTGTGAAAAATATACTTGCAATTAAATTGAGGTGTTCTTTGTTTTTTTCACATTCACACGTCCAGCCTCCATGATCTGTGTGCGATACTAGCTCATGGAACAGAACTGTCCAGGCATAAATAATCTTCAAAATTATAGAAGCCTTTGTCACAGATGATTAGAAAGGCTTTTGACAATAATAATACAAAGTTTTAATAGTTCCCTTTCTTAACAGGTTGTATCCTTACTGTGTTCCTCATATCTTATGAAAGCTTAAAATATATCTATCTATCTATCTATCTAGATATATCTATCTATCTATCTAGATATATATATATATATCTAGATAGATAGATAGATATAGTTATCTTGTCTTCTGATAGACTGCGTCAGTATTGCCTTGCTGAATCTCAATCTTGGAGTTAAAAAGTAAGAAACCTGAGAATTCCCAAACTTAAGGTAACAGAGGCCATCTGTTTATCAAATCAAACATATATATTTTAGAATTTAGATCTCTTCAAGGATAAATTCTTAAGCACCTATTTCATATGGCTTCATTTTAAAACATTTGTCTACTGATATTTGAGAATTTACATTAAAAGTAGAAGTGTAAGTTTTTCTAATTTAGACTTAGGATTTTCCTCTAATTTAGCCTACGTTAAGCTTTTTATTTCTTTGAGCTGAAAGTTTCAGAGTTAAACTTTCCTGGAGAGAAACCTGGCGATTTTTTTTTAAGATTCTGTTCTTCAGTATAGTCAATATCTAAATCACCTCATTTATGTTTCACTTTGTCATATTAAAATAGCATTGGGAAAAATTATGTGAGATATAACCCATTAAAAAAGAAAACTAGGAACTTCCAAACAAAACAGTTAATAGCCTGTTCCATTTTGGGCCATGGAAGCCATGTCTTATATACTCAAGGGTGATTTTACCATTAATAAGAGGACTAAGAAACTTTTTGGTAGCAAACATAGCACAGTTTTGTCATACTAATTTTATCATGTCATTGTAGTATCTGACATCGGAACTGAACAGAGATAGGACTTTACTCATCTCTGGAAAAAGGATCTTACTGTATAGTCTGGGAGAAAATACGTATAATTAGAAAGCTACAGAAACACAGCAAATGCTGAGGACCAAATTATTAATACAGAAAAATGTATAGAAACTACAGCTTGGCGTAGTGATTACTCAGTGAACCCTGGGCATCCAGGAAGGTTAGTGAAGAAGTAGGACTTGGGCTAGTCCTTGAAGAAAAGGGAGACATTTCCAATGTTTTGAGAAAATTTTCTAACAAGAAAATGAAACGGTTCTTAGAACTACTATGCTGGATTTTTAAATGGTCTATGTGTTAACCAGTGCCCTGGGATCTAAATTATTGTTGAAATAAATTTGTAATATAAGTGTAAATTACTACTAAAACTTATTTCATTCATCTCATTTAAAAATTATATTAATAGCATAATATATATCATTCATGCGTTAACCTGTAATTAAATCTTAATATTTTGGTTTTACTGAGTTTTAAGAAATTTCAGTTTGTATTTTCAGCATATGCATGTTTTTGAATTACTATTAATCAGACTCGTTAGCTCCCAGTACTATACTGAGAACTACTCTGTTTATATCCGATTTTCCTAAGAAGGTTGTTCACACTTTGCTTCTTAAAAAACTAGCTTTTATTATGTGCAGTGAATCAGCTTCTTAATGACAATTTATTTTGAAAGTTTGTAATGTCTGTGATAATTTATAAATCTCAAAAAGAACATGTATAGTTTCAGAATTATTCTGTGCTTCTAAAACATGGAATTTATACCTAGGGAAACCTTGATTTCATTTAGTGTCACTTAATAATTTCTGTCCCGTCATAGCCTGTACAGGTCAGAAAAGAGTGAGAGAAGCTCAGGGAGGAGGAAGCTCATCAAAAAAGCAGAAACGAAGCCATAAAGCAACAGCGGTAAACAACAAAAAGAAGGGGAAAGGCAGTAAGTGTGAAACTTTTCGTTTTTAAATGTAAAAATAATTGCGGATATGATGCTCACTTCCTAAGGTATATAAGTGTCGAATCACTATGTCGTACACCTGAAAGCAATATAATATTGTACGTCAACTACAATTTAAAAAATTACAGCAGATATATTTTTTTCCTCATTAAGAAAAGAGTATTCAAGATGCAGGTTAGTTCAATATTCTCATTTTGTCACTACCCTTAAACAAGTCACACAGAAGTCTTCTGATCCTAGGTAAATTCTAGGATTAAGCAAATTTGGTCTTGGTCGTAGCAGTGATATTGATTGCTGATGAATGAGCAGGTCATCCTTTCTAAAATAACAGCCAACATAATATAAACGTCACCACCTTTATGCTAGTTTTATGTTCTATAGTTCTTTTTACTTGCAATTATATATATCACATATTATGAAATGCTTCAGTTATATGTCATTTTTATTGCAATGAAATTGATTGCTTTGTAATTCTTCAAGGCAAAATTAGCAGAGAACAATCAAGATAGCTTTAGAGCTGTAATCCCAACAACTCTGGTTACTGCCTTTACCTTTGGCACCCCAAACCGTGTGCCCAAGTGCAGCTATAAACAATAGTGCATTTGCTAAGGAGCGCTCTACCTAAAGACTTGACTTCGCAATGACTGTTCATCGACCTACAGGAATATATATACTGTATTTCTCCTGAGAGCTGCACATTTTATCTCTCTTTTGTAGGCAAAGTGAGAAGCAGAAAATATGTAAAGAATTTTTTTTCAGGTGCCCCACACTGACCTCCTGCTGCTCTTCCAGGAGACTCCTGCCACCTCCACTGCCTGACCTTTGCTATCGGCCGGCTTGGCTGCACTTCAGTGCAGAAAAGGGTTATGCGGCCAGCTCCCCGAGGTTCTGCTGAGCCCATATGACTTCCAGGCGGTGAATATGGCGTCCCTTGGGGCCCCGGGCGGCTGTGCTCAGCAAGGCCATGAAAGCCGGGCTGAGGAAGACCACTGCATCAGAGTGGCGCCAAGCCTTGGGGGCTTAGCTAGGAGTTGCCAGGGGTTCCAGAGCAGCAGTGCGGGGCTGGGCGGGCATTCGCTTAAGAAACGTGCCGTAAGAGAGTGGTGGAGAGTCTTTATCCCTGAAACACCACAGCGGGTTGCCGTGTACCTTTCCTATCTGGAATACTTTTCGGGCTTTGAGAGCCAAACTCTGCTCTTTTTTTTGGTAGCTGTCGTTAAATGAAGAATCAGTGAATATATGCCGATTTGATCATCAGTTATTTGGAGTAACTAACAGGCTGTTTTAAAGTGCTTTTCATTACACTGTGATGTTTTTGTCTTCAAGACTACCATTTAAATGACGTTTTCTAGGAGGCTGCATCTTCAACAAGTCAATTAACATATTCATGTAATTTAGAGCTATAGCTATTGATTGTATTCTCCCATTTTAATTATTGGGCTTCTACCTTGAAAAATCAGAATCAGGAAACCATCCTCTGAGAATAATGAAGTTAAGTGAATTAACTCTCATGGAATCTAAAATAATAGTTTGTGTCCAGAAAGAGGAAACACCAGTGCCATCACGTAGTCACACGGTACACTGTCCAAGTGTTAATTAAGCATTTCTGGTCTAGTACTGAGACTTTAGTCAGCAGAGGCAGATGTAACGTAATGTTACGTAGACTTCGGAATTCTCCATAAATTACTGCATGTATTTACCAGAGTAAAAGCAATGGTTTCATTTTTAGTCCACGAGCTACGAGGTAGGAGTTACCTAAGACATTCGTTGGGTGTACCAAAATTTAGAGTTTGTTCCTGGAGAATTCTTTATTAAATATGATGATTCTGCATCATTGTTTCTGGCCAAAGGAGTAGGAAAGTGCTATATGTATACAGCGCGTATAAATATTAAAATTAAGAAGTTTCTATAATGAATTAAAAGATGCCGTGTTTTATGTTATGTTTCTTAACAGAATAGAATAAAAAGTCATTCAGATAATTACTATGTATTCAGTAGTCTACCAGGTATAATGGAAGATTAGTTTTTGTTTCTTTTTTTTAAATGGCAATTCAGGTAAGAAGAGTTTTTTTTGTTTTCTTTAAATGAGATGCTGGTGTATTTGTACATCATGGTTTTCCAGGTTTTTAGGCAGGATCTATAAAGCAAGTTCTTTACCGCAGTCATAAATTCTCAAATGGTTAATTTTAAATTGTCCACTAAAATCTGTGACAAAGTCTTTGTTACTTTTCTGTTTACTAATATTTATTTTTTATTTTTCTTTCAGCAAACAGTAGCGATAGTGAAGAGCTTTCTGCTGGTGAAGGTGTAGCTAAGACTCAGCCAGTCAAATCCGTTTCCACTGGAATGAAGGCGCATGGCACCAAATCTCCTGCGAGGACGCAGTCTCCAGGAAAATGCGGGAAGAATGGTGACAAGGATCCTGATCTCAAGGAACCCAGTAATCGATTACCCAAAGTTTACAAGTGGAGTTTTCAGATGTGTAAGTGACATCCGTTAAACCCGTAGTTGATCGGTAGAAACTTCATCCTAGTAACTCTCATGCCAATAACGCTGAAAAAGAGGTTATAACCAAACTTAGAGACATGATAACCAGATGCATCATAGAGACCTTATTTAGATCTTGATCTGAATAAATAAATTGCTAAAAGAAAAATTTTAAGGTAGCTGAGGAAAATATCAACATTGACTAGGTATTTCTGATACGATGTTGGAAATTTGTTTTTAAATAATCTGGTGTTGGGGGTGGGGAGTGGATGGGGTTATAAATGAGACAAGATTTTCCACGAATTGCTAATTACTGCAGCTGGATGATGGGCATGTGGGGCTGCATTGTATTATCTCTGTACTTCAGTGTATATGAGGAATCTAATAATAAAATTAAAAAACAAAAACAAAAACACTACCCCAGAGTTTCTCACACAGGGGAGCTTTAGAGCGTTTGAAAAATTTTTGCCAATGTGAAAGTTATACATACTCATAAAAAATCTAAAAAGAACAGAAAGAATCCAGAAGAAAAATTTATCCGCAGTGCTGACATTCAAAAATATATACAATTTTTACATTTTGGTGTCTCTCCAACCTTATTTCTAAGTATGATTTTTTAAATTAATTTATTTTTATGGTGACATTGGTTAATGAAATTCAGTGTTTCAGCTGTACATTTTAACAGTAAGGCATACATATATTTACACTAGGTGTTCACCTCCCATAGTTAGATTTCTTTCTGTCACCACATATTTGACCCCCTT
>NW_006442117.1:2568676-2580862 GCF_000325575.1 Pteropus alecto | reverse complement strand
GACCCCGTCTCCCTCCCCCCTACCCCCTACCTCCTACTCTCTGGTTAAGTATGATTCTTGACACTATACAGTGCTAATACTGTACATGAATGTGGAATTTTCAGCAGACATGTTTAGGATATAAAGTCTTTCATTCTACACACTTATTAAATAGTTCAACAAATGTCATGCATATATTATGTGCCAGACATTATTCTAGGCTGGAAAAAAAAACGTAGGGAAACAGGCATTCGCAAGCCATTTTTTTAGTTTTCTTGTCTTGATCTTATTCTACAGCCATACTATGTTTTCTCTTCTATATATTAAATTTTTGTTCAAAAATACATATTAATGAAAGTTTTAAATTCACAGCGGACCTGGAAAATATGACAAGTGCTGAACGCATCACAATTCTTCAAGAAAAACTACAAGAAATCAGAAAACATTACCTGTCATTAAAATCGGAAGTAGCTTCCATTGATCGGAGGAGAAAGCGTTTAAAGAAGAAAGAGAGAGAAAGTAAGTGTTTTTACCTCACTTTACTTAAACATAACGCAGTTTATGATTCTGCAGTGAGATGCATACGAGTTTGTCTCTGTATCTTCGGGCAAGTTCTTTAATTGCTCTGCTTCACTTTCCTCATCTATTAAATGGAACAATTTTTACTTAAAGAAAAAATTACCTCAAATCATGTTCACTTTCACGGAGCTTACAGTCTGCCGCCAAACAGTCTGAACAGATTTTCGATTAGTGAAAAGCAGTGTGAAGAGAACAGAGTGAACGTGGGGGAAGGAGTCATCCCAGTCTCTGGCTTGGGCCGCCGTAACGAGGGCCACAGACGGGGCGGTGCTGACACCAGACGTGTCTTCCTCTCTGTTCCGAGGCTGGAGTCCAAGTTGAAGGTGTCAGCAGGTTTAGTTTCTCCTGAGGTGTCTGTCCTTCGTTTACAGAGGGCCGCCGTCTCGCAGTGTCCTCACATGGCCTTTCCTCTGTGTGTGTTTGTCTTATCAGGACACGGGTCTCACTGGATCAGGGCCCCACCCCGTGTACCTCCCTGAAGGCCGCATCTCCAGATACTGTCAAATTGAGAGTTAGGGCTTCAACATAGAATTTTGGGGAGACACAGTTCAGTCCATAAAAGGGTCCTAGGCAGAGAGAACAGCAAGTGATCCCTAAGATAGAGTTTCTCAAATTTGGAATTATTCATGTTGTGGGCCAAATTATTCTTTGCTGTAGGGGCCGCACTGTAGGCTCTTTAGCGGCCTCTCTGTCCTCTCCCCACTGGATGCCAGCAGCACCTCACAGTTATGACAACCAAACACATCCCCAGACATTCCCAGGTACCTTCTAGGGGGCAGCATCACCCCAGGTTGAGAACAGCTGCTCCACGGTGGGAGGGCATGCACTCGGTGCCTTTCAGGAGCAGAACGTAAACCAGTGCGCGGAGAAGGTGGTGGTGGAAGCCTCAGCCGGGAAAGCAGGAGCCACATCCTCGTAGGCCAGGATGAGGAGCCGGGATTTTACTCTAAGTAGACAGACAGCTGTTTGAAAGCATTAAACAGGGAAATGGCATCATGATTTCTAGCATTTTAAAAATTTCCGTCTGCCACGCGGAAAGTAGACTCTGGCGGGGCAGTGGGAGCAGCGGTGTTGATCGGGAGCCTGTTGCAGTACATGGTAGTGACATGGACCAGGATGGTTTCAGTAGAGACGGAGAGCAGTGAGTGTCGCGTTACCAGCGCTTGCTGATGGATTAGGTGGCCCACGAGGAAGGAACTAAGGGTGACTCATCGTCGGTTCCTGGCTGGAACAACTGGATACCTGGTGCCAGTTTTGGAAATGAGGAAGATCTCGAAAAGAGATCATAGGTTGGGGAGCACAGAAGGGACATTTTAGCTGTGTTCCTTTTCGAAATGCCTATTAGGTGTCCAAGTGGCATGTCAGGCGGGCCGTGGATATGTCAGTGCGAGCTCAGGGGAGAGGTCAGGACTAGAGATTTAATTTGCAACTCATTGGCATATCTGTAGTACAGTCGTTACTGCGAGGTGGGTTTTTAGGCCCCGGTACTTGAGTAAATCCACGGGGAAAGAAATACGGGTAGAAAAGAAAAGGCAGGCTGGGGCAGGCCAGCTTTTATGGGTCAGACTGAAGAGAAGCCAGAACCAGCAAGACTTGAGAAGGAGTAGCCTCCAGTGGAGAAGATGGCCACGGAGGGACTTCGTGGAGGACAGTGGTCAGCTGTGTCAGATGCAGTAGTTGAGCTGTGAAACCTTTAAGAAGCAATTAGTCTTCCATTCTCATCGCCATTTAAATTCGTAAGAAGCTTCGAACATAGAAACGGGAATTAGGAGCGGGGAAAAGATTTTCGGGTGGGTTACAGATTTGTCCTATTGGATTCACATCCCTTTGACATTTGTTTCATTATTACAGAAAGTCTGTTCTCTTATTTCAATGTCTTAATGGACCAAACACACGATGTTTTTTCCTCTTTGTTGCACGCAGGAGCATTTTCTGGTCTCTCTTTTTTTATTACTTCTGTGGTTTGGCACCGTCTGGCTACTTAAGTTACACTAGGTTTTCCTTTTCTTACGTTATGGTACTGTGAGAATTGACTACTCTTCGTAGCTCAATGATTTTGGAGAATACAGCAGAATTTTAGTCTAAGGACTAGCGTTAACTTCGTTTTATTACGGTTACCCGTGTTATCTGGCTATTGACCTGGCTTCCCTTTCCCTCAGGTGCTGCTACATCCTCATCCTCCTCTTCACCTTCATCCAGCTCCATAACAGCTGCTGTTATGTTAACTTTAGCTGAACCATCAATGGCCAGCTCATCACAAAATGGAATGTCAGTCGAGTGCAGGTGACAGCAGGACTTGCTAAAGCACTTTGCACTTAATGGCTGTTGAGGGCCACGTCTTTTTTATACTGCACAGTGGCACAAAAAAAAAAAAAAATGAGACAAGCACTATTTTATATTTAAAAATTGTTTCTTGACAAGCTGACTTGGCACTTAAGTGCACTTTTTTTATGAAGAAAAAGTACAATGAACTGCTTTTCCTCAAGCAATAATTGTTTCCAACTTGTCTGGGAATTGTGTGTCTGGTAACTTGAAGGCCTTCCACTGTGGCGAATGGAGGCTTTTCACTGCCTGTAGAGACAATACAGTAAGCGTAGTTATTGGGTGGGCCAGAACATGGTGAGATAACTTACTGTATATGTATTCCCTTGTATTTTGTTAAAGCTGGAGCATTTGATATTTTTCCATTTATTTATGAAAAAATATGAACCTATTTTCATTTGTACAAGCTAATTGTTTTTTAAAGCAAGTCACCTTAGGGTGGCTTTAATTGTATAAGTCAAGCACATGTAATAAATTCAAAACCTGCAGTTAACAGGATATCAGACATCAATCCTGGTAACCAAATATTAAAGATTCTCTTTAAAAAAGACTGAACATGTTTACAGGTTTGAATTAGGCTAAAAGGTCTTGCAGTGGCTTTTCATGCCCCTTCAAATTGGAATGGAACTACTGTACTTTGCCATTTTTCTATAAATCAGTATTTTTTTTTAATTTTGATATAATACATTGTGCGAAAAAAGAAAATGGCTAATAAACTGTATTAAATCTTAAACAATGTATAAAGATTGTACTTAGCCAGTTCAAAGTGTATATTTATTCATAATGAATTATAACAGTTATATTTTTGTGTTTTCTTGTAAATGTTTCTTTTCTTTAAATACAGATAATTCATTTGTATTGCTTATTTTATTATGAGCTACAACAAGAGGACTTCAGGAACAAGGAAACTGTATTTGTATGGTTCAAGGTTATTGATATGAACTGTCTCAAATGGATAGTGGTTCTTTTAAGTATAAATAGCTAATCAGAGTGGTAGGCCTATAACATTAAATGCCTTGTATAAAATCCAAAATGAACGCAAAATCGTTTTCACTTGTATTGACTTTATGTTGTATGATTCCAATCTCTGTTCTGTTTGGCACTTGTATTTAATTCTACACCTTTGTAAGACATTTGTATATTGTGGGTGTGTTCATTCAAGCTATTTAATACCTGGCACTGTTAATACACAGTACTTTACTGTACAGACTGTTTTACTGTTTTAATTGTAGTTCTGTGTACTTTTTTTGAATGGGGCTGGCATGTTTTATTTGTTTTCTGGCAATACGACGTGAGAATTTCGAAGCGTTTTGTTGTAGATGCTAACGTGTCAGAATCCTTTACATTCAACTTTTCTAAGAAAAGCATTTTCAGTCTCGTAGTGTGTGCTTACAGTAACTAATTTTGTTGAAAATGGTTTCAAGTTACTCAAATTTGTACAGGACTGTAAAGATTTGTTGACAGCAAAACATTGAAGAAAAAGCTTATAGAATAAAAGCTATAAAGTATATATTAGGATCTGCAAACAATGAAGAATTATGTAATATATTGTACAAATGTAAGCAAAGGCTCTGAAATAAAATGCCATAGTTTGTGAATCCTTGATTTCGTTTCTAAAAGATTAAGTAATTTTAGTTCCTCTATGAATGTGATGGCTGACTGGAACATGTATCTCCAGCAGGTATTGTCAGGAGGAATTAATTGACATACCGAAAAAGGAAATATTCTACCTATAAAAATTAAACGTCCACTAACCAGATGTGGGTTTTATTAGGCATTCGTATATCTTTGCATACACTATTTTGCTTGAGTCTGAACGTGAGTACTTATGACTTGGAGATTTGTCTGAAGAGGGAAATCAAAGTTGTTTTACTTTTTTTCTTTAACACGCTTGAAACCATTCATTACCAGCAGCCGGGCCCCCCCTCCCCTTTTTGGTCATTTAATTTAAAGGGACCTTTGCGGGTCTCTTCCTCTTCTGGTGCCCTCTACTCGTTGCGCATTGGAACCGCTGGGCATTGTTAAAACAATAGTCAGTACTCAGGCCCAGACCTTTAAGAGTCTGGGATGGTACCCAGACGTTGATCCGTTTTTAAAGATCTCCAGTGATTTTAATACGCATCTAGTTGAGAAGTACCACTTTACTTCAAAACTTTTAGACTCAATAATTAGGGTTTTATTTTCGCCCTATTTAATGAACTTTCCGCCAAGAGAATATCCTTCCTTTAAAACAACAACAACAAAAAAACTTCTTTTTAAGACCTATAAAGTTCAAATGTATATTTTTAAAGCATCTCTGGGATGACCCTTTATTTTCACAGAAATTTTAGTTTAAGGGTCGAGTTTTAAAAAAATCTGTTGATTAGTGCTTCCTAAGGTCCTAAATACTGGACCCCAGAAATGCTCTGGGAATTTATTGTCAAATGTATTTTGGAAATGAAGTATAGAGCACATTCCCTTCTTAAGAGATTGATTCAGCGTTAGTATGTTAAGAACTTTGAGAAGGCCTGCGAAGACACCTAGCCAACTCACTTTACTCTATCTTCAATCTTACCTGATCATGAAATCCTGTTTTTCGAGGAACGATTAATATCTACCCTGTGTGTTACAGAAACAGCAGTCGGAAGGAGAACCATCCCTGACTTTGTTGGAGTTGAGTTGCATACCCTTGGGCTTCTCTGCTCTCTTCCTCCCTCTCCTCCCTTCTTCCCAGCTTCTCTGGAGACTGAAAATTTCATGATACTACTAGAATTTGACTTAAGTTTTCTCCTGGTCACCCAAACTACATCGTATCAACCTAGTTTACGATCTATGATAAAATTCAGACAGACAGTATATTGTCTTACAGTGTCCTCCAAAACCTTTTTTTTTCCTACTCAAATACTGACCTGAGGGTGAGGTCTTGTTAATTTTCTTAGCCTGGGGAGGTTGGGGAAGATGGAGCAGATCCCATGAAACCCCTAACTTTTCTTTTTTGTTGTTACATGTTTTCATCTGCATTTTTCTGTGAAAAGAGTCCTTATGTTACCGGAGAGGGGATCCTCTCCCAGCTCATTGTCCAGGTTCTTGATGAACAAAGAATTGAGCAAGACACCGAAATACAGTCGAAAAGTTTTGTTAGAAGGGAAAGTACACTTCCAGAAGTGGAAACGGGCCGAGCAAGAGAAGCCTGGCTGGAAAGGTCTAGTAACGGCCTTCAGGGTTTTTATTCCTTTCTGCTGTGGGTGGTTACTTTTCTTAGAGGAGTGGCCTTCCTCGACTGACAACTTAGATCAACGGGACTCAGTGATTTATCATTTTGCTTTGTGCGCATGCGTGTTCCCAGAATTCAGTATGTTATAATGATATTAATGAACTTCCAGGCATATGCATCATATTATAATGATGATATAACGAGGCTCAGGTGAGTTGAATGTCCTTGGGGTCTTAATTGTGCGGATGCGAGTGACTGGCTTAAACTGGCACCTAATTCTCTGCCTACGGGTTTCTTTGTGTGAATTAAAATGCCTCTGGCTTGCTTAATTGTGGGCAGATTAGAGCATTAGGGCGGACCCCTTCTAGGATAGGATGACCTCAGTGTCTTTGCAGGCAGACCCAGAAAACCCCTAATTTTCTTGCCTTACTCTTCTAAGATCCATG
Source organism: Pteropus alecto (assembly GCF_000325575.1). Classification (NCBI taxonomy): domain Eukaryota; kingdom Metazoa; phylum Chordata; class Mammalia; order Chiroptera; family Pteropodidae; genus Pteropus; species Pteropus alecto. The sequence continues at coordinate 2,574,343 of NW_006442117.1, read as the reverse complement.
AACCCCTTATTAGTAGTATGGACGGGAGGTCTCTTCCTTATCTGCTCCCTGCTGAGAATGGCCATTGTCCCTTCCTGACTCAGTGGGGTCTTGGGTTTCCTGCTGGAATGCCACCTCAGTCCCTAGACAAGGAGAAGATACGAACTTGTTATTTAAGTTGTATATCTGTTAATTTCTATTATTGATTTGCCTGTATAGGGAAACAGGCTTGGTTAATATATTTCTTAAAGAGTAGAAAAAAAAAAAAAAAAAAAGACCTTAGGCCTAAAGCCCCCTACCCCCTCAGATTCTGAGGGCCCTGCCTGGCTTAACACCATTTCTGCTTAACAATGGGCTGATGACCCTTATCAACAGCCAGAGGATCTGAGTCACCAGGGCAATGATCAGAATTTGAGGGAGAGGGCCTTTTTCCAAAGAAAAGGGGGAAGAAAACAACTAGGTTTACTAAAAAGATTAACTCTGCAAGAGATGTCCCATTTCATTACCTGCTAAAAGATTAAGAATTTTACAAGTGATGTCCCGTCTCACATATTTTAAGTCGTCTCTAAACCAGTTCTGAACAGCAATGGAGACTGGTTTTGTAGCTGACTTTGACCTCTTTCTTACTGTTTTCCTCTGGAAGCGTGCGCTGCCTTTCATTGTGAGTCCATTTCTCCAACTGTCTAATTTTCATCTGCTATGTAGGGATTCGGGGCTAACATCATATAGATTTTGTATATGTAAGTTGTAATCCCCCAGAAGAATGGATTTATGGTTTAGTTGTGGAAGTAATATGTATAAGATTACGTATTAAATTTTACGGGCAGGGAAACAAGTACATAAGAGTTTAAAGTAGGCAGTATGTGAGCATACAGGAACGTGATGGCCAACGCCTAACGCGATGGTGACATAGAGATGCAAACCTTCACATTCGAGGGCGATTTCCTGGAAGTGGAATGTGTGGGCAAGAGTGGAGAGGAAGAATCAGGCCAGCCAGATGCGATGAGGCTGCGGTCCTTGCGAAGTGATTCTTGGGATGCTGTTGGGAAGACTGGGGAAGGAATGGCATTGGGAGGGAGACAGCTGAAGAAGAATGGGTAGAATTTCTTCATGAGATTGTATAGGACAGGCGGAGATGCTCGAATTGCAAATAAGAGGAGTTCGATTTTTCTCATCTTTGTGAAATACCACAAGGTAACAATTATGGCAAACCAAAATAAGGGATTCAGAAATCAAAACCAGGGCCAAGCAGTTGAATTTTTTTTTTTTTAAATGATCTGAGGTAAGCTATAAAAGGTCATATATATTCCCAGTGACTTCTGTTAAGCAACTTTCAAAAAGCCAAGTCTGTTCTCATGGATTCAAAGTCAAATTCTATTTTACCACCCAAACTGCTGAATTCAATTATCTAATTATAATCTAATATTTTTTATCACCTAAAAGTCAATGTACCAAATATTGACCAGCTTCGATAAATATAGAGATCCAGAACACAGGGTGAATAAGACACCCATTTACATCTTGAGACTGAGTAACACTAATGCAAATACATATACGGAGGTTTGGAACAAGATTATACCTCTTGTAAATGCCGGAAAATTTCCATAAATGATTAAGTATCTGAGGTGGGCCTTGAAGGACGGTTACAATTTTGCAGGTGAAAATGAGGGGTAAAGAGCAAGCATAAGAAGGGCTGACGGAAAGGGAAGGACTAACAAGATGGCGAAAAAGGGCTAGAATTCTAGAAAGGGTTTGGGGAGGGATGAGTCTGGGAAGCTAGGCAGATTAAAAAGCAATTTTGAGTGCCAAGCATGTACTTTTCCTGGTAGAACAGCAGAGCAGACCAGGTTAAAGCTGTGGTCTCCAACTATTTGTTTGTAACTTTACTTTGAAATAATGTCCAATTTCAGAAAAGTTGCACGAGCAGTACGAAGTAGTCCCGTGTACCCTTCACACCGAATCGACAATTAACTCCCGAATCCCCGCAACCTCATTCCTTGAGAACCTCCTTCCTCTCCAACAATTCCGGGGTTTCGTGCGCCCTCTCTCTGCGGGGACTGACCCCCACTTCCGGCCTGGCTGATTCCCATTTACACTTAGGGCCTGAGCTACTCCTGGGAGACACTTCACTCCCAAACTCCGTTTCTCGGGAACAGAACCGGAAAGAGAGCGGGCCGCAGCCCCGCCCCGCCCCCTGGTATCTCCCGCCGCCGGTGTCTCCGCCCCCAGCGCGGCCCCAGGGGCGCCGAGGCGGAAGGGGCGTGGTCCTGGCCGGAAGTCGCCGGGACCCGGAAGTGCGGGGTCGCGTGCTGCGGCTCCGGGAGGCCTCCGGCTGAGAATGGCTCCGGAAGGGAAGACCAAACGGAGGAAAAAGAAGAGTGCTCAGGAGGGGTGAGTCGCGCGCGCCACGGGACCCTGGGCTCGGGCGGGTGAGCGGTGGCGCCGGTGTTGCTGAGTCTCTGGCGTCGGTCCCCAGGGAGAGCCCGGACGATGGCGGTCGTGGGCCTCTGGCAGGAGACTACCTGGTCGGACAGGTCGCCGACAGCTTAGTCCACGGCGCGCGCCCTTCCGGAGGCGGCCCAGGTCGGCTGGCGGCCCTCTTCAGCTCCGTGGAGCCTCAGCTTCCACCCGTGTTCGTGCCTGTGCCTAAGGTAAGTCACCGATTCCCCTCCGAGTGGCCCAGCAGAGCAGCTTGGAAGCAAGAATCTGCCCTGCAGGCCATGATTTCTTAAATGAGGCAGGTAGGATGAATTTCCAGTAATTGGTCATACCGGCGAGAGAGAAAAGATGCTAACTTAGAAAGACCCCCCCTAAATTATTGAAAAGGATGAGGTCTCACACATAACTTCAAACTTTTAAAAGGAAACCACCAAAAAAAGGAAACGGGATGAGGAGGAAGAAAGTACATTCCCAAATCAAAGACCACTTTTGCAAGAACCTGCCAAAAAAGTGAAAGCGAAGAGGAAACTTTCCGATGCCGACAAAAAGTTGGCAGACAGGTTAGTAAAATTCTCTTAGGTGATTCAAGAAAATAGAAATCGAGGTACTTAATCTGTAACAGCTATCTTAACTTTTTGCTCATTCTGTAGTTTTTAACATGGAAAATCTCATACATATTCAAAAGTCGAAAAGATAAGGTCTCTGTGTTTCCAATATCAACTATTATGAAGACTTGGCCAGGCTCATTTCATCTTTACCCCATTCATATCCACCTCCTTAATTGTAAGCAAACTTAAGTCTTATACGTTTCATCGGTAAACATTTCAGCATGTATGTAAAAGACGAGTTTGATTTTCTTAAACTCATTCAGAGATCACATTTTCTCCATTAGCCTAAGTTTTTTTTTACAGTGAATTTGAATCAAGATCCAAACAGCATAACATCACAGATTCCTAGTTAACTCTCTTCACTCTCCCAGGCCACTCTTCCATCCTCCTCTTTTCGTTTTTCTCTCGTTAGGCGGTCTTGTTATCTGTTCAGAGCTATAGACTAGCAGTTGTAGTCTATTGCTTTTTATCCTATTTAATGTATCTATGCGCATCCTTAGTTTTCTCCCCTCTTTCTCAGGGAAATTGTTGTCTTGTCCCAGGTTAATTCAGGCACCTGTGCCATGTATACCATGCACTTCCTCTTCTGCTCTCTCCGGGATTGTGCCATCAGATGGACTTTTCTGTTTTACATATCCTTGACCTGTCTACCATGTAAACGTGCTCAAGAGTTTCACCTTAAAATATCCAACCGAACGGAACCCTGCTCACAGTCCCGTGTCTCTGGCACCATTCCCCCAGTCCTTCCCTTCGTAGTCAAGCTGCTAGAAGCAGAAGGCTTTACGTGCGCGCTCTTCCTTTTCTCGATCTGTTCTCTCTTCCGTGCCCTTGGCAGTCTGTATGTTGTGCTTGTCTTTGCTTGTTCTGACCGTGTTCCTGAAGCAGCGCTCACTGAAGCCATCCTGACCTAGTTGTCATCTTTAATAGGCTAGACAGGCTCTGTCTTACGAGTCCTCCGTTAGCATGTCACACGGCTGCTTTTCTTCTGGAAGCTCTCGGATTTTTCCATAAGTCTCCTCCGATTCTCCTTTTGTCTGTTATTGTTGGAACCTTTTCTTCTGACCGCTCCCTTAAGTGATTTTCTTCAGAATTCTGTTCTCAGTCATCTCATGACCCTTTTTCTCCCCTCATTCTGGGCCATCTTGTTTGTGCCCGTGAGCCACCATTCTGATCTCTCTCCTGAGCTCTAAACCTGTATGTCTTTGCCCACTGGCTTCTGCACCTGTATGTTCTGTGTACATTTCTAATTCAGGACGCTTCAGACTGAGTTAGTCGTCTTCATCGAACCTGGTCCTCTCCCAGGGGGTCCACCAGCCCTCCAGGCGCCTGAGCCGGTGACTTGGGAGTCATCTTACACCCCTTTTCCCCACATACCTGATTAGTTGCCAAGTCCTGATGAGGCTGTCTCTTTAAATGATGTGTTTAATCTGTGTTCCCCTGTCCATCCCCTCCCTGGCTCTGGCTGGTCTCTTGTCTCCTTAGTGGTCTCCCTCGTCCCCTTCCTAATTATCTTCTGCTCTGCTGCCTAAATGAGCTTTTTAAGGCATTCTGGACGTCCTCGGTGGCCCTCCAGCTTCTGTAGGATAAAATCTAAGCACTGCATAGTGGGCACAGTGCTTCTTGACCTGGTTCCCGCCCTGCAGGACTATCTCATTTCCTTTCCTGCTGCTGGGCCCTTTATGTACTGTAGCGAGCAAAGCACTAGACGTGGACCTGCTCCTCAGCGGAGCTCGTGCTCTGCTGGAGGACTCGTCCCGGCCAGCGTTCACTGAGGATCGGCTGCATGCCAGACGCCTCCTTTCCTCTGAGAAGCCTTTCCTTTTTCTCTTGTTTCTTTTACATTTCTACACCGCGTATTATAAATATTGCCATTTTATTGTGAACTTCGCCTTTCTCTTCAGCCACTGGACGACATTGTGTCGGCAGAGGCTGGAAGTGAGTAGGCACCCAGGAAACAGTGAATGAATGAGTGACTCCTACTCCCCAGTGTCTCCCCTCACTCCTTAAGGTCCCGGATCTGTTCTCTTCTTGTTGGACTGATGCTCAGACCTCACTTTATCCGTGGGCACCAACACTTTATATTATATTTGCTATTTCAGAATTTACTTTTGACGAGCAGTGCTTTAACTATTACAGAACTACTATAAGTAGGAAATCGCAGTTTTCCTCTTGGCCAGATTGCTTTTACATAGTAGTATTTTGCAGGCATATTAACCTTTATAGACCCCGGGGAGTGTCGCAGTGCATCTGGAGCTGTAGAACAGAGAATGGAATTAGACAGCAGGATAGTGTGAGCTAAATCTCGAAGAGCTTTAAATGAAGCAATTTTTGTTTAAGTGAACTTTTGTTGTTTGCTATTACCTGGCAGTTTTAACATCTTCAAAATTGAGCTTAACTTGCTTTAACTCTTGAGTGAATGAATGACTCCTATTCCTATTCTAAAGATACTAGTCACTTTTCGATAATGCTACTTTTAAAATTTAGATATATTTGTGGATGGTAAGTTTATAGGTAGGAAAGCCAGAAGTGGGGGGGAAATATTTCTAATCGCTGTGTTTGCCAAACTAGACTTCATTTCTTCTTTTTTACCTTAAAAAGAGAAAATGCTCTAGCAAGTGCTGATTTAGAAGAAGACACGAAC
>NW_006442117.1:2532763-2568540 GCF_000325575.1 Pteropus alecto | reverse complement strand
GTCACATGTAATAAGAAGGTGAGTATGTAATCTGTATATTGTAAGGATTCAGAGAAGTTAGTAATTCGTAACTTTACTGTTCCTTTATTGAATAAGCACATAAGTCATTGATATATAACTTTATTACACATGATTACATAAATCATTCATAGCTTGATTTCAGTATCCGCCCCTCCTGTCCATTCCCATAGTCACTGTTCCAGTTCAGGTTTTCGTAAATCTTATTTGAACTATTACAGTGGCCCCTATCTGTTTTTTTTGTTTTGTTTTATTTTGTTTCGTTTTTTGACATGTCTTATTTTATCCAAATACCAGTCTGCTCATACATGGTCCAAGAACATGCAAATAATAAACCAAGAAGAAACAGATGTTAAAGATTGGTCTTCAAACATTATAGCCAATGACACCACACTTCTCTATGATCTCTCCAACATGAAACCTCATCCACACCTCGGAGGCCACCAAACCATTCAGCAGAGCTTCCTTAACTGTGAGCTCTTTGAAACTACCAGTTCGAGCGCTAGTGACTATTTTTTCAAGCTCTGAATAACTGTAGGGATCTCAGCAGGAGTTGGAGGAACCAGCTTAGCCTTGGCATAGTGCCACAGTGTGGCCGGTCGCGGCTTCGAGTAAGTCACAGCAGCGTTTACCAGTGCCGGAGCCTGGGACCTTCTCCGTGAGGTTACGGATAAACCGGGCCATAGTTCTAGGATGGGAAGTCCGTGGCCGTCAACAGCCGGTTCCCCGTTTCTGTTTTTAATTCCAGCCTTATCTCCTGTTTCATCCCACGAGAAGAAAAGCTCAGTTACGTGCAGGGATGTTTATCTCTCCTTCACCGCATTTTCCCGAGCACTCGAAACAGTGCCTGGCGCATGGCAGAGGGTTGAAAATATTTGTTGTGTAAACGAATAAACACGTCCTAGTTTCCTCCACTCCATGGGGTGGGGGGGTTGTCACCAAACCAAAACACGCCCTTTCCTTTGTGTTCACGTGATAGGCGCCCCATCAGCAGTCTCGGGGGTCAAAATCCTGCTCTTCCTTTGAAGGACAATTTGAATTCCACTTTCTTAAAAACAGAATGGTACAAAAAACTGACTTCCTGGTTTTTCCCTTTTTCCCTTGCCCTTTTGTCTCGCTTTTGATTTATGATTATTTCCTAGAGCAGTACACATTTGTAGCATAGCTTTGGTTATCCAGCTTCCTGTTAGATTTTAAGTGGTTCAAGGGCAGGGAGTGCGTGTGGTGCTTTGCACATTTGATACATTGTTTATGAATCAGGATTGGTTGTAGTTCTAGCTGTAAAACATACGTTCTTCACATCCTGAGCCAGTCACATCCTGAGCCAGTCGTAAGAATAATGTATGAAATTCGCACTAGATTTTTCTTCAATCCTAATGATCGTGTTTCCAGACAGTTGGAGAATTTCTCATAATGATATAAGCTTCCTCAAAATTCATTTCTGGTTTAAGCCAAAGTGAAAAGATGAGAGAAACTGTGGAATATATAATCTTAGTTTACATGTAAACATTAGCAAAGATTGAAACACCAAAATGTGTACTTATGGATCCTAACATGAACTTGAACTGTGTTTTCTTTTTCTTGGTAAGTTTCAGTCAAATTTTTCTGTTTTCCAACTGAATCGTCACCTACTTTTTCTGAAATGTTCTTAAAGCCTGGCATTAAAAGATTATCACACAGTTTTACGTAATTCCTTTTTGTAGCGTTTATTCGATATTCTGAAAGTGGACTAAAATATATGTGTTTTTTTATTTTAGAAGCTGAAGTCATTTTTTAAAGAATATGGACAGATAGAATCTGTACGATTTCGTTCTGTGGTATGTTTTCTTCCCCTTTAAAATTGCATCGTTCTAAATGTATTGCATTTAACTTAGACTTATCACTGTGTCGGCGTTAGTGGGGGAGCACTTGACTTTAGCCTTTCGGATCAATAGATTCCAATCCAGCCCTAGAGAAGAGTCGCCCTTAGAATCCGTTGCTGACTCTTATCTTTGTTAAATAGTTCAGTGAGTTCACATAGTAAAATCCTTGTCACTAAGGCCAACACTGTGTTTGGGAGAATGGATGGGTGACCTGTTTGCTGTGTGGGTCGAGTAGGCGGAAACGTTAATACTTCCTGAATAGCGTTTCTGGAATCGTGGGCATTCAGCATGGGGGTTTGTGTGGCTGTTGCAAACAGACTTGTACTCTGAGCATAGAAAGATGAATCGTTTTTTAAAAAATCAATTTAATGGTAACACTTTCTAGAAATGAATGGTGTCTGACTTCATCAGCTGAGCATCCTGTAGGCCAGTTATAGCCATGTTCCTTGGAACATGAATTAAGCACCATTCGTATGTCTTAATGTAATTAATGTGTTAGAATAAGTAATATGTATTAGAAATGTTTATTCTTTGTCTCTGACTGCTCTCACGTGATTCAAAATGGAGTTTCTCAACCTCGATCCTATTGAGATTTTGTGCTGGATAAGTCTTTGTTCTTCGAGGCTGCCCTGTGCATTATGGGATGTTCAGCAGCATCCCTGGGCAGTGCCCGCTAGATGCTAGTAGCACTCGGCCAACCCCGGTTGTAACAACCAGAAATATCTCCAAACATTGCCAGATGTCCGCAGAGGGCAAAAGTGCCCACTTCTCTAAGTAGACATTTCCCAAGGTCTGGGCACAGTCTCCATAACTGCCATCACAGTGTTTGTTTCTCACTTTCAATACGTATATTTCGTCTGCCCTTCCCATTTTCCCACGTCATACCCTTGCCGGGCACCTCCACGCGGGTGTCTTGCCAGCACCCCAATTTCAGCACGTCTGCGCGTAGCTCCAGCCTGGGCTGCCTACTGGTTTTCTTGTGACTTAGTGCCACCGTGCTGCAAGCTGTGACCTTGCTCTTGACTCTTCTTTGGCCCACCCACCCTAGTGTTTGTCACCTCTGTCTGTTTTTCACCTGTGCTTCCCACGGTGACTCATTCCTTTATTTTTCCATTGTCTCACTTAAGTTCTCATTACTTCTTGTCGGAAAAGCTGCAGAGGCCTCTTGTGGTTTCTACCTGCGGTCTACCTTAAATGGATCCAGCATGCCACTGTCAACTCGGTCTTCTCAAAGGACTTCTTCCCGTGACTCCCGCCCAACCCCTCACCCCCGGCACACTGCAACACTGTCGTTCTGATTAAGCATTTCCCTAGAGTGTTTTTAATCACATTATATCAGAGTAAGATATTTAGAATTCAGTTAATTAAAATATAATTGATTTAAAGTAATGTTTCAAATAATGAATTTTCTTTAATGCTCTTTTTTCCTCTTAAAAGATTCCAGCAGAGGGAACTCTGTCCAAAAAGTTGGCAGCGATAAAGTAAGTTTATCATTAAAGGGAGTAATCTTAAACGCTTCCATTTTATTTGGATAATACATCACGCTTTACTAGTTTCCTTATGTATGTAATAGTACATAAGTTTGTCAGATGTTTATCTTTAAGCCTTAACGTAAACTGTAGAGTCATAGAAAGTATTGTAAAATGACGTACTAGAAAAGGCGCCATGAGAAACTTTAAGGATGTTTAATTGGGTGTAGTGTTTGAAGAGAATAGGAAAGTTTCATATGTAAATATTCTAATATAAATCATAAATACCATATTTCATCAATTCTAAGGCACGCTTTTTCCCATATCTTAAAATTTTGAAATCAAGATGTATCAAAATCAGGGGTACCCCATCGTTGATTGGCTGGTCAGGTTCCAGAGAGAATTCCTGTTTGCCCCCATTGGTCGCCTGGGGCTACTGCCAGCCGAGACCTCTCTAAGGTCTCTGTCTGAGGGTTTGGGGACCATACTGGTAGATGCTTCAAGTTCTCAGGGAACTTTCCCGACTCCTTTTCTACCTAGTCCCAAGGGTAAGATATGGCAAGTTTTCTTGCTCTCCATTTGTTTCTCATTTGTTTTTTTAATTGAAATATAATTGACACATAACATTATGTAAGTTTGAGTCATACGACCTTGATTTTTAATTTACCTTCAGTTTTATGCAGATTTTTATTAGTCTCCTAATCTTGGGTGCTGCTTCTTTCTCACTGGTGCATGAAATGATGGATTTTACAACCAGAGATGTGTATATTAGATAATACCCATCCCTTGATTTACAAGGTTTTTTTGTTTTGTTTTTTTTTACGAGAGTTTTTTAATACGTGTTAAATTCCCCCACCCCCGTTTACGCGGGCTTTTTATACACAGTTTCCGTTTACACGGATTCAGTTCTTTAATTTTCATCTCCATTATTGGCGATTACTTTTTCTAAAAAAACAATAGCTTAACTCAGCAATGTACAAAGAACTAATAGTAATACACAATTAATGATCTTCCCATTCACTGGATGGCAGATAGAAAAGCGTGGGCGACTACTGGTTTTTTGGGATTGGTTTTATAAATGTTTTTACTGTAGAACCTGAAAATTATATGAAGGAAAAATGTCTTCCTTTTAAAATACTTTTACTTTTAGATAATGCACCTGCTCATCCACACAATTTTAGAACATCCAGACACAAACATTGTATATTTGCCACCAAATACAACTTCCTTGATCCAACCTTTAGATCAAGGCATTTTTTCCACCTTTAACTTGATTATATTAAACGGAGTTTCAGAGATTTTAGTAAACATGAAAATAATGGATCACTTACAGTTACAGAAGCCTGGATTAAATACACAATTTTAAGTCGTATCAAGAATATTGCTTTAGCTTTGAGTGCTGTAAAGCCGTCAACTTTAAATGCTTGCTGGAAAGCAGTATGGCCAGAAGTGGTGGTACCCTGGAATATGGTTCCAACAGCTGAAGAGTGACTCAGTGGCATTATTAATTTATTAAATAAATTTCAAGAAGAGGGCGTTACCAATTTGAATGTAAATGATACTAACGAATTACTAGTTGATCACGAATTAACTGATAATTAATTCGCTTAATATCTGAAGCCCATCCTGCCAATGAATACGGCAGTGACCTTGAACCAGTTTCCTTCACTGCAGAAAATATTACAAAGCTCTTCCATTGGCCACAAAACTGGAAACTGCAATTCTAGATATTGATCCGAACATCCAACGAGCTTTAACATTTCGGAAAGGTTTTTTTAAATGTTGTAGTGAATATTTAAGAATTTATGAAAACTTAGCAAAAGATGAGGTTGGAAAAAGATCGTCTAAAAACATAAACGTAAATAATGAAAGCGAAGCAGCACTTCCAAATATTTCGAGCGATGAAGATAGTGACTTTGCGCCAGTTAAAAAGAGAAGGTTGATTGCAGTAGAATCCAACAGTGAGTAAAATTTATTTTGGTTTTTCTGAATTTTCATCAGCATTTTTTTGAGGAAGTACGTGAAATATTTTTATGCCTTACATCGGCCTGTCAGTTTTTGTTTTTCGTACTGGCGGACTCTTTTTATGCGGTTTTTCTTCCACGTAACAAAAAGACACGTGGAGCGGATAATCACGCAAATCAAAAGACAGATGAATATTACACCTTTATACATAGTTACATTAGATGAAATATAATGGTGTACTTTAAAAACATTTCTGGGAATCCTGTCATACCAAGAGTTTCGAGTGACAGCAGTCCCATTTGACATCTTGGCGAGCTCATTCCCACGTTCATTTCTGACTTGGGATTTTTTGGCAGGCGGGGTTGGTCCCAGTGTTTTCCCAGAACCGTCACGGCCCGGGGCGTATAGTGCTTGATAAGCGTGTGTCCTTGACTCTGGTTACGTTTGTTGAGATAACCAAACATGAGCCCTCCTGTGTCTAGGGAGTCGTTTAGGTGCCGTGAGGAGCGGATACAGCCCTCTTCTGTGGGCTGTACAGGCTTTTATTGCCAGTGAGGCTGAAACCAGGGGCCCAATCTTTGGCAGAAACGAGGTTCTGAGGGGCGTATATAAGAGTGGAGCTGAGAGGTTTGGGCGCCAGAATAATGGAGTTCGCTCACCGCGATGGCCATCAGCCTACCCCTGCCCCCAGCTGAGAAATTTTAAATTTAATTGTTTGGATAAGTAACGAAGCACATGGTTAGAAATAAACAACTATAAAAGCGTACACAGTGGAAAGTTTCTTATGACACCGTTTAACTGGTCAGCCAGTTCCCTGCTCCAGGCGGACGCTGTCTTCACTTCCTCGTGTCACCTGCCAGGCCAGGGACGGTTTGTGCATTTACACCTCGGTACACGCGTGTGTTCTCCACTTTCGACGCGGTGGGGGTTCAACATGTGCGCTGCTCCACGTCTCGCGTTTTCCACTGACTGCCACTCAGAGGTCTGTCGCCAGCAGTGGGGACATCGCCTCCCCGTCCTTTCTCTTCAGAGCATCCTAGCATTCCAGAAGGTGCACCGCAGCTCGCCTTAACAAGCCCTCCTCGGTGGGCGTTTGGCGGGTCCAGTCTCGTGGCCGTTGCCAGTAATGCTGGCGTGCGTGACCTTGTACTTAGCAGTTTTGCCCGTTTGCGAATTTGTAGGATAAACTTCTAGTAATGGAATTGCTTAGTCGAAAAGGCGTTTGCTTTTGTAGTCGTGAGTGTTGTCCCATAGAAGTGGAACCTCCTCACGTTCCCACACCTTTACCCACAGTGTGTTTTTGAGCGTTTTGATCATAGACAGCTTGATAGGTGAAAGTGGTATTTCTCCTTTGCATTTCTCATGTGAGAGCATCTTCTGTGTATTCAGTACATTGGTGACCCCTTTTATCTGAATTGTTGCTTTCCTTTACCATTTTTTTTCTGTTGAGTTGTTTCTCTTACGGATCTGTGAGACGTTATGGAAATCAGGCTTTTGTGATTCGAGTTACAAATATTGTTCCCTGTTTTCATTGGCTTCTTTGCTCTGCTTACGGGGGATTTGGCCATGTCAAATTTTTTTTGCTTTCTCATTTAGTCAAAAACGTTTTTTAACTTAAAAATTTTTTAATTTTAAAAAGAAATGTAAGGTTTTTCTTTTAAGGTATAATTTACCTTCAGTAAACTGCAAATACTTGAAGTGTATGATTTTACTAACATTTCATATGCACTTACGAAATCATGGCCGCTGTCCAGATACTGAATACCTCATCACCCAAGTTTCATCCCCCCACCCCACCCCCAGCAACCACTGAGCTGCTTCCTGTCTATGTATGCTAGTCTGTATTTTCTGGAATTGTCTGTAATGGACTCATCATATAGGAAATCTAGTCTAGTGGGGTTTTGAGCTGCATCCATATTGCTGGATGCTCAGCGGCTTGTTCTCTCCATGGCCAGCAGTTCCCGTTATATGGAAGTGCCAATCAATGGACGTTCCCTCACCTTGTCTTCTAAGTCGCTGATTTGATCTTCTACGTCATCTAATCTAATGTCGAGTCTCCGTAACATATTCTTCATTTCTGACTGGTTCTTTTTTGTGTTTTACTATCTCCATATTTGTTTTCTGACTGTTTGTTAAAGTTCTCATCGAGTTTCCCTGCTCTTCCCCTAAGTTCACTGAGCATCCTTTTGTATATGTGTTGCTGAAGCAAGCGCTACAGCCAGTGTTTTGAACTCCGCATCTGGTAGATTGCTTGTCTCCATTTTGTTAGTTTTTTTCCTGGAGCTTTGTTCTGGGTTCCCCCCTCCCCCACTTGGGACATGTTTCTTTGTCTCCTCATTCTGGCTGCCTCCCTGTGTTTGTTTCTACGTACTAAATAGGGCTGCTGAGTCTCCTGGTTTTAGCAGAGTGGCCGTATGTAGTAAGTGTCCTCTGGGGCCCAGCAGTGCAGTCTTTCCTGGTCACCTGAGCTGGATGCTCCAGGTGTGTTTTTTGTGTGGGTGGTGTGTACCCTCGTGTTGTAGTTGAGCCTTGGTTGCTGTTGGCATGTCAGTGGGAGGGTTGACATTCAGGCTGATTGGTTGTGAGGCTTGACTGGTGAGGGGCTGACCCAGTGGAGCAGGATTCTCTTTAGCAGGGCTCCGGGGCCTGCCCAGTCTGCCCTGTGGGTTTGCTGTGCTTTGATGCGGCTCTGGGAGTTGCTCCAGCTTGGTCTGAAGCCGGCCACCAGGTGTGCTGGCCCTAGGGCCTACTGGGAGGGGTCCTGCCACAGGCCAGGTTCAGCCGCAGCCTGCACCCTGCCCTGGGCCATCTAGCAAGAGTGACCAAACAGTCCACAGGTGTCTTCTACCTGTGCTGAGCTTGGAGGTGTCTCAAGAGGCCAAACAGCAAACCCAGGCCAGCTGCTGCTAGTGCCAGGCTGGGGCACACCAAGGCCAAATGCTGCTTATTTGTGAACCTTTGAGAAATTTTAAGAAAGTCTGCAGCATGAGCCAAAACAGGCTGTTTGTATGGAAGAGCCCTTGAAAGTGGCTTGGGTGGGCCCCAAGTTGGGTGGGACAGGATCTCAGGGAATCACCAGGGCTGGGCGACCAGTGTCAGCCAAGTTGATGGAGACTCAGATGGTGGCTGCCTGTGTTTGCACACCGGGAGTGGGGAGAGCCCAACAAAGGAGCAGTGCCCTCTGCATGTCCCCAGCATGTCTGTCTGGGGGGAAGCTGCCCATCTAGCCCTCACCCTGTAGCCGGACACCTTAGTTCTCCATGTGTCCCTGGCGCCCTTGAAGCAGCTGCCTTAGTGCTGGAGCTCAGAGCAAATGAGTCCGTCGATGATGAGTCCATGCACGGACCCTTTAAGAGGATGCCTGGGACTCCGGCCATCCTCTGTCTCACTCAGTTGCCATCCCCGCTGGTTTTCACAGCCATAAGTTGTGGGGACTTCTCTCCCTGGCACTGGAACCCTGGGCTGCGGAGCTTGCTGTGGGTCTGGGACCCCTGCTCCTCAGCATCACACGTTGGTGTGGGTCCAGCCCGTTTGTGTCTCCTCCCCTCCTTCCAGTCTCCATGTGGCCTCTCGCGTATGTCCCCAGTTATAGGACTTCTGTTCAGATAGACTTCAGGTGACTCCCAATGATGGCTCTTTGTAGTTTAGCTGTGATTTTGATGTGGTTGTAAGAGGAGGCGAGCGCAGCATTTTCCTACTCTGCCCGCTTGACCGGAAGCCTGTGGCTGGCCTTTTTGAGGGTGTTTTTGAAGAGCAGTGTAGAGAGTACTGTTGTTTGGCAGTCTGGCGGAGACAGTGGGTTCTCTGTTGTCCTGGTCCGGCTTAAGAAAGTCTGCAGCATGAGCCAAAACAGGCTGTCTGGCTCAGATGCAGGCAGGCCCTCGTGTTTATACTTCAGAAGTGTGCCTGATCGGCCAAACACCACCTTGTGCCTTTGGTGGGTCTTGTACTGGGGAACAATTCCCACCCCTCACCCAGGGGTAGGAGGCTGCCCTTCCTCCGGCCACAAGGGGTCTTCTCTGTGCCCTGGGGGGGCAGGGTGTGGCGCCTCTGCCCTAGAGGCTGAGCCTTCCCCATACCAGCTTGGGCCCTTCTGTCCTCCAGGGCAACCACCAAGGATGCGCCCTGCCTCCTTCCTACCTGCATCAGTCATTCCCTGGGACCCTGGCAGAGGACAGCGGAGCAGAGCCTGTGAGGGCACACTTCCTGCGTCGGCCTCCTGGGGTTCCACGTCAGGCCCACCACACGCTTGGATTTAGCAGTTAGTAAAATCATAGCCGAATCTTCCCGGCCTGCCTGCGCTGGTCAGGCGCCTCACCCGTGAGCCTCTGCTGCCTTCTGCCTCCTCAGACAAACCTGTCCTTTCTTAGTTTTCAGGCTGCTTGGTTCCCCATGATTTCAGCTCTCTGATGGCTTTGACAGAAGTTACAGTGTTCTAGGTTATTTGGTGTCTTCGTCTTTGGGATGGCAATGATGCTATTTCTGGCTTCCTCCCTTCTGGGTGGGGATAAAAATGTAGATGTCACTCAGGTCTGGACGGACGTCTGAGTTCATTAGTTAAAAATCCTCCATCAGGCTTGATGCAGGACATGTTCTTGCCAGGGATCGAGGGCAGAGCTGTGTGCCTGCCTTCTGTGGTCCCAGCGCCAAGGAGATCGTTTGTCACGGAGTAGCAGCACGCTGCAGCCACAGAGATTTTTTAAAGTCGCTTTCCGTTTATGTCGTCTTAGGGTTTGTCTCAGTCCGTTCAGGCTGCTGTAACAAAATACCACAGACTGGGTGTCTTATAAACCACAGATGTTTATTTTTCACGATTTCAGGCCGGGAAGTCTGAGATGCGGGTGCGGCAGCGTTGTGTCGCGGTGACGCTTTGTAAGCCAGCCCTTCTCTCTGTGTCCTCACATCACCGAAGGGTCTGGGGACTCTGTGGTGTCTCTTTTAAAGAGCACTAACCCTGTTCATGAAGACTTTACCATCATGACCTAAGCGCCTCCCCAAGGCCCCACCTGTTGCCATCACAGTGAGTGAATGTGGGGTCACACAAACGTGAAGGCCCTGGGGTTACACGGGGACGTGTTGACTTGGGTGTTGTCAGCTGCGGCGTGCGGCGTGGGAGGAGTAAGGGCTCTGGAGTCAGACTTGGTTTAAGTCTCAGACTGGCCGCTCGTTACCTCATAGTCATCGTCACAGACTTCACGTCTCAGCTTCCTCATCCATAAAGTCACAGCTGACACCCCCGGCGGAGACGAGAGCCAAGCCAGACAGTTCTCGTCTGTGTTGATCGAAAGTAGAAAACAGGCTGTGTTTATTTTAGTGACTTTGACATTAACAAGTTTTATATTATATTTCGTGTGTATGTGTGTGTGTGCGCAGACGTAAAGTTCATCCCGATCAGAAGAATATTAACGCTTACGTCGTGTTTAAGGACGAGAACTCTGCGGCCAGAGCTCTGAGCAGGTAATCTCATCTCTCTCGAGGTTGGAATGGTCACTGTATTGAAGTATGTGTGAGTTTTTTTTAGTCTTTGGTTTCACTTTAGAGCAAACGTTACAGTAACTCTGCTCATTTTTAACGGCCATTTTCCCTTTGTATGTATAATACAGAAATGGGGCCCAGATTGCTGACGGATTTCGTATTAGAGTTGATCTGGCGTCAGAGACCTCATCTGTAAGTAGTACGTGACTTGTTTAAGGGACTTCGTAACTAGAGTCTTACAGAGAGAAACGTTTTCTTCTGAGCTTTTGTTAGGAGTAGAATCAGCAGTGAGCATGAGGGAAGCATGGGAGGGAAGAGCCTTTGCCCACTGTGGTCACAGCGTTGGTGCCTAGAACAGCACAGGACTTAAGTCACTTTAGCTTCTGGAGCGTGACTTCCCACTCCCGCCATTAATGCATGATCATAGGCTGGAAGGTAGATTGGTATTGGTCTGGGCAAACACCTTATTTTATAGATTGAGGTTTAGAAAGTTAAAATATTCAAAAGTTTTGAGTCTCTACTATGTCAGCCGTCAGTACTTATAGTACCAGTTCTGTAGGAGTTCCCAGTTTAAAGGTGAAGATAAGCAGATGGGCTGATCGTGGCACTCTTTTCTGATAAATGCTGTCATAAATGCACACGAATGGGACATTTGACTTGGGGAGGTAGCAGCAAGAAGGGACAAAGGAGAGTTTCTAAGAGAACAGGAGTTACATCTGTCTTGCAAGATGAGTCGGTATTACCTGGGCAAAAAAAAAAAACTTGAAGAGGATGAGGATATTGGGCATGAAAAACAGTAGGAATGGTGGGGCCCCCACTGGATCTGCGTAGGGATTGGCAAGAGCTCGATGCAGGTGTGGCGGATAGAGTGGCGAGGGCAGCAGCACGAGCCGCCGATGGAGCGGCAGGTGGAGGCTTGGTCCCCACGGCGCGTCTGGGTCTTGTCCAGGCCGCACAGGTTTACACGCCGAGTGACGTGGTCAGGTTTGCGTTTTACAGCCGTCTCGCGTGACGGATGAAGGTTGGGTTGTAAGGGCTCACCAGAGAGGCATGGAGGACATTACTGTCAGCGTCAGTGACCTGGTCGAGAAGTGGCAAAGGCCTGGTTGCCATCCCCGGCTTTGATGATGGACCTAACAAAGGGTCAGCAAACTGGCCCGAGGGGCAAACCCACCGTCCCCTGCTTTTCGAAATAAAGTTTTATTAGCATGCAGCCACACCCAGTAGGATAAGTATGGCGCTGTAAGGGCAGAGGCCCCGCGCCCCGTCGAGCCTGCCGTCCATATTCGCCATCTGGCTCTTCACCCCCATGGAGCACACCTGCCCCGAGCACGGCCAGGGGCAGGCAGTGCTCCCTGTGGAGAGACGCCCACTCCCGCGGCCTCCCTCACAGTCCAGCCGAAAGGACAGGAGAGACGATCAAACGAGGGACCGACGTGTGGTTAAGTCAGGAGGTGAAGGCCTGTCACACACGTGGGGCGAGGAAAAGGCAGGCTGGGTTTTAGGGTGGCTTCCGTTTTCTGCTGCAGCGGATGATTTTTATTGATCCTCTTTGTGTTTCAGAGAGACAAGCGGTCGGTGTTTGTGGGGAATCTCCCGTACAGTAAGTTTGCTTAAACAAACGGACTACTTCTTGTCGTTAAAATAATGGAAATAACCATCGAGTAGTCACGTAATGTTTTGCCCTGAGAGTAACTTTGAGAAGCGTGGACTGTGACTTGACCGATGCCACGGGAACGCTGACGGGCTGCTTGCTGTAAACGGCTCCAGCGACTCCAGGCTTCGCTTCCATTTGGTCGAATTTGCTTTTAGAGGCTGAAGAGCCTGCGGTCGAGGAGCACTTTTTGGACTGCGGAAGTGTCGTGGCAGTAAGGATCGTGAGAGACCCGCGCACAGGCGTCGGCAGAGGGTTTGGCTTTGTGCTCTTCGAGGTATGGGAGACTAATGTGTTGTCACTGTCCTTCGAAATGCGCCGGGAGGGCTCGTCACGCTGTGTCATCATGCAGAATAACTGTCACTGCCACCTTCAAACTCTACCTTAAGAAAACTAAACTCATGACCCACCGTGACAGAGACTCATGCCTAACCAGGTGTTCCAGTTCCCTGTTCCTCCCCGCCAGTGTCGTTAAATAACGTTTTAGGTACCGGATATTACAGTATCTAAATAACCGAATCTCTATCTTCTATAAAATGGAGAGAAGGACTGGCTCTTCACCCTTTATACAAAATTGGTTTTATTTAATTCACTAAATATTAACCTGCATTCCGTGCCTGACGTTAGTAGATTGTACCGTTGAGTTTTTCGAACCCCCACGACATTCGTACATTGTCTCTGTTTTTCTTGTGCCTTTTTTTTTTATAGTTGAACTTACCTGTGAACGTAGTTTCGCAACCTGTTTTATGTTGTTTTCCGTTGTGTAAGGATGTTCCATCGAGCGATGTAATATAATTTATACTGCCTTTTCCCTAACGTTTCTCCAATGTCAAACATTTCCAGTGTTCTCTATTTTCCCCTCTAAGAATGAAATTGGAGTGCTCATGTTTTTTCTCTAAATGTTCACCTGCGTTTTTGGGTTACTTCTTTAGGACAGATGCCAAGATAAGTGACCATTTTTAAGGCTCTTGACATGTATTACCAGATAGTTTTAAGAAAGGTCTTCACGGCCTCATTGCCATATTGTATCTATCTTACTGTCTCTCTGCTCTGTCTTCTATTACTTGACAAGTTTCTGAAATCCTTATAAACCATCTCATTTATACTCAGGGTTGTTAGCATGCAGCGGTTCTATATTAGAATAAAAGAATAATAGAATTTTGGGTCCGAATGGTACCCTACAAGGCATCTACTCCAGCATCTCAGGGACCGCTCTCAAGCCAACAGATACAGGGGCACTTTTGCAGAAAGGGCCTAGTGAGAAGGAATTCATTGGTTCGAAAGATTGCATATGACTCATCTAGTTAGTTGAAACTTTGTTTTACAATGAGCAAAACCTATTGGATTGTGATTTACAGTTGTAAGGTGCAGTTTCAACTAACTAGTTATTTGACAAGGCAGCTTGAGTGCTTCCTGGAGGAGAATGTGGGGAGGAGGATTAAAAGCAGACGGCAAGCACAACTGCTAGAGCACTGGCCTTGGACTTCTTGGGTGTGGAAATGGGCGGGGCTTCTATGTGCAAGCTTGAAAACTCTGCAAATCCATTAAAGTAATTTTACTAGTTTCTTTGCAGACGAATTTCTGATTGAAATTAATATGTTGATTTTCATTGCAGAATACAGATGCCGTTCATCTTGCTCTGAAGTTAAACAATTCTGAACTGATGGGAAGAAAACTCCGAGTCATGCGTTCTGTTAATAAAGAAAAATTAAAACAAAATTCAAATTCCAGTTTGAAGAATGTTAGTAAACCTAAGAAGGGACTTAATTTTGCCTCAAAAAAGGTAGGACATTCTGAAAGTTTATTTATCGGAGAAAAAGCTGTTCTTGTCAAGAAGAAAAAGAAAGGACAGAAGAAAAGTGGACAAATCAAGAAACAGAAAAAACAGAAGTAGCAATCTGAAGCTTTCTTTTTTTCCACTGGGTAGTGGTAATAAAAATGTGGCGAACTCACGTAATGAGTTTCAGAATTTTTTATGGATGGCGTATGTGAACATGGAAACTTTTTTAGTTTATTCATATTTTAATAGTACCTTTGAAGCATTTAAGATATAGGCAGATTAGACACCATGGATTATATGTTATTGCTGATGAGATGATTTAGACTTAGGGTAAACGTTTGGAATTTCAGCGGTTATATATTATTTTAACGAGTGTTAGAAATATTTAATTAACACCTCAGTTATTTCGAGAATTACTTGGAATGAGACTAAATTAAAAAGTAAATTTAAAAATAAAACAATAAACTTTAATACTGATTTTACCTAGACGAAGTATCTAAGCAATTCAAGTGAGAATACTGGTCAAAGGTCCAATAATCCTTAAGAAGAAAGGTTTGAAGGCTCTTGTAATTTCCAGGGACCGGATATGTTATGCTTAGTATCCTCTCTGGTGCTTAGAACCTTGTTTTTCGTAAGGAGGATTCAGTAAATACTTGTTACTTGATAATTCTTGAGCATTTTTGCATCTGTTTCTAGTTAAATTTATATTAAGATGCATCATTTATAGACTATAGACTCTCTATAGATACATATAGTTTATAATTTTATTGGGTATATTTTATTTTATAGTATATACGTATATAAATTTATATAATTTTAGTGTCCTTAACAGAGAGCGTTCCTTTCGGTTTCTTAGGTTTTCACGTAAAGAACCCTGGACTGGGGTGTAAGGGCATCTGCTTCTTGACCCAGCTCTCTGGCTGTGCACACATGACCTTGGACAAGCCTCTCTACTCTTTTATCTAAATATCTTGGTGAAATAAGGGGCTTGGACCAGATCAGTGGTTTCACACTCTTGACTATGATCTGCAATAGCATTAATTTTATATTGTGATCAGTCTGAACCTGGATGGATTTAACTGACTTGGAAATTTCACATGACAGTACTGGTCCTTACTACAAGTGTTGGCACCTAATATTTTTAATTCTATTTTCTTAAAAACACGGGTGGTGACCCAGTAAGGTCATCTCACAACCCACTAAGGATTCCACTCAGAAACGTGTGCCTGGGGGACCTCCAGGCTGTGTCTGTTCCAGGATCCTACACCTACAGGGGTTTTACAGCAGATATATGGAAATGTAGCGTGGTCAAGGGTTTCAAGGGCATGGATGTTGCTCTAACTGCACTTTGTATAAAGACCTTACCTGGGCTATTGTACCTCGTAGTAGTGACCTCGACATTTGTGCCGTATTTACTGTGCACCGCACAGGGACGGAGAGAAGTAGCATGTTCTTCGTTTATTCGGGAGTCATAACCTAGTGGCCACGTAATCTCAAATTTTCAAGAGTCGAGTTCTAGGTCTCACGTCACCTGTATGGCTATATGGCCTTGGACACGTCTTTTGTGTTCCAAACAGCTGCGGCTCAGGACATACCTCTGTCAGTTGAGATTCACTGAGAGCTTTTTGGGATAGGAAGAATCAGATCATATAAGGAAAAGCTCTGTGTGTCATTCTGTGTGCGATCCTCTGATCTTGGTCATTGTCTTGGCTTGGGACAGATGCACCTCCACACCCTTCCCTTTCCCGCATCCCAGCCTTGGCAGCGCGCACGTGCCTTTGGTCTAGTTTCCAGTCTTCCGTGGGGCTCAGCTTCATTATCAACTAAGCAGATGGCTTTCTGGACTGCGTTGCGGCCTCCAGCTGTGTCGTTCCCATGGCGCCCTTACAATGTATGAAACCAACTACTCAGAGTTAGGCCAGGCTTCATAGGTTAAGGGGTACGGTCTTCTACGAGATTGCCTCACTTCAGACACCAGTCACAAATTTGGGGGTCTGCAGGTCTTTTGAGCAGCTAGCTACTAATTTGGGGGTTCCCACTGCCTCCTCAAGTTCCATAGTTCATTATAAGGACTCAACTAACTCAGGAATGTGCTATAGTTATGATTATTTTTATTATAACAAAAGAATTCAAATCAAAACCAGACAGGGAAAGATGCATAGGGAGAGATCTGGGCAAGTTCCAAACTCAAAGCTTCCACTGTCCCTTCCCTATGGAGTCAGAACACCTCAAGGTCCTCGTACATGGCACATTGCCACGTAACTACACAGAGTGTTGCCAACCCCTGAAAGCTCACTCTGTCTATAGTCTTGATCCGAGTTTCACAAGTTGATCTCGATCCTGGCCCCTTTTACTTCCCAGAGAGCTCAGAGTCCTACCCTTCTATTCCCGTGGTTGGTCTTTCCCTCCTGGCCCGTCCCCGAGCCACCTCCTTAGCATAAAGTGCCAGGGCCTCGGAGAGCACAGACCGTCAACAAAGGCCAGCCAGGTTATCACCTGTACTTCTCACCATGGTCCTCATCGCCTTGCGGTTCTTTAACGTCTGCTTTCTGCCCGTGCGTTGTTTTTGTTTTGGGGGTTTTTTGGTAGTGTGTGTCTTTCTAAATCTAAACTACATATATAATGTTTTCTGTGGCTATACGACAACTCAACGTTTTCTATTTTTTTTCCTTTAACCTCTTTTACCAGCTATATTTTTCCAGCAATTGCGCCATTTTCTTCCACTCTTCACGAAACCATATCGTAACATTTTGGAATTGAAATTACTAGATTGAGCTTGTTGCATAGTGGATCGTGACTGAACTTGAAAGGCATGTTCAGTTAAAGTAAAAGAAGACACAAGCTGTCTGTATTATATAAGAATAAACTGAAGCATTCGCCGTCAGCGACCTTCCGTCTTTGTCCGCCACCAGCCTCGCGCGCCTTCGGACAAGGCGGGCCCAGTGGCTCCTAAGGCAGAGCGCGGCGCGCGCCGCCCCGGGCGTTCAGACAGGGCCTAAGCCCCCTGCGCAGGCGCACGAGCGGCGCGCGCGCTCCCGTCAGGCACTGCCGCGGACGGCCCGGAGCCTCTACTCAGGCACTGCCGCGGACGGCCCGGGGGCCTCGGGCGACGTGCCGGAAGTGGCGCTCGGCTTTTCCGCCTGCATCGCAGCGGCCGTCATTCGGAGCGGCGCTGTCCGCTCTCAGGGTGCGTGGGCCTCGTCTTGCTCCTGCGCCCGGCCGGCTACCGACGCCGCTCTACCATCGAGAGAAGATGGTGGGCCGGAACAGCGCCATCGCCGCCGGTGTGTGCGGGGCCCTCTTCATCGGGTACTGCATTTACTTTGACCGCAAGAGACGGAGTGACCCCAACTTCAAGAACAGGCTGCGAGAACGTGAGTGGGTCCTACGCCGCGGGCCTGCCGCCTCCTGCCCCTGTCCGTGTCCCCTCCCCGCCGGGCGGGCGACGATGGGCCGCCGCGAGCAGCGAACCGGAAGGAGGTGCCGGCGCTCCCGCGCGCCCCTAGAGCTGCTCCTGGCCCTGAGCCCTGCGAGGTCCCTCCATTTTGGAGGAGCGATTTTCCCATTTTGTTTTCTCCACTTTCGCCGTGTAAATTGCACTCCAGTTGGTCTTTTGATTTAGGTTGTGTATGTTTGTTGGAAGGTGGGGTCTTGGGTCTCTTTTTTTGCGTTCACCTCTTAAAATCGCTATTCTTAACTGGAAAGTCGTGGGGGTTTTTTTACATTTTCCGAGTTTGTGCGCGAGTCTGGGTCTGCGAATCCTACGCGGCATCGTCGTTGCATTCTTAAACCCTCTTGGTAGCGTCGCTTCAAAGCTTCCAAGATATGAGTGAATGCTATAGAAACTGCAGGGGAGTCCAAAGGCTGCGCTTCTCCTGTGGCTCAGTTTTATTTCATACCTGCGACATCTTTTAAGAGACAGATGGGAGGGAAATCGTTTCCCCAAAACCACTGTGGTCTTCGAATTTAGGAGGCATGCTCATTTGCATTAGAAGAGCAAATTTGCTGCAGTGTGAAACATTTTCGTCATTTATCTACGTTGCTCAGTCGAAACAGTTTCTGGAGTTAAATTGATAATGTAGGTTATTAAAGACCAGGAAGTACAAGGAAGTGATTGTCCTAGGTCACACTTTTTAAGCCGTAAGTCATTTCAGGCGTTCGGGAGCCACACGTGGGTAGCGACCACGTTATTGGACTGCGCTGATCTCTACCAGATGACATAGAATTCCCATGTTTTAGGAGGCAGGGATATAGAGATAATTTATTTAATTTATGATTAGGTAGACTGACGGAAGGCATGCTGTCTTGGATGAGTTTTCAGTCCCAGGTTAATCACAGTTAGCAGTACAATCTTGGCCTTTCTGAATCTTATCTTTCTTAGTTTATGAAATTAGGTGATACCACCTGCCTCTGGTTTTTGTAGAGCTTCAGGGAGATGTTAGAAGTGTCCACCTCCACCTCTGTTCCCGACATGGGCAAGGCCACTCCTTTAATGCTGGTGGCAAGTGCAACTATGAGGATTTAGATAATTTTCTTACTGTTTCAAAAATAGTTGGGGAGGGTGGTGGTGGGCATGCAGATGCATGGGTCTGTAAAGGGTGTATTAACCTTTTCTTCCTTTGGAAACGTGGCAGCCTTTTTGTTGAAAACCTTGAGAAAATGAATTTTGAGTTGGAATAATATTTCAAACAAATTAAGAACTCTGTTTATTTAAAAATTTCCATCCTCGGTGCATTTTTTTTCTTGCTTGAGCAGGGTAGCCTAATGACTTAAGTGGTCAGGCTTGAATTATAAGCTGAATAACCTTTGGGCAAAAGGTTTTGTAAAATAGTGTAATGAAGATAGAGTTTAGTATAGTACCTGACACATGGTAATTGGTGAATGCTAAAGATTGTTTATGAATATAATTTCTTTGATATTTTCTTAAGCAATTAAAACTAATTTATAGTAGTTTTGCAGTCTGTTCAGAGTTACACGATTGGCTGATTTTTAAGAACTTGAGGGTGTCTTGCATTTATGGAATTAAATTGATTTCAGTCTTGTAATTTTGAGTTTTTCTAGTCTAATTTCTAATGGAATACTTAATCTGAGAGTTTCTCAAATCAATCATTTTGGCTTGTTAAGTTTTCTATTTTTTTTTTTTAAAGGAAAAGAAGCTTGTTTAAAATAAGGTTTGAGGTTAGATCCGGGCTTCTAATTTATTTAGATTTTTTTTTGTCTTCCATTAGCAACAGCAGATTATGAGGCCCCTTAAAGCATAATTTTTATCAACCTAATTAATCATTAATAGGTGAAATTAATTAAATTCCAAATTAATACAGGTGTGTTTACTTATATGCTACTGTATAAAATGATGCATCATTTCTAAAGATATTAAGTAATCTTATTTAAATGAATGCTGTACAAATGACTTAAATTGGGACTTTCTGTAAACTTACATTTTATATGTATTTTTAAAAGTAGACAAGTTTGTTTTAATTCATTAATTACACTGTAGCACCTGGGACTAATTTCTATCAAATACTGAATCAACGCCTGATTTTGCTGATTGAATGTGTAACTCCTTGGTTTTCCAGTCTGTTACCATCTGTCTCTTTATCTGTAGATACTGTAGTACCACATGTGGTACTGTATCCGAAAATAAGTTAATGTAACAAGGTAACTGTCTTATGAAACTAAAGCCAAAATTTTCATCGTATCGCTAGAGACTTAAAGCAACTTAGTGTTCAGCAGTTGGTAATTGTATCGAACATTCAGCAACAATCACACCCTCCTCTCCATGCCGTGAAAGAACAGCTGTAAAATTGGATGGTCTTGGAACTAAGTTTCTCTCTACTGGGTTTCATTATCTTTTATAAATTCTGGCTTAGCAAATTGTATTTCTCTGTTTATTCCACAAACTTGCCACGTTCGTTTCCGAGGTGCCTTTCATTTTGATGGGAATGTCTTCACTTCTACAGCCCGCCGAGGCAGGCTTAGAGTAATGGTGCAGGACACATGCTCTGAAATTCAACTGCCTCCGTTTGAATCACTCACCGCTCCACCCACTGGTTGTGACCATGGCACAATTTCTCATCTGGAAAATAGAGATGGCAACAGTACCTGTCTTAGTGTTTCCGTGAGGATTAAATAAGCTAATTGATGACGCTTAGAATCGTGCCTTGGCATACCTTTACCATCCCAGTGTCCAGGTGTCTCTGTCCTCTGTGAAGTCTTCTGTCTCTCATCTAGTCTTAGTCCTCTCCTTCCAGCACTGGTCCGTGCCATGATATTTAGAAATTCGTTAATGTAGTCTGGTGTCATTTGTTATTTTCTGCCTAAAGAGGTCCAAACGAAACCCTTAAGCAAACCGAGGGTGGAATATGTGTCCAATTCCCCGCAGTCAGTTGCCCGGTAATGAACACCTAGGAAAGGGAGTTTGTTAGACAAATAAGTAGTCTTCAAATTGGTATGTAAGATTGACTTTAACCTGTATTTGCCTGCTGAAACTGCTCGAATTGTATTAAGCCTTAGCGTTGTAGCGCTCTGCATTCCGAGGGCCAAGGCTGGTGTGGTTAGAGCCAGTTTGTAGGGTTAGATAAAAGAAGGCTCCCTGACCATAGAAAATGAATCGATGCACAGGCCACTGCCTCTTCAGTTGTGCTTTGGGACTTGGGTTTGTGGAAGATGTTTGCTGGTTTTATGGCTTCTGTTTGTCACCGTAGTGAAGTTAAGCATGACTTATCTTTGGAGAGTTGAGATTTAGTTGCCCGAGGTCATCCAGGTAGTAAGTATTAGAGCCTTACCTTTCTCAGCCTCGTCACATGGTTATTATAGTCCATGTCATTGGTAGCCTTTAGTGACTTTGGGTGTTTAGCAAAGCACAGCTCCTTAGCTGAAGAGTTGGCATTGAACTATATCAATAACAGATACTTATACGGCACGTTATAAACCAGACACTATTAAAAATAGTTTACGTACATTAATTCACGTAATCCTCACAATAACTGTAAAGCAGGTACTGTTCTTGGACCAGTTTTACATATGGAGAAAGTGAGGCACGGGTTACTGTAACTTAGCCAACATCGCACTGCTAGCAAGTGGAAGTTTTAAAGAAAATTTCTCAAACGCTGATTCTCCTCACTGCCCCCGCCTCCCCTAATCTAAGAATGCCAGACAGTATTCAACATTCACTAAATAGATATCTGTTATAATTCAGTAATAGAACTCTCTAACAGCAATGGCTTGATTCATGGCCATGTTAGTGTCCTTTATAGGTTGGGAGGGTGGGCTTGCTCTGCTTATGGTAGTACTCAAGAGACACCCACCTGTTAGAGCTGTCTCCAGCTTGGAAATGGCTGATGCTGGTGCATAGGAGGAAGGAAAAAGCTTTTGCCCAGAAACGTCACATTGCCTAAAGCTCCTTGACCAGAACTATTCATGTGACCCTGACAAATCACAAGAAGAACTGATAAGCAGAGAGCCAGAGTCAGTAATATTTTGGAAACAGGATGAATGCCTGCCACGCAGTTAGATTTCTTTCGATTCCCTATTTAATAATGATTAAATGAAAATATTTCATTTCTTACAGGAAGAAAGAAACAGAAGCTTGCCAAGGAGAGAGCAGGACTTTCCAAGGTAATGCTCAACCTGTTTTTGGTTTAGATTGTATTATGTATTTTATAGAAATAATTATTTAAAACTCTGCATCGAATGTGTTTCAAGAGAGCTAGCTGATACCAAACATTGATGTTCTATTTTAAAATATAATTTGTCGCTTTTAGGAATAGTTAACTCAGTTCAACCGTAGGTAATCGCGTCCTCCATTATTTCCTCTTTGTTCGTCTTCATAGCAGACACCTCGCTGTCTGGGGAGTATTTAAGGGACAACAAAGTGATAGTCTCTGGAAGACATTTGCACCAAAAGGTTCAACTTATCTTACTCAGCTGCTTCAAAATAATAAAATAAAACATTTATTAATTTTTCTATTTTTCCTTTAAAAGAACCACGTTATTTATTTCAAAAGTTACATAAGATTATTCACAGCCACTGATCCAGAATCCCATCACTTGACACATTTTTACCTTGCTGTAATACGTCAATGTAGATATAAATCTTTTTATTCATTTTTTTCTTTTTATAGATCCTGTGTTCATGATTATTTTAAATGACTACATAGGTTTATCTGCTTGATAAAAATGTTCTGTGACATGTAAGTAAGTAAATGTTAATAATTGTGCATGTAGGTCGCACTGCTAGCAAGTGGAAGTTCCATTTCCTGATGAAATTAGTTCCATTTCCTGGATTCCCAGGGCTTGGACTGCTGGATCAACAGTGGTTCTTTTTGAAGCAAGTTGAGGCAAGGAAAAATCAAATCGATAAATGTTACATTTTGTTATTTCGAAACAATCGAGTAATCAACAGCTGACTGACTGGATGTGATAATAATGAAGTGAAACAGAGACAGCAGTTAGTTGTCCTGTTTGTCCAAACCAGCTTTCTGAAATGTGTAATACGTCCGTTCGCGTCAGTCTCCTTTTTAAGGATCTAGGAAAATAGATAAAGATGTATGCATCGGTGTGTATGTTTAGATTCAGGTATAATCAGATTGTTGCTGTGTGCTGGGATGGTCAACGAGAGATGCCTTCGCTTTGAGAAATTAAAACTTTGTCACCCACGTTGAATAATAGGAGTGTATATAATAACAATCCAAGAACCAAAAACCTCCATTAATAGAACTCTAGAGTTTTAAATAAAAAGGAACTTTTTAATAGCAGGTTTACATTTTTTAGAAAGACAAGCCAAATAGCTAGTGGCATTGCATATTACCATAATCGTTGGGTCTGGTAAATGTGACAAACTATAAAAACTTATTTAAGTAAAGGTGCTTGTAATTATATTAGCTAATATTTGGAATAGTAAAATTAGAAGTACCTCAAATGCCCAATAAATACCTAGTGATTATGCACTTATACATTCTTCAATGGTATATTCTTTTGTCATGTAAAAATAATCTTTTAGATGTAGTAAAATCTATACAAAATAATGTTGGAATAGAAGAACAAATTGATTTGTTACATAAAAATCTATAATGCGATCAAAAAGTAGTGTGAATGGTAAAGCATGTATTTCATGGTAGAGACAAATAAGTTTAAGTATTTTTTCCCCGCATTCATTTCAGTGTAGATACTAAACTAATCCTCGCTAGTGTTGTCGGGTCCTTTTTTATTTAGAATGAGCTTTTCAGTTTTTTGTTTTGTTTTTAGTGGCATGGTTTTCTGTGTATTGGTAATGTCATGTTATCAATTATTAAATGTTTTACTTCCAAACAGTTACCTGACCTTAAAGACGCTGATGCTGTTCAGAAATTCTTCCTTGAAGAAATACAGCTTGGTGAAGAGTTATTAGCCCAAGGTAATAGTCATGTAAACAAACAAAATTCAAACCAAGTAAATTTGAAGATATAACCGGCCTCGTGAAACAATTCAGGAATGGGACAGCATCCCATCCAGCAGCTAGAGGCACTTGCTCCCGGGGGTTGTACAAAATGGGAGAATTTTCTAGGAAGCAGGGTGGGGCGAGGGAGTTCTTAGTGAAAGGAAAGCAAGGAATATTATGGGGGAAGTAAAGGGGAAAGGTTTTCATCGTCGTAGGTTTCTTTCTCTGTGGGATGGCGAAGGGCCTGTATAGCAGATTACCTTACTGGTTCTTGACCAGAAAATCCCAGACTGGTTCATTAAGATCGTTTCTGGGAGAGGTCGAAACTGCAATTAGATCGGGTATTAAATTTGGAGGTATAGCATAACGGGCTTTTAGCAGGACTGCCGCCATTTGGGGCCAATGGCTTTTTTTAATAGTCATTAAATGACTAGGAAACTAGGTAGAATTGATCACACTGATATAAATTTATGGTGATAATGGATGGATTTTTTCGGTGTATTATTGTTACGAGCAAAGTTGGTGGGTACGTTGCCGGTCGCGCACAGAGAAGCCAACGTCCGAAGCGGCAGTTTTTGCAGAGAAAAAGGGTTATTCGTCAAGCAGCCAAGTAAGGAGACGAGATGAGACTTAGATCAGTCTCCCTGAGTAAAGACTCGGAGTACATGTAGAGGGTTAGGGTATGGAGAAGCGACACGTATTTATGCGTTCGAATTCAGGAGTCTCGATGGGGCAGTCTTGGAACTTAGCCACCTAAGGTAGGACCGGGGAAGGTGGGAGAAAGCACAAAGGAATTCTGAGCGGCAGGGTCTGGCCGGGCGAGATCCAGGGGCCCCCCTTGCCCCTGTCCACGAGGGCTGGGTCTGCGCACCCAGGTTCTGGCTAGAGGCGGACTTCAGTTCCGCCACCCGATGGGGCCAATTGCGGTCCATCTGTTGGCTGTCTATGCATGACGAGCCCCCGGGACCGGTCTGATCCAGCGTGGTCTGGTGGTCTCCTGGGCGCTATGAGAGAGGCCTGCTGTCATCTCCTGAAAGGCACTAAAAACACTAGGAAAAACACTAATAAGGTCTGGTTTCAGGGTTAGCACCCGGTTTCAGTATGGCTGTTTCTGAAGAAGGTATTCTGAATACCGTCACGCGGCCCACAGTAATGTTTCGGGCAAGGGTGGACCACATGCAGTAGTGGCCCCATGTGAAATTATAATGGAGCTGAAAAATTCCTGTTGTTTTGGTGACTTTGTGGCTGTCGTAATGTCTCAAGTAGCACACACAACACATTACTCACGTGTTTGTTGTGATGCTGGTGTAAACTGTAGGGGAACAGAATTTGTCACCCCAAAATGTGTCTCTTTGGCATAAGGATTACTTCAGGCTGGTTAATGTTAAGAAATGCAGACAATGGAGAAACTCTGAAAACCAAGTAGACATTGCCCCTTGTAAAAGACGTTGACGTTTTAAGGGGGTCTCCCTCCCTGTGCAGGGCAGAGGGCTTGGTCTTATCTTTAGAAACTCTTAACCAATGCAGAAGACAGTGACTTAAGTCTGCAGCAACCTCACCCTTGTTTATCATGCTTTTTCTGGTCACCTCCCACAACTGACTCCCACCACCCCCAGCGTCATCATCTGTGTTCTGCAGAGGGTATTTAAGGTGGTGGCTTCAGCCATTTTGGTAAGGTTTTCGGTTTTCCTGGGTCTGTCATGTTATATAGGAAGTATACGTGTTATTAAACTTTTGTTTTTCTCCGCTACAAAACCTACTGGGCTGCCAGTTGTATAAAATTGCACACAGTGCTGTTTAGATGCACAAGTACTTATCGTTGTGCTACAGTGGCCTAGTAACACTCGTCGTTACAGGATCGTGCTGTACAGGCTGTGGCCTAGGCGCAGTGGGCGTGCAGTGGGCTGTACTGTCCAGGTTTGGTCAGCACAGTCTGATGAAAATTGCCTGATGATCTGTTTGAATTACAAATTGAAGTAGTTGCTTATTAACAAAGAATGCTATCAAGTGTCAAGTTTCTCTTATTCTCATTGCTGTATCAAAATAAATTTAGGCCGTACTCACTACGTGATAGGGCATTTGTGGTTTTTTGTTTTATAGGAAGAGATGAAAGGTTTAGGATGGTGATGACCATCATCTTTCTCAAGAAATAATTTTTTTCCCTTTTTTTGAGGAAGCAGTTATATTTTACTTGGGCGATATAGTAAGCTGATAATGTTTGTAAATAAAAATGGAAACACCTTACTAGAAAGTAATTATTAAACTTTCTTTCCCAGTATACATAGAAAAAAATGGGAGGTTCAGTAAAGGCATTGAAATCCTCTCAAGGAGCATTTGAGAGTCCATATTTATATTACTTCAAGATCTGAAAAGAAAAAATCTATGTCTGTAGTAATGTCTGTGTCTAAGGGTGTAGTTCGTAATACTTCAGTTCATGCAAACAGATTCTCAAGTAAATTTTGTTTTTCATGAACGTAAAGATGTCTTATACTACCAAAATTTTCTAAACCCCCAAACGTAAACATTTTAAATTAATTTACTGACACTAAGATATTAGAATATAGTGTACCCCTAGTTACTTGTATTTGGATTATCTTGGAGGTCCATGCACTGTGGCTGGCTGTCTGATTTGAGCTGTTAGATCCATGTTGAGAAGGACAGTTACCCGCCGTGGTCGGGGAAGTCAGGGAGGGACAGGAGGAAGAGTTGTTCTTTTTTCCAAGTTCACTATCCACTCTTCAGCGTAACACGCCCAGAGGATTACTTAGCTGCCCAGCTGCCCTGCTGCCCAGCTGCCCTGCTTCTGGTGGAAACTGCCAGTCCGGCCAGAGGTAGAAGACAGGTGGCGGGAATTAGGGAAGAGGTCGTCCTCAGAGTCAGCCAGGTGAAAGCATAAGCAGTTTGGGCAGCGCACTTCATCGCTCGACAGGCTCTTCGTCACCCAGGCATCTCCGCGAATACCCTGTTAACCGAGCAGGATCTCATCTCCCGATGTGTGAATGGGATCGAGTCGCAAGTGCAAGAGGAAGTGGTTTCTCCTGCACTGAGCCGCAGTCGTTCATGAGCCGTCCCGGTGTATCTTGAAGTGCCGGGAGGTTCTCAGAGGATCAGAGTCAGGGGATCCCCGCGTTCCGCGCGTACCTCTCCGGTAGCAGCTCTTTCCATATAGTAGTGAGGATTAATATCCTCTGGCAAATTTCCTTTACTGCCTGTCCAGTGGCCGACATGAGTATTCAGTGACCAGGTGGCATCTTAACATCCCCGTGGGGGGCGCTGAGTTTCTGTGCTCTCACTGAGCCTGCCAGTCTCCTAGGACCTGCGTTCACCAACCCAGAAAGAAAGGAAATAATTTCTTGACTGAATTGGCTCAGTTTCACCTTAAGAGTTAGACATGGCCCAGTTCCCCGCATCAGGTTACTAACAGACTAAGATGATAAACGAACAGGAGAACCAGTCAGAGCAGAAGCGCAGAACACGAGGCCGACAGCAGTCAGGGAAGCATCTCGGCGATCCAAGCGGCAACCGCCCAACTGTGAGGCAGCACTGCTTCCGTCCCGGGATGCTGGACTCGGTCCTCCCGGGCCATGTGACCAGCGGCGTACGTGATGCTTCCGGCAACCTTGGTACAGTTGTTCCGCCTTGGCCGTGTGACAGGTGGCTTACATGATGCTTCTGGCGCTCTTGGTACAGTTATTCCGCCTTATCCACTGAATACACGTTCCCAGACCCCCAGTGGATGCCCTAAACTGTGGATAGTACCCAAGCCTATGCATACTGTATCTCTTCCTGCACACACGTACACTTTATGGCTTCTCTTCGGTGTATTCGAATCGCCAGCATCACTCCTTTTACACTTGGGGGCATTACTAAGTAAAATAAGGGTTATTTGAACACAAGCCCCGTGGTACCAAGACAGTCAACCAAGATGGCTCCTGAGTGACTAACAGGCGGGTTAGGGTACACAGCATGGAGTCGCTGGGCAGGGATGTTTCACGTCGCGGGGCATGGAGCAGGATGGCATGAGATTTCGTCACACTACTCAGAACGGCGTGCAATTTAAAACTTAGGAATTGTTCATTTCTGGAACTTTCTGTTTAACACTCTTGGACCGTGGGTAATCGAAACTGGAAAGTGGGAGTGTGACGATGGGGCGGGGCACTGCTGCATTCACAAAAGAGGCGCCGTTTATGATCCCGCCGTCCGCTCAGCAGAGGTCTCGGCAGCGCCCACTTACACAGGAAGGGAGCTCGAGAGTTGCTGTGAGTGAAGTGTCAGTTCCTGAACGTGTTCTGGACACACAGAGTTGTTCGGCACGGCTGTTGGATCTGTAGAAAGATCGTTGCCCCTGCCGATCAGCTGCGGGAGAGATCGAAGGACTTTATGATGTCTGTTCACAAGCAGGAACTGTCAGCTGACTAGTCACTTGATTACCGACCGTCAACTGGGTCAGTACACAACTCTGGCTTGACCTTTTGTGATGGGCAGCATTATGACATAATTTCAATTCCTAGGAAAGGAATTAGCTGAGCAGGTCAAGATGGTGGCTGCCACACCCAGATGACAATGGCCAACATGGTCGGGATATCCCGGACCCGTGTTTCGATGGGACATTTGCAGTCCCCAAAGTGGCAGCGGAGATTCAGAGAGGTTACAAAAGTCTTAGAAACCTTTGCCCGTGTGCAGGTGCCATTGGACACCCCACAGTTTCAGACTTTGCCCAAGAGGTTTCCTGATCTCTCCACAACAGCCAGTTGGTGGAACAAGAAACACACCATCATATGATGGATTCAAGATCCTAGAATGAGCACTAGGAACGGCAGTCACTATACCCATGCCTGTGATCAGCTGACAAAGTCACGCACATGGGGTCTGATGGTGGAGACATTCCCCAAGACGCCCTGAGTGCCCTCCGGCCTGACAGGGCAGTCGGGTATGACAACTGCACCAGTCTGTAGGAAAAAGAGGAGATGAGCAGGGACAGTGTGAGACATTTTCTGTAGTCACAAGCTGCTTTCATAAAGGCCGTGGGCACAACAGTTTTGTAGTGTCCTTGATTTGCTTTATAGTAGGCCTTCCCATAAAGAAAAGTCAGATTGGGAAGTTTAGTTATATGAGCATGGGCTTAATAACTTGAAGTAAATTTCTCATTTTTCTGAGCCTCCATTTCTACAGATATAAGGATAATGCTAGCACCTAACTAAAGACTATTGTGAAAATGACGTGAACCTATTCATAAAAGCCACCAAGAACAGTGCCTCTGGCACCTAGTAGATGTTAGTAGCTGTTCATATTAAGGCAGTGGACACACTCTGATGCTGTAGTGATGGATACCTGTCATACGTTTGTCCAAACCTGTAGAAGGTGCACGAGGCGTGAACCCTAATGTAAACGGTAGATTCTGCGCGATAACGATGTGTCGATACAGGTTCACTGGTTGTGACCAATCAATGTCCCTTCTGGCGAGGGATGTTGATGGGGAGGCTGTGGGGGTGCAGGGGATACCTAGGAAGTCTCTGTGCTTTCCCGCAGTTTTTCAGTACATTAAGAGGATTTCCTGCATAGCAGGGTCCTGTACAGAAGAATACTTTGTTTGAAACCAAATTTAACAGTGCAAAGTTGACTTGCTCCAAGACAATTTTTGGCGTTTGATTTAAAATGGGGATAACTGAGGATAAGGACCACCAAGCAGGTACTTGATTCAGTTAAGCAAACCTTCAAAAACTATAAGCCTTGTGTATTATTTTTCTTTCAAAGGTCGCACATCTGTTTTAGGAAATTTATAGGTAAATAAAAAAATTCTACCACTCAAGAATCACTGTTTTGTTACCTGTCCCTGCCACCTCAGTTATTGTGAATATTTTGCCTGTTAGCATTTTTAACAAATTTTTTTTCTTTGACTTGCATGGGATTAGTTTAAAGTGAAGTTGGGTCACCTTGCTACCTCAGTCCCCAGCCTTCCAGTTCATTCTTCTTACATAGAGAGGAACAATTTCATTGTTAGCAACTTCTTATGTGGCCTTTCAGAAATATTCTGAGTCTATGAAAAGTGATATATTTGGATGTTCCGCTCCTTAATTTTCCTCTTTTTGTATGTGTTGAAGACATTTCACATCAGTACAGATAATCTGACTCATGTTAATGGTTCATAATATTCAGTTATTTCCAAGTGTTTACTTACATGATATTTTGGCAGTGTCGCTTAGAGACACAGTGAAGACTTCAGAATGGAATTTTTGACAAAGGGCAAGGCTTTTCAGGTTACGCATTATTTTTATATAAATCTTCCAGGTGAATATGAGAAGGGTGTAGACCATCTGACAAATGCCATTGCTGTGTGCGGACAGCCACAGCAGTTACTGCAAGTGTTACAGCAAACTCTTCCACCGCCAGTGTTCCAGATGCTTCTGACTAAGCTTCCAACAATTAGTCAGGTAAGGATTTGAAATGTTATAAATTGAAAGTAGAATCTGAGAGTTAAACGTTTAGGGACGTTAGTTTTTTAAAGTGAGTGGATATGGTGGAATTATGAAACTCATCCATATGACGAAAACAGTACTCAAGATAACAGTGCTTGGAATGTTCTTCCCTAATGGAAAAACATCCAAAAAGCTGGCCAGAGGGGGTTCAGGAAGTGTGTCTCTTAGAATTAAATCTCGGGCTGTAATATTCACATCCCAAAATTCAGGCCACTCTCGTCTGCCTTCTAAAACTAGCTTTCTGCCTACTCTTGTGAGACCATGCATTCAGTCCAGTGGATGGCAGAGGGCAGAGGAGCCGAGGTGGCATAGCCCGGAGGTTAGTGATCAGGGACCCTGGACCTCCTGACCTCACCTGCCTAAAGGCCTCAGAACCACTGCTGCTGTCAGGGGATGGCTTTGAGTTAGGAATCGTTTCACTGCATCCCCAAATTCCTATTGGCTCATGCAAAATACCATTTGTCTACACGCGGTCCATAACTTAAGACGTAATTAAAATGCATTCTGTTCATTTTTAATCCTTCCCAAAGAGCCCAAATGAATCTACTTTTTGGAATAGCATGTCTGTTACATGTATTAATTTCCACATTTGCTATGATTAAAGGTTAGTAAAATGACGGATTAATTCTTGAAACCGACCTTTACTCAACTAGATTGGAAAGAGACTAAACAGAAAGGTCCCAGAGTTTTAAGGGAGAAGGTTAAAAAAGCAAGGACTTGGTTTTAATCCCTTTTATTTAATGTGGTTCCCAGTCTCTATCAGAATCTTGCATTTAGCGTTATTTGCACTTCGAAAGCAGCGTAGTGTATGGTGCTTTGGTGAAAATTGACATGAGCTTGATGTCTTTTAAAGCATAGATGGATTCAGGATGATGCCCGAATTCCTCTCTGTAAAGATGACCTTGTTTACTCAGTTACCTTGTTTCATGTTATTTGGAAATGCTTTCAAAATGCTAATTTCAGAGTACTGTATTCCTTCCTCATGACTTCGAGCATTTCCAGTCCAAAAAGGGAAATGTTTGAAGCACAGAATGATCAGTATTCTTAGCACCAATCAGTATTTTTAGTTTATGTGGGAGCAAGAAGAGATCTTAAATTCATTTCAGTTTCAGTTATGTAATTGGCTGACGTGTCACAGTATGATGTCATGCCTTCGTTAATTCGAATTTTGAAATGAAACTGACAGTAAGATGATAATGTATAAAAGGTTTAGTGTTGAAATCTCAGAATGGGTAAACTAGCAAGATTTGAATCTTTGAATGCAGAGCATTTTATATTGAATTTAGAATCCTGATTAAATACTTACACTTTTTAAAAGTTAAAACATTTTATTTTTCCTCTTTCAGAGAATCGTAAGTGCTCAGAGCTTGGCTGAAGATGATGTGGAATGAAAAGCAAATTTCAGCGTAATAATATCAATTAAAAATATTTTTAAAATCCTAACTTGGAAGATGAGCAGCTGTGGGGGAATAAGGGCACATATGCTTGCTATGGACCGTCCTGCACTGAAATCTGCCAAAGTTAATTTTTACTTTGTGTAGATCCATTTGTCTGTTTTATTTATTTTTCCCAGTGAAGAGTGTATTTTGATAGAGAGCTTTTCATTTTATAAATACACTATGAGTTACTGAAATATCATGGATTTTGTTTATTCCTAAAATATGTAATTAAAATGTACATATAACATCATATTACATAAATCAAAAGTATCCAGTGCTCAGTTACGAAAGGCAAAAAAAGCGAAGGGGAAGCTGAAGAATGCAGTTTTTAAGCTAATACATTTTGCTGCACATCAGAAAATTGGATTGAAACGTGATTGTGTTGATCAAAACTGAGTATTAAAATCTTTGAGATCATTTATTTGCATTTAATCTCTTAAATATGTGAGATGAGCTGCTGTGTTGTATTAACGACCCCCTCCCCCCCAATCCTGTGTATCAGTCTTGAAACGTTTTGTTTAAATCAGTGGCTTAGTGTGTTCTAGATATTTAACTCCTGGTGTTTTAGATGATACGTAGCTGCGGATCGCACCGGGAACTAGACCCGTGTGCCTCTAATCTCGCTGCGAGCTTCGCCCGTTATTGCCTGCCCGCTCTCCTCGTCTCTGAGATGAGGGAACTGGTCGCCGATGCAGAGACGTGTCCCTTCAGCCTCGCATTTATTTGGTTCTGTTCGGCATCATCAGATCCACCTTCTCCTGCGGTGTGTGTTTGGGCAGCCAGGCCTTGCAATGTTTTTGTCTCTGAATTTTGCATGCTCGCCTGACTTAGTGTTTCTGAATCGATCTCTTGTTTTAAGGTATAACGTGTTGATTTTCACTGAAATCATAATGGTCTGTCACTACTCTTGTAAATTAATATGAAACTTCACCTTTAAGGTAACTGGGATGAAATGCTTATTAAAATGTTTCTCGCTTTTATCTTCAGTGTACTTCCTTAATCCTTCATTTTCTTGTTACGATGAGAATCAGGTGCAGCTCGTACCTCAAGGCTTGCAGAGAACAGGGGTAATGGGACCTCTCACTCGCAAAATAGTGACATTATCTGCAGTCGCAGATTCATCATCACACCTGCAGATAAGGATCTCCGGTCCTCGGTGGTATCTGTTGAACTGAGCAGCGTTTCTTGTTGAAAGGTTGCGTTTCTTCCATCTGGAGAGACCCCCAAAGCGTCTTTGTGTGCTAGGCTTTTAACTTTGTTTTACTTAAAACTTTTCTTCGCCCTGGGGTTTCATGGTGGCCGTGGGGTAGTGCGTTTCTGCCTCTGGAGAGCCGCACAACCTCGCACACGTACGTCGTGTTGCCTCTCTGAAGTCACCCGGTATTCTCATCTGTAAAAGTAGAACCAGGTGACTCACACGTAATGACTCCCCTGGGTACCTTCCAGGTCTGTGGTCCTGAACCTTTAGACAGGGCTGGCTTCGATGACACCCAGCATGCTTGTGGGGGGCGGGGGTGACCAGTACAAACATGCTGGGTAGTCTGTTTCACTAACGGGGTCCCCGGTCCAAAGCAGCGTAGTGGGGATTGTCTGATTGGAAACCGTCGCCTGTCCCAGACAAAGGGAGCACCCAGGACGGGCCTCTGAGGGGCGAGAGGAGTGGGCAGAGCTCAGGGCCGGAGGAGGCGTGGTTGGGGGGAAAGGAGCAAGAGAAGGATGGGCCGGAGGAGCCGCGAGCCGGTTGGCAGAGCGAAGGGTCTGTCTGCTTCGATTTGGCCTCTGAGGACTGAGTGCCTCAGAGAAGTGGCGCAGACAGCCCCGCGACACTGGGCTTTCTGGGGATTGCCCAGCTGTGATGCGACGCTTGTCGAAAGGTGGCGGTGTCTTCAGAGCGGACTACGCCGGGCACGTTTTCTCGTTTAGATGACAGCTTTGGCGCTTTGAGAGCAGATACGAATTTTGAAAGGAGCTGTTAGTTTGAAAAAGAATGTTTTCCCCCGACACATAATTGCCAAACGCTGTTTCCTATCTAGAGTTTTACCCGTAAGGGGGTGGGACCAGGCGGTCACAGCGATGCTGGCTAAAGGGAGCTCCGCCCAAGGTTTAAGCAGGTGAAAACAGCTCGCGTGTTCCTGTGCGCTTGTGTTGCTCTCATGGTAAAAATCTGGAGATGCGGTGCACGCTGGCTGCCACTGGGCAAAGATCTGTCGTTAGGTCCCACAGTTCGCACTTAAAGTGAAAGCGTTGAAACGATAGCTTGCCTGGTGACAGCGATGCTAGTGACAGACAACCAGGACTTCACATTTACCGTATGTAAAACCTAGTACTGTGAGCACAGCAGGCAGGCAGTGTTCGAGTCCTTTTCCTCTTGATATAAGTCAACGTTTATACCACGCAGCTGCCTGATGTTGAATCAATCTATGGACCAGAGTGTAAATGAATTATTATTCCAGAAGAGATTTTGAGGTCATTGGTATATCATGCAGATAATCATACAATATTTTCTTTCTGTAACATAAAAATGCAGTTTTATTGATGCTTGTGCCTCAGCTGTTTAAGTGCATATTAAAAGGCTTGGAGAAAATACTGGCTTGGTGTGTATTTGCAGAAGTGAAATCTGCTGAATTTGATGACTCAGAATAGTGGCACCTAACCGTTTGTAGGTTGACATCCCTTTGAGGATGTTGACAGCTATACAGCTTCTCCCCAGGACCGGACACACTCGTCTTTGACTTCAGGGCCTTCACAGATCCCAGGTTAGGGGCTTAGGCTCCAAAGTCCGCAGGTGCGGGCCCTGCGTGGCTGTGGCTTTCCGCCTTTGGCAAGCGTCAGCCACCTGGAAGGCAAGGCAAACAAGCCTGGGCCCGGAGCACGGGTCATGGGCTTTTCCAACAAGTCCTAGGTTCTGGTGCTGCTGGTCTGCGTCCGCTTTGACTGGGACGCAGACAGTGACGCCCAGTGGTGATGTGAGAAACGTAACCAGGACATTCTTATTAAAATGCCAGCCGTATTAAGGTCACAGACGGTGTACTTCAGCACTCTGAAAATGCCATTCAGCGTGGTAGCGGAACGCCCAGTACTACACTGATCGTGAACTGAGGCGCATAGACCATCGTTATCAGACTTGACGTTCGAGATAGGTCAGTCCACTTAAATGTACCTGGGGAACGTGTCTCAGAAAATAACCCACCAACTGGACAGGTCAGTTAAGCAAAAATCGTATTCCCTAAGCATTTCAGTTGTGAGTTAAAATTTTGAGTCCATGTCCTGGGGTGAATCACATTGATTTTTTCCGTTTTTGGATACTAGGTTTTTAGAAAATTATATAAATCGTATATAATATTTTAAACCTTTTAAAGGCGACAGCTGTGTTCCGGAAACAGTCCAGTTGGCGTTGTGGAGATGCCCTGTTTAATTTCTACTGATCTTGACAAGGGAGCCAAATACGTCGATGTGATTAACTCAGTTTACCCAGAGTGACAAGAATAGTCCCTAGAGGTTGAACATAGTGACGACTTGAGTGGCCTCACCCTACCCCCCCCGCCCCCCAGAGGACAGCTCTGGTCCCAGCAGAGGCTGACCCGTCTGTAAAGCAGTCATTTCAGTTGTCCCGTTCCTGACACGGTTTTCAGAAGCTTCCACCGGAGTTGGACTCCAGTAGCAAGTGTGGAAACCCAGCTCGAATGAGCTCAAGAAGCGGCGGCATTTGTGAGCTCCTGGGGACGAGGAGGTTGAGCCTTCAAGAGGAGAACGCGGCGGCCCCCCAAACCGGGACGGCGCCTCCATCCGCTGCTCACGGCGCTTCCTTCGCTTTCGCTCAGGCTTGAAGAGGCTGGAGCTAAACGAGGAAGTCGCTTTTCTGATCCCTAGAACGTGTTAAGTTGACTCTCACGCTCTTACAAGGTGGCAGTTCTTTTACTGCCAAAGAAACGCGCCCAGTGTTGCCTGGGAAGAGATTCAGGCCCCCCACCCCCAGCCGTGTGGGGGTGCGATTCACAGAGATCGCGTGTGTGTGCAGTGCGATGTTCCGATGATGTCCATACACAGTGTGAAGTGATTGTCGTAACCGAGGTCATTAACATATCCTCACCTGAGTTACCTTTGTGTGTGTGGCGAGCATACTGGAGATCTGCTCTGCCAATGTCAAGTCCAGAATCCATCATGAGCTACAGTCACCTTGCTGCACATTAGATCTCTGACTCACACCTGAAAGTTTGTGCC
>NW_006442117.1:2531124-2532687 GCF_000325575.1 Pteropus alecto | reverse complement strand
CCCACCCCCACCCCGCTCCTGGTAACCACCTTCCGCTCTCATTTCTACGAGTTCGATGGTTTTAGCTTCCACGTGTAAGTGGGGTCACGCAGTATTTGTCGTTCTGTGTCTGGCTTATTTCACTCAGCACATCCTCCAGGTTCGTTCATGTCAGATGCGGCAGAATTTCCTATCTTAAGGCCGAATACTCCATCGTGTTCGTCGCGTTTTATTCATGCGCTCGTCCACGGACGCTTAGGTCGTTCCCGTATCTTGACTGTCAATGATGCTACAGTCGAACACGATAGTACAGACGTCTCTGAGACAGTGATTTCATTTCCTTCAGACGTGTCCCCAGAAGCGGAACTGCTGGGTCATGTGGTAGTTCTGTTTTTAATTTTGTGAGGCCTCCGTCGTCTCCCACAGTGGCCGGGTCAGTTTACATGCCCTCCGCGGTGCACGCGGGTTCTCTTTCTCCTCGTGCTCACCAACGCTGACCTTTTGACATTTTGGTGGTAACCATTCTAACAGGTGTGAGGTGCCATTGTTTTGATTTGCATTTCCCTGATGATCAGTGACGTCGAGCATTTTTTTATATACCCGCTGGCCATTTGTATGCCTCGAAAAACGTTCAGCCATTTGCCCAGTTTTAAATTGGGACGTTTATTTTTTCGCTATTGAGTTACATGAGTTCCTTACTTTTGGATCTTAATCCCTTATCAGATAGATGGTTTGCAAATATTTTCTTCCGTTTCGTAGGCCGCCTTTTCATTTTGTTGATGGTTTATTTTGCCGCGCAGAGGTTTTGGTTGGATGTAGTCTCTGTTTTTGGTGTCATTCAAAAAATTATCGCCAAGACCAATGTCAAAGAGCTTTTCCTCTGCATTCTCTTCTAGGAGTTTTACGACCGGTTTCAGGTCTGTGTTTCGGTCTTTGATCCACTGTGAGTTGAGTTTTGTATATAGAGTGAGGTGAAGGGTTACTTTCTTTTGTGTGTGTATATCCAGTTTTCCCAGCATCATTTATTCGAGACTGTCCTTTCTCTGTTGTATATTCTTGGCTCCTTTGTCAAAGACGAGTTGACTGTAGACTCAGGACTTGAATTAGGGAGGTAACTGGCACTGTACTTAGCTACCTACTTGACAGATAGGACAAGGGACTTGGGAGGACTTATTCTACAATAATGGGGGTGCTTTTCACCAAAGATGAGAGACACCGAACAAACAAAACAAAATGGCCACTCTGTAATTCAAATTGCACGTAGAATGCACGCCTGTTTCTTGTGAGAATACAGAACCTGGGGAGGAGTTGAAAGCACAAAACATTGAGATCTTGTCCTATCTTTTTATAAAATGAGTTTTTGTTCTGCTTTATAATTTCGCAATGTCTCACATAAAAATATTTTTGCCACCTCCCAAGTTACTGAAATAAAGTTAATGCTTCAGGAGTGGATGTCGCGAGTTCCTCAGCTCCTGTCGCAGACTGGACCCGACAGGCAGGCACTGGGTGTGGGCTGGGCGGGAGGGCACACGGCCTGGGCGGGAGCTGGGCCATGTGGGTGGGCGGGGAGCCGGGCCGTGGTGG
>NW_006442117.1:2527124-2531101 GCF_000325575.1 Pteropus alecto | reverse complement strand
GGTGGGTGGGCGGGGAGCCGGGCCGCTGCTGGAACTTGCTGCTCTCGGACCCCGTCCATCTAGAAGGCCCCCTAGTTTCTCCATTCTTCCTGGGGGACTTCATTCTCTGGCTGCAGTGGCACCTGTACCTGATGGCCCCCTTCTGAGCCCAGGTGCGTATGTCCACAGGCACCTCTGATGGCACGTACGGAACTGAATTTATTCCCGAGCCTGCTCCTGACCCGGCTTTTATTGACTGGCAGCTGCTCACCATGTTCCGTCGGCGACCAGCCCTCGCCCCTCACTGCCGCTTCCAGGCCGTTGTCTGTAGTGACTGCACAGCCCCCCCTGCCCCCCAACCACTTGCTGCCTGAGGAGCTGTTCTGGGGCATCACGTCCCGTGTATGGCTCCGAGGCCCTTGGGAATCCGACTGGTCCTCCGGCAGGTGTCCTCTGTGCCTCAGACCCAGGGACAAGTCCCGAGGCGGACTCTGCCCTGCAGGCCGAGGGCAGGGAGGCCAGAGGCTGCCGTCCCGTCTCGCAGCGAACGGT
The DNA here is from genome assembly GCF_000325575.1 of Pteropus alecto. Lineage (NCBI taxonomy): Eukaryota > Metazoa > Chordata > Mammalia > Chiroptera > Pteropodidae > Pteropus > Pteropus alecto. The sequence goes on along the minus strand of NW_006442117.1, from coordinate 2,530,570 downwards.
TTCTTAAGGGCAAAGGACACACAGGCGTTTGGGCTGCGAGCCAGCGGCCGGCGTCCTTGCCCCTGGCAGGCGGCAAAGAATGGGACCGGTCCCGGGTTCCAGCCTTACGTGCTTGACCGGGTCAGGACAGCGGCCTGTCCCAGGAGCCAGGACACTGGGGCACAGGCAAGGTTCTGGTTTATGTCAGAAGGAAAGCTTCGATTTGGATCGGACAGCGTCTGGGGGGGCCTTCCCCCCCAAAGGCACTCAGACTCTTCCCCTGCGGTGCCTGGCTCGCCGGCCGCCGGCCAACCTCGCCTCGGGGCCGGGGCACAGGAGGTGCCCGTGCGTTGCCCAGGGTCTCTGGAGAGACTGTCCCAGGCCTCGCTGACTTCACCATCGGGGTGGGAGGCCCTGGGTGCCGCCTTCCCCCCCGCAGGTGGGGCCCCCGGCTGGAGACCCTGTTAGACCCCCACGGCATTCCCGAGGCCTACCTCGATTTCTTGGGAACGCACCCCTCTTTCCCACCAGATCACTGCTAAGGACATACGCCTCCGTCCCTGGGTCCCCAGCCTGTGGATGGCTCCATGCTTGGTAAACGCTCACCAGACAAACAAAAATCCACGTGGGCGGAAGTCGCTGGCAGGTTTCACAGTGAGTTAAAAGCGGGGTACGCAGACACGGAAGTTGGTCGCAAAGGGATCCGTTTTAAAAGCTACGTTTTAAGTGTCTGGATTATTAGGAATAGACAAAGTTTGAGACTAGAATGGAATGTATCTTTAGTTTTTCTAATTCTTGACTGTCACCTAACTTAGCAAAATGGCACAAACGAATTTTCAAAAGCTAACCTGGCAGTCGCTGCAGTAACACGTCTAAGGTTTTCAAAAAACAACTTTGAGTCATTCTAAACTATTCATCCTTTCCCGGAAAGCTCGTCAGATGCAGAGGTGAATTCTGCGCAGTTACCGTTTCGGGCTGCTGCGTCTCTGCTTGTCCCTCGAGCCGGGAGAACCTCACGTAGCAGCCAGGGTCAGTCAGGTCGAGCTTCGTCCAGAACTGTGAAGACTTGCAGTTTAAGTTTAGTCCGCTTTCACAGATGACTTAATTTTAAGCTTGACTTTTATATTTGGAAAAAGATACTGCTAAAATGACCGTGTCCTCAGTTAATGTCTGATGACAAAAGACAAGACTGTCCACATTTTCTTTAAGTTCCCAGGTACTACATGAGATGTCCAGCATGCTCAGTTTAACCGTCTCATAATGTCGGAGTGGCTGTGGCCTCAGCAGGCATGGCGGTTTGAAGTCTGGCTGTCATGGGCTGGCTGGCTGACCTTGGGGAACTGGTTACTTGGACGCTCGATTTCTTAGAAATGCTTTCCAAGCCTTAGGTCCTCATCAGGAACACGCAGAAGTGAACTCATGTGATCATTTGCTCACGAGCTTCTTCCCTGCTAGACTAAGAGCTGGATCTCATTTTTCTTTGGATTCTGAGTATCCGCTCTGGCACGCCAGGAGGCAGATAGTAAATGTTTGTTGAGCTGAACTCAAGAAGGATGGGAGTCTGGGTAATTGAACCTGGATTAAAATATTCTAGAACCTAACAAAATTAGAGATGACTTTTCTTCCTGAGCTTGGCCTTACACTGACAGGTTTAATTAAAAAGGAGTTTCAGGGTGGGGCGAGAAGTCAGCCAAAAGGTTTTCACCACCGCTTTACTTTTTATCCAAAACAACCCCAAGCGACATTCAGATGTGGCTTTCATCTCTCCGCTAAGCTTGAGATTTCTACCTAAACGATCTTGAACCCAAAGACTCCTCGATTTTGAAAGCAGACCCAGGCCTCCTCCTGAAGCTCACACCAAACTTTCACATGACACGTAATTTCTCGTGTAGAGATTGTTGGCCCGGAGTCCCCTTTGAATTCAGTTGGGCCAGTAAGGGAGCATGTTTCTCTCGATTCTCCAGTAGAAACGAAATGGCCAGCCACCACGCTTTCTAAATAAAGTGGGACTTTCAATGGGAAACTTGCAGAATTGACATGTTCCTTCTCTTCTGCAAAAGGGCTTACAGATCTTGCTGTCCTTGCTTAAGAAAAATAGACAGTAATCATTCCATCCGTTTCCTATGACAAGGAAAGATCATTCCATGTGCAGCTTCTAGGTGATGCGGTTAACTGAGGGGACGTGTGGGGCTGTGGCGGGGGGGGGGGGGGAGTGGGAGGTTGGAGGACAAAGTCATCTCGGCAGCGAGGAGTCTCTCAGTCCCACTGACACCTCCAGCCTCCTTGACAGCTCATCTTTCTCCGGGGTATGTCAGTGTCCCGTCTTCTCCGCATGTCACATTCGTATCTTCTGCGGGAGATTCCGGAGCGTCCCTCTGTTGGACAGAGTCATGCACAAAGACACCTCAGAGGCCATTGACCTCTTGTGTCACCTCATGCATGTGGCCTTGAGCTTGGTCAAATCTATGCTGCTTGGGCTTGTAGGGTTGTCCTTCATTTGACACGTTTGGGCAAGCCAGTTCTTTATCTAGAAAGATCTGCCTGGGGCTATTCTGCAGCGGAGACTGTCCACTAGGACGACACTTAAAACTCACGGATTCCTTTTCAGGGCCGACGGCTCTCCTTATGTGAGCCTTTAAGCGATTTAGAATGATCTGGATTCCCAAGATTTTGCTTCAGCGAAATAAATAATCGCTGAAAGTAAATATCTTTTGTCAGTGCTCTCATCTAATCTCGTAAGTCCTTGGACACCAATTTTAAGAATCATCGGTCATCAGGTGTCCCCTCATTTTAGCTTAGCTTATGCGGTCTTTAAACAGTGTTGTAACAAAAATAAACCCGCACTTGTGCGATGTTTTGACAGCTCTGGATGTTTTATCATTGAATTCTTGGAGGAAGGTAGGACATTATCAGAGGACACGGGAGCATGGAACCGTCACGTGGCTTGTTCACAGGATCCGTGATTAAAAAGGGTTCGGGCTCATCTTCCTGGCTTGTACCTGAGCTGACTCACCATAGGTCTCATAGCGCTGTGAGAATAAGCTGATAAATAGCTTCATCTTAACAGGGCACATGTCTCAAAACTTACTTGGTGGTTCTCAGCCAGCCTGGCACGTCAGCCCTGGAGCCACACGCGCCTGGGAGGCTCCCGTCGTAAATCACAGTGACCCCGACCTGTTTAAAATACTCAACCACCTAGTTTTTAATTCACTCCGTGCCGAAAGGCTTTTCAGGGATGCCGTACAGTTCCCGGACTGAGCTCGCATGGAGTCAAGGAGAGCAGCGCCCCACAAACCGTTTTCGACAGGGCCTGGGATGTTTGGTCCAGAGACTGGCCTCACACAGGGAGCTGTCGCGCTGACTCGCTGTCCCCCAGGCACACGAGCGTGCAAGCGCGCACCGGCCAGCACCGCACACGAGCGTGCAAGCGCGCACCGGCCAGCACCGCACACGAGCGTGCACGCGCG
>NW_006442117.1:2526368-2526652 GCF_000325575.1 Pteropus alecto | reverse complement strand
GCGGCACCGCCCCCCGCCCGCGGGGACTCGGGGCTCAGAGCCGTCCCGGCCCGGCCCCGACAGCTGGCTCTAAGCGCACGACGAAGATGCCGGCGCGGTTATTTCTGCAGGAAGAGGAAAGTTCATCCCGGAAAACGCACCGGGGCGACGTTCCGTCAGGTCCCGTTTCGGGTCCCCATAAATTAAACTCTACATGGGAACGAGCCAAGTGAGAGACCGCGATTCGGAAAAGCGGGTGCACGGACTGGACCTCCAGCCAGGACCCGGGCCGGAGGCGGGGCCAG
>NW_006442117.1:2510497-2526339 GCF_000325575.1 Pteropus alecto | reverse complement strand
TCAGCGGCTCCCGACGCCCCTCGTCGCATCGTCGCCGCGCAGAAGGCGGGGGCGTGACGCCCCCAGCCGCTGGGCCGCGCCCCCCACTGTGCCCCTTCCCTGTTGCCGCACGGACCGTCCCCCTGCTCCAGCCGCTGTCCTCGGCCCGGCCCCTGCCGACCACCCAGGACGTGCTCCCGGTCACCCTCTTCTGCGTCCTCAGTGTCCCTTCTCTACTCCATAATTCAGGGGCGCTCAGGGTGGCGTAGCATCTCCCTCCTAAAAACGCCTCTGGAGGCCCCCATTTCTCCCCGCACTTTTATGTTGCCGCAGAGCGTCTCTCGAGGGCTGCGCGTGCCCCCTGCCGCTGCCTCTGCCTGTCCCACCGCCTGAGACCTGCCCGCAGCCTTCTGTCCCCGCACATTCACCAAACCAGTGGGGGTGCTTCCGGACTCGGGGCTCAGTCTGCAGCACCGGACGCGAGCACCCCCTTTTCCCGGAAGCCCTTTGTCCTCCGGGCTCCAGGACGCTACACTCTGCAGCCCTCCCTGCACTGGCCGCTGTCTCCCCGTCTCCCGCGCTCAGTTCCAGGGTGTCTTCCACTCTGTCTCTCCTGGTTCCATCCAGTCTCAAGGCTAGAAAGTCTGTCTGGACGCCCTGAGGACCCTGGAGCGGGGTCTGCGGCCTGGACGTCGGCCCTGAGCTCCAGCCCCGGCCCCAGCTTCCCGCTGGACATCTGTCCCTGCATCTCAAGAGACCTTACATGGAACGCATCCAAACTGGCCTTTGCATGTCCCCTCCAGACCCGCCCTCTGCGGGGTCACCTCCGTCCTAGGTCATGGTGCCTTCAGCCGCCGGATGCTCAGGCCAGAGGTGTGGGCGTCATCCTGACCCCTCAGCTCACACGCAGGTACAGGAACTGCTGGGGACTCTCGCTCACCATGCACGCGGTCACCGTCGCTCGGGTCCCACATAGTACTATATATTTTGTTCTCACTTTTCTATTTAATGCTCGTCTCTTCCACAAAAACCTAAGTTCCATGAGAGCTGGGACCCACCCTCCACTTTTGTTCATTACTGTATCCCTAGGGCTTTGAACCAGGTCCTAATTGATACTCAATAAACATTGTAAATGAGTGAATAGAGCAATTGGTGAATAGCAGGTATTCGATAAATGGTAGCTGTTATTTTCGTCTGTCTTAAATCTCTATTTTGCATAGGAAATTAAAAGAAAAAACATTGCACTGTGAGGGAGCAAAGAGACGCACCCCCGAGGTGGGATATTGTGCCAGTTCCTGTCAGGTAGTCAGCATCTCACAGAGCGGGGAGGGGACCATCCTGGATGGGAAGAAAAGTAAGCGCCGTAACACCAAACGCATCATCTGGTCCTCAATTGAGCAAAACAGCTTTAAAAGACATTTTCATAATATATGGAGAAATCTGAGTATGAACTAGGTGTTAGATATTGAAAATTATATTAACTGTGCCAGCTGTTTTAGTAATAATTGTGATTATGTATTACAATAACCATTTTGTGTATAAATATATACACATATACGACATTTACTTTTAGGAGTGAAGAATCACGATGTCTATAATTTGCCTGAAAACACAAAGCGAAGTTGGCAGAACGTTAACCATCGTAAGCTGAAGCAGCGCACGTGTAGATAGATGTTCGCTGTGCTATTCTTTCTACTCGTGTGTGTGAAAACCCCTAAGAGAAAAGTAGCAGAAAGCAGGCTGTGTGCTTTGCAGAGCACTGAGCGTAGCAGAATCTTTCCCGCGCCGGCGACCCCCCCATGCAGCCCGGTGAGCGGGTCCCCCGGCGGGGTGGACCCCACGAGCCCCCCAGGCTTGTGCAGAGAAGCGTTGCACACACGGCTGGCGGGCCTGGTGCTGCCACCATGCACCCCTGATGGTGGCTTCTGGAAGATGGAGGGTGGACCCGGATGCCAGCCGCTCCTGGGGGGCGGGCAGCTCCCCCAACCAGCCCGGCTCTTCTAGCTAAAAGGTGTCTGGGGCCAGGCCTAGTCCCGCGTGGCTTCTAGTAGTGCAGATCTGTGGGTTTGAACTTGGAAGGGAAAAAACCCTCAAATCTCAGTCAAAAGCCTGCTGGGCCCACCCTCTGAAGCTAAACAGAAGGGAACTCAAAGTCCCTCTGCGGCTTAGATGGGACAACTCGCGACGGGGACCCACACGGTGAAAGGTGCTCGTGGGCGGCAGTGTTTTCCTGTCTTCAAAGTAAATTTGGGGACCAGTAGGTCCATTTGGGTATCATCTCTAGGTTATGGGATTTGGGGCAGTGTTTCTTCTTAATTACACTTTCCTGTGTTTTTCAAAATTTTTGCCATCACCGCCTAATCATTGTCACAGCGAGAGAAAACCAAGTGTGGCTTTTCGTCTACAGCTACTGTATCAGTTGCGACACGTTCTGCTGTGGCTAATAACGGGCAGACCAGCCTGAAGCAGCCCAGGGGCTCGGCGCTCGCTCCCCAGGCAGGGCGGGCGGGCTCCGGGTGCAGCCGGGCCTGGTGTTCCCGTGACGAGCTGGTTTGGCTTCATTTTCAGGCAGATGCTCCCTTGTGGTGCATCACAGCTGTGGTGGCCTTGGACTTGTGTCTTTCCAGCTTCAAGTGTAGGGGGACAACTTCTATCTCGTAATTCCTGGGGGCCGTGCTCTGCATCTCGCTGGCTTGTACTCACCTAAACCCCAAGGCAGACGGAGTGACTGACGAGGTCGTGCCCAGGTTACACGCCTCACCCCCGAGGTGGAGGTGGCACCCTCTGCTCCTGGCACACAGGCTAGGCAGAGGGGACAGGAAGGTTTTCTAGAGGGAATTTGGTGTCAAAAGAGGGGGAATAGAAAATCGCAAATGTCTTTTTTACCTGCTTCCGGAAAGAATTTGCAATAATGCAGGGAGGAGAAAGCTCAGGCGAGGGGAAGCTGCTTTCATCGAACCCAGAATTTAGCTCTGAGCTTCCCGGCAGCCAAGGCGAAAGGGAAGGGCTTGTTCGCAGAGCACGAACTCATCGGGACCGAATGGCAAAGAAGCGTCAGCCGCGGGTGAAGCCGCGAAGCCCCCGAAGCTCAGTGTCATCACCTTCCCGTTTCCTCTCTGCATCGCCAGCATTTCTCACTGGTTCCCTTTCCGTTTTTCTTGGGCAACCTTTACCTTTTTTCTCCTGCCGCCGAGATGAGTCCTCGTCCCTGTCTCTGCCTGGAGCCACCACAGCGTCTGCTCATCTATCTGTCTTCCCGGTTGAATGGGAGGCCGTGGGAACGCTGAGGGGCTTGGACCAGCGCTGGGACCTTTCACTGTGTGTCCTTGGACGGTGGCCGTGGACTTCAAAGCCGCAGACCGAACCTCAGCTGCTGGCGAGGGTCAGCCGGAGGCGAAGGGTCCAGAGGCCTGGAGTCCAGTCCTGCTTCTCCTTTGGCGTCACCTGCCCCCTGAACTTGTCCTCTTGGAAAACAGAGGCGCTGGCCGGCCTGACGGCGATGCCAGCCTTCGCGCGTCACTCCCGCAGGACGCGCGTCACACGGTGGGTGGGAAAGCAGGATTCTCCTCCCCGGACCCCATTTCACGATGGTTTTCCACCAAAAAGGTTTTCAGAGCTTCTCTTCCCAGACCACACAGTTTCTCACAGATCCTGGGCGTTTCGCACTCAGTTCTTTTCAGCCGGAGGAAGCACATCTGCTGGGGCACGTGGGGCGCTGGCCACTCGCCCTGTCCTCGTGGGCTTGGTGACGCAGGGGCGGCAACGAGCAGCAGGAGAGCGACTGGAGCCGCCCCACCGGCCAGCGGGGCTTTGGGCAAAGAGGATGCTGACGGCCACCCTGCTCCCTGCTCCTGGGCCTCGAGGCTGCAGAGTAGCCCGAAGTGGACAGGTGTCCCAAACGTCGGGGGGAGGAGGGAGCCTTTGGCCTCGCTCCTGTTTGGGTGGTTTCTTTCCTGGATTGGTCCCGTTCGTACTTCTCCTTCCAGCAGTTTTTATGTCTGTCTGGCAATGCCGGACAGGAGACTTTGACCGTGGGAAGGGAGCGGTTGGGAGTCTTTCCTGTGTAGCGTTTGGTCTCTCTCGTGTCGTCCTTACCGTCTGGGCTTTGGTGTCTTAAGTCCGTGTCGCCGTGCGGTCTGCCCAGTGCCCTTCAGGGGCCGCACTCCCCTCCGTCCCCAGGGGAGGGCCCTCGCTCGGAATTGGTCTTAAATCGGTTCTGCCTTGTGTTGAGGAGCGGGTAGGACCCGCTGAAAACACGCTTCGCCGTCTTGTCGTCGCGGTGGAAGGACATGCCCGCGGTCAGGGACCTTCTTTCGGCTGCTACGTCCCTCCATTCTCTCCCGGGACCAAGGGACAGGCTGCAAAGGGTTTCTTCCGACACAGAACCCTCACAGGTCATTTATTACGCGTGTTACATGGTTAGAAGCCTTATTTTAAAAGTCGGATTGCGGTAGAGTGTATCTCACGTGGTTAGACGTGTTTTATTTTTCCAGTAGTTTTTACGAGTCTGTTACAAGTGGACTAATTTTGCTTTAAACAAAAAGCCTTTTATTATGCTAACTGACAGTGTATAAACACAGATGAACAGTTTTTTTTTTTTTCCCCTGAGAATAGTTGTTTAAAAACACCAACACAGAAGAATAACGAGTACTTTTATTGATGGCGGTCCTGTTTGCAGCTTTATGGTGAACGAAATTAATTGGGCAGCTAACGCAAGTCTGTGTCTTCCTTAGCGAATGGTCACGTAGGACACAGCTGAGTCCGGGGCGACACCCAGAATCTGCCTTCGGCAGAGCGGCCGGAGCGATTCCGCCAGCTCAGGGACCTCCCTTAAGCCAGCGACTGTTTCCAGGTGACAGCGGGCGTGTAGACGTGACTCGGTCGGTGACTGGCTCCTAGTTGGCCGTCTCTGATCCCAGCGGTGTTCAGTCGAGGGAGTAAAACTTCTCCCTCTGCCTTCTCACTCACTCATCTCCAATTAAATGACCTCCAACCAGGTCACTCTAATTATCAGCTCATTTTTAAACATTGACTCGAAGTATGTCTAAGCCCTGCAGGTTGGGATGGCGCCCCAGAAATTTAGCTTGTAACGACTGTCACTGGTCTGGCTCCTGCATCACCTCCTGCGGACGCAAAGGGCAAGAACACACTGATCACCTTAACCGCTGGGTTCTTTGGCGGGAAACAGGTTTTTGTTCTAGCACTTTCTACCCATTATAGGGCTATTAGGAGGAAGAAAGAGACAGAGACAGAAACGGAGAGAGAGAGGGAGACAGAGAGAGGCAGAGAGAGGCAGAGAGAGAGAGAGAGAGAGAGAGAGAGAGAGAGATGCAGGTCACCATGCAAGGCACGGCCACTCTAGACATGCATGTGTGCAGCGATTAATTTTATGTGTCAACAACAGTGGTCCCCAACTTTTTGGCACCAGGGACCAGCGCTCATACGAGCATCTAACGCCTGAGGATCTGAGGCGGAGCTGAGGCGGTGATGCCCGCGCTGGGGAGCGGCTGCAGATAGAGATGATGCTTTGCCCTCTCGCCCGCTGCTCACCTGCTGTGTGGCCCGGTTCCTCACAGGCCACAGACCGGGACCGGCACGCGGCCCAGGGGTTAGGAACCCCTGAACTAGAGGGTTTTGGATGAACTTAGCATGGTGAACTGTGAGTAAGGCAGATCGCCCTCCCTAGTGTGGGTGGGCCTCATCCGATCAGCTGCAGGCTTGACTAGAACAGAAAGACCTGACTTCCAAAGCAAGAGATTTCCAGCAGACGGCCTTTGGACTTGACCTACACCATCAGCTCTCCTGGAGCTCTGGCCTGCTGGTCCACGCTGCAGATGGTGGACTTGCCGGCAGCCTCCATGATTCCACACGCCAATTCTGTATGATAAATCTCTTCCTATACATATCCTGTTGGCTGTTTCTCTGGAGAACCGTGATTGATATGGCGTGTCTCGCCGAGACCGGCTCATCCGTGCAAGTGTGCAGACTTTCAGTCAAGGCACCTTACAGGTCCACGGCTAAGATCCTCCTCCCAACCGTCTCTTTCGAAACCGCGGGTCCCCAGCCTGTCTCCGAAGCATCTCCGCGCGGGCTTGGGCGCCATCTAGTGGCAAAGCGAGGCAAAGTCCTCGCCTCCTCTCCGCCCTCCCGTCGCCGTCATTGCCCGCTGAGCTCCGCATTCGCGAGCTTCATTCCCTCTGTCGCTCATACACTTAGCCCGGGCTCGCTGGGGCACAAGGCACTGCCGCAGGTGCGAAGCTGCCACTGCCAGAGCAACTGGGTCTTCAGCTGAGCGGGAGGGACAAGCAGGTTGCCCCGGGTTACTGCCCATGGAGGGGCGTGAGGGACCGGGACCAGCTGGTGGGTCACCTGGAGAGGCAGAGCTGGCGCGGGCGCGGGAGCTGTGTGTGGGCGTGGGTGACGCCAGCGGCCGGTCACTTAGCCTCAGACGAGAATCCGGGTGGGGTGCCTGGTGACGAGCTGCCCGCCCCACACTCCCCGTCCTGCAGGACACAGCGCGTGCTGAGTGATCAGGACACGATGTGCAAGCTTGTCCTGTGTCCCCTTGGAATGATCACAGCCTCAGCGTTCTGGGGACTGGGATGTGGGGACGAGCTAGGGTCTGAGACAAGTTGTTGTTGTTGTTTTAAATCTATTTTTTTAATGGCAGATGGCCAGGCTGAGGTGCTTTCCCACTCAGGGGCTGGGTGGATGGGGTGGGTGGTTGAGTGGAGGCCTTGGGGCAAGTTCTCAGAGGTCGTCGGTTCTCTGAGTGGTGAGTGTGGTGTGATGACGCCAGGGACCGGGCCCGTCTCCGTGGCAGCTCCGTGTGAGGGGGTGAGGCAGCGGCGTTCCGGTCCCCATTCTTGAGGAAGCCTGGCTGTATTTTTGTGACATGGCAGAGGGCGAGGCCCCCCAGGCGTCCCTTCCTGCCGTCCTCCCTGCAGCCATCAAGGTGGACACCTGGGCTGTGGCCTGGCCGGTGGGGGTGGTCAGTGGGGGTGGGAGCGAAGGCCCAGATCCAATAGAGATGAAGCTGGCCACCAGCTCTGGGGCCAGGGCGGGGATGAGCGGGGGGTGCGGGGTCTGTGGGAACGGCAGGAATTCAGAAAGGGGTCCAGGGGGAAGTGGGCTGGGAGCACTGGGCAGGGGGGTGTGGCCAGTTCCAGACCTTTGTTCAGATCTATGTGCTGGGCGCTGGGGAAGCCACTGAGAAGACAAACCAGGTCCCTCTCCCTGGTTTGTAGGTCAGCAGAGGGGGGGTGCGTTCCCGGAGGGCCTGGGGAAGTGGGGGCAGCATGCGGGCGACGTGGTGTGGGCGCGCTGTCGGCAGGGGAAACTGGCCGCCCACTGCTTAGTCCTGGCTGGGGGCCACCGTGTGGACTCGCGCTGGACGGTGCCTGTGACCTCTCACCTTTCCGGGGTGACGTTTCCTACAGGCAGCTGAGGCGACGAAAGGTCCACCACCGGCTCTGAGGGGTCTCGGTCATGTCACCGTTGAGCCCTGTAAACCTGTTCCCCATTTATCAAATGGAACCTTTGGATTTGCTCGATTTGTTTTGAGGTTTAAGCGATATTTATCAAAGTCGCCAGAAGTCGGAACCCGAAATACGAGGCTTCCTCTCTGCTCAGGTTAAACTTCAGGACTCATAGAGTCTCAGGTGCATGACGCCCGTCACCTGACCAGTAAAGGACTCTGGGAGGCTGAGTGTCCCTCCCCCCGAGGGGCCAGCGTGGATGGTGGAAATCTAGTGACAACTGTGGCCTGCCGTGTGGCAGCTTCCGGGGCACGGGGCCTCCTGCTCCCGGTGGGACCGAGCTGTGTGTGCCTTCCTTCAGACGCCGGACCTGGCCCGGGTCACCCGGGGCGACCGTGCTCCTTGCTCTGTGACATCCCTGGGCGAACCAGACGCTCCCCACACAGACAGTGGGTGCTCCATGAACTCAACACGCGCCCGGGTTTCCCGCTGGGGCCACATCGGTCCTCGTCACCGCGTCTCGCGACGCCCGGGGGTGCCGGCTGCATCATCGGGGTCCCTCTAACTCAGGGACCGCGCCCCCTGGCGCCCCGTGTCTTCCCGTTTCCCCGGCTCAGCTTCCGCCTCTTCGCTTCTCCCACAAGTCTTTCCACACCATTCATGTTGACATTTAAAAGTTTCCAAGCCTATTCCGAAGTGCCACAAACACTGCCTTTGTTATTTGCCAGGTTTCGGAACACCGAGAATTCCAGGACGCTGGCAGCGGAGGGCCTGGCGCCTGCACAGGGGAGACGGGCTCGTCCCTCTGCCCAGGGCCACCCGGCGATGCCGCTTGCCTCCTGGGCTTCTCCCATTCCCGCTGTGCCAGGCCTGAGTCTGGCAGCATCACTCAGCATCCCGATTGTTCAGGAAGATCACGCTTACCCCATTGCTTGGTTTCTTCGCCTCTGCTTGGCCTCTGCTCATGACAGGCCCTCTGGTTCCCAGGAGAGACGGCAGAGAAAACGAACTGGGACGTCTTTGGGGCTCCGGCCAGGAAGGCCCCCTTCTTAAAGTTCTTAAGCGCCTAAATGCCAGGGCCGTTTTTATAGGATTTCATGTCCACTTTGCTTTGGGAAAGGTGCTGTTTTTGCAAGCACGTGGCGCGCTGACAGTAGTCTGCTAGTCTGTGGATGTGTGGGGTGCGGGGGTGCAGGGGGCGGGCAAGCCTGGGGGCCGCTGGACCTGCCTCTGGAGCATCCTGTTCGAGCCGGCCTGCTACCTTCTTGGCTCTATTTCTGAGCAAAGCCCAATGCTCCCTTCCCAGTGGGCACCCCTGGAGTTTCCAGAACCGTGAAGGGTTATGCAAACGCCGCTGCACCCAGAATCTTAGCATGGAACACCCCTTTCCAGTCCTGTTTAGACAACACAGAAATCACGGAGACACACTTCTGGCTTCCTTTTGACTAGTCGTTTCCAAGCTTTGGGGTTCATGGCTGGAAAAGTCACAAGGCCGACGTAGGTAACTAAGTTTTGCCAACTGAAGACACAAAACAGAACAAAGCGCCAGCCACGATCGCAATCAGCTTCACTTCCTAAAGCAAAGCACATTTTAAAGCCAAAAAAGTAACGGAAAGGGAATAAAATCAGAGTGAGAAATAGTGCTGGCCCAGAGGGGACAGACGCAAGCGGCACGTTCACTGGGGACCAATGCAGACCACGGCGGCCGGCGCTTCTGAGTCGGGGCCCCCCGGTTTCGAGCACACGCCCACACTCCGGGCAGGTTCCATTTCCTGGGTCCAGGCCCGAGAATCTGCTTTTAACGAGCTCCCAGGTGAGGCCGGCTCCTGGGTCCAAGGTTCCAGTTCTGTGCCAGGGTCGATCCTGTGTTGACTGGGCAGTCGTGGGAGGTCCTGCGAGTTCGCCGGTATCGGGGGCCCGTGGCACGTGTCCCGCGCACGTGTGCAGGCTTGGGTGCACGGTGGGGCCACGCCCTGACAGACCGCTGTGACAGAGCCCGGTGGGGACACGTATGTCGACATCCTCCCCTGCACACACATCTTGACGTCACTGAAGTCAGATTTTATATAACAGTACTTAGCCCTGCTGCAGGTGATACACTCTAATTCTTCAAAAAAAAAAAATTCTAAAATACCGGTTCTGATCCACTAAATCGATTCAGGGCGCACTCTTGGGGTGTGAACCAGAGTTTGACAAATATCCAAGAGCATCGAAAGCCTCTTCTAAAATTGAGAATACGTGACTCCGCTCTGTCGTGGAGTGGGGCACCGTCTTCTCTAATGTAATAAAACCGAATTTGGGAAATACACACTTAAAATTCTGATTGCTTCAGATTCCACCCTGTAAGATGTTAGTGGGGGAAGTTTTCCCGTCTATTTCTTTGGGACATCTTAGATTATCCAAGAAAATGGACGAATGGATGAATGCGTGAACTAGCATAGTTAAAGATACATAAGTCCTTGGATGGAAGATCTCAGGCCCAATAAATTTTAAAAAGTGTTATCGATAGGTGTAGTACAAGTAGGTATGAACAACAAAATGTTTTTCAAATTAAAATTTATAGCCATGGGAAAATATAGTTGATTGATAGGCAACTTTTGAATACATCGATAAATAGAAGTGGTAATAGTGTCAATATTTGTTGAGTTATTATATGCCTACTGCATTAAACATTTTAATTCATACAATTCCACGGTCTATTTAGAAACTACTCTTTCTTTTCCAAAACAGAACGTGGCTCTGGGGAGATGAGGTGTGTTGCACAGGGCTGAGTGGTTTTGTTCCTTAGAGCTGAGAAAAAGCTTTTAGACAATCCCGTCTAGAGCTTTTAAAGCTTTTCTTTAAATTTAAACTTTTACTTTTTTCGGTTCTAGTGGCATTCAGTTATATTAGTTTCAGGTGCACAGCATAGTGGTTAGACATTTATGTAACTTAGGAAGTGATCCGCTGGTTAGTCTAGTACCCATCTGACACCATACGTAGTTATTATATTATTGACTATTTTTCTTGTGCTGTATTTACATCCTCGTGGGTATTTGTAACTACCGATTTATACTTCTTAATCCCTTCATCTTTTTCTCCCAGCTGTCCCCCGCCCCCAATCTGGCAAACATCAGTTTATTCTCTGTATCTATGAGTCTGTTTCTGTTGTTTATTTTGATTTTCAGATTCCACGTATAAGTGAAATCATACGGTATTTGTGTTTCTCCGTCTGACTTCATTCGGCACGATGCTTTCTAGGTCCATCCATGTAATTGCAAATGGTAAGATTTCATTCTTTTCCTTGGCCCAGTAATGTTCCATTGCGTATATGCACCACATCTTTATCCAGTCGTCTGCTGATGGACATTTAGGCCGCTTCCTTGTCTTGGCTACTGTAAGAGCTTTTTAAGCTTTACATGGGGGAACATGGTGCCAGAGCTCTGGGCTCCCCCATCCCGTGATCCAGTGGCCACCTCAGCTCTAGCAGACTGACTTTGACCCAGTGTGACCCAGTTTCAAGTTCTGGGGAGGGAGAATCGGGTTGGCTCACCTGGGGCAGGTGTCCATCTCCGGTGCAATCAATGGAGGTCTGGGTCCGGGGTCATGACATGCAGAGCACGGTGTCAGAGCCCCAGTTCCACCTGTGGGTGGACACTTCTGAGGGTCATGATCTGGACCTGCCCCAGGGCCCCCAGCTCCCGCCGGAGTGTCCTCACTCGTCCTGCACCCCCTCCACCCCACCCCCAACCCCGAATCGGTGACTCGAACACAATTGCTGGGAAAGTCTTTTGTTCCTTTTAAATTCCTCCTGTTAGAAAAGCACTTTAATAATTCTAAGGTGAATTGATTTTGATTTGCAGAATTACAAAATCAGTTTATTAGGAAGGAAGGAAGGGAGGGAGGGAGGAAGGAAGGAAGGGAGGAAGGAAGAAGGGAGGGAGGAAGGGAGGGAGGGACTCCAACCAGAGTACGTGGAAGGCCAGAGGCCTGTCCCTGGCCACAAACAGAGCCTGAGGGACACCGGCCAGGCTCCCGCGGGCTCGCGCTCCTGCAGTCTGCGTCTGTCCTTGAACGCAGACCGGGGTCGGATGGCACCCGCAGGCTCGCTCTGGTCACTGGCCATCTCTCGAGTGCTTTGGCGCCCTCACGGGACTGTGACATTTGTCCTGACGCAGGACTGTGACATTTGTCCTGACGCCTGCCAGCCCTGCGCCGCTGTGGGGACGCAGAGGCTGAAGGAAGCGCCTTGCGAGCGTGCCGCCTGGATCCCCCCGCGTCCATTAGGATCGTTACTCGTCCTTGGGGGTCAGCGCCCCCACCTTGCAGGCGGTTCTAAGGCGTTCGGCTCCGTGGCGGAGGCGGCGGTTCGCGGGGCGCCGCCAATGGTAATAAAAAGTTCTGTTCTAATTAAGGAGAAAAAAACTGATGTTGCAATTTATCTTCTCTCATTTAAGTTTTGTGAGCCTGCTGAAAGTTCTGAAAAACGTATTAAGGAGTTTATTTGACATATACATCACCGGCCGCCCGCAGCGCGCCCCGCGCCCCCAACACCCGCCTCTTTGGGCCTCGATCATTCCGTGTGTTTGGGGGCAGCGGGAGAAGGGCCACGAAAACCTGATGCGGACCCGGGGTCTAAGAAAGCGGGGTGCCCGACCCCGCCGCCCCGTTTCCCGGGAGAAGGAAGCACGCGGCAGTGCGGGCGCGGGGCGCGGGCGCTGGGAGGGGCGGGGATGTCCCCGGGCGCCGGGCCCCTCCCGCCAGCCTTGGCCTTCACGACCCCCGGCCGGTCAAGGGCGGCTGCGGGCGTGGTCACAAAGGACCCTCGACTTCAGCCGCTTGTTTCCGCCTCTGGTTCCCAGTTCCCGCTGCCACTTCCTCCTCCTCGGGCCTGGACCCCGAGCTGCAGGGGACACGGGGGCACCAGCGTCCTGTCGCACGTGCAGCCGGCGCGCGCCCTGGGGTCCCCTCCCCCAGAGGAAGGAGGACTCGCCATGGCTTGGGAGGAATTAGCTGTGAGAAAAGCATTTTCCCCAAACAATGACCAGGAAATACTGTCCTGACTGATATTCTGCCCTCTTGGCAGAGTTATTTGAAGGCTTATCAAACCGTGCAAACGCCCGGGAGCCGCACGCAGTCCCCAGACTCAGTGGCCCCCACGGCGCAGGCGCAGAGGCCGCTTGCTGTCCCCAGGATGGTGCTAGATGCGCTCTCTGCACCCCTCCTGCTGGCCAGCCCTGACCTTGAGCAGGGACCCGGGCTGGCCCAGCCGGCTCGCAGGTGGGCGGTCTTCCCCTGCTGACTCAGGCCCATACTGGGGCAGGTGCTAACCTCCAACCCCGTGAGTAATACCTGCTTTTCATCTTCAAAGGGCCTTCCCGCGATTCACTGGTTAGTCACCCCAGGGGAGAGCCAGAGGCAGGCGAGTTATTACTGTCTTCATTAAGCCGGTGTGGGGGAGGGAGGGTAGTGACGTCCCCACCCAGGCCAGTGGGAGTCTGGACTTGGGGGCAGGTGAGCTGCACTCAGGGTTTCCCAGGCGTGGGTGCAGGGGAGGGGTGAGGAATGCAGAAGTGGGGGCTGGAGCAGAAGGGGGGGAGCCCCCCCAGCCATGAAGGGAAGGGGCTGCAGAGCCTAGGCCACTGGAGGCGAGGGCAGGGAAAGACAGTGTGACCCCGGCTGATCCCCAGAGGCCCCGCCAGGTGGGACGACCTGCTCGCCGCCCCTCCCGCCATCAGACACTCGTGAAATGAGTCTGAGGAAACTTTCCTTTTCCTATCTGTGTGAGGATTTTGAGTGACTAAAAATGATAAGGCGCATGTCACCGAAGCACCTTGCAAATCACAAGTGCGAGGAGACGGCGCAGAGGGCCCCCAGGCCAGTGTCCCTCCAGGTCCCTCTGAGCCGGGAGTTCGTCCTGTTTCAGGTGTGCGGCGCAGAAGGCTAGGGTTTTGGGAGGTGACTCCGTGTCCTGGTGACAGTGAGAACCGAAGCCACTTCTGGAAGCCAGACAGCAGAGCAACCCTTTCAGTCAACCCTGTCTGCAGCTGCTTTTTATAAACTTGGCATAAACACGTGCTTGAGAACGCCAGGACAGTGTCTCTGGAAAATATTTTCTACCATTCGAACACACACACACACACACACGCACACACACACCAGAAGTTGTCCACAATACAGAGTGGCTTCATTTGTGGTTTTTTCCATTACTTCCTCGGTTCATTTTTCTGCTGCCGAGTTTAGAAGGCCATAAGTCACAGTTGTTGTTAACCTTTGTCAGTTAAAAGGTAACTCTAAGAACAAGTCATATGATACGTTGGAGCCAACTGGTGTTTTGGAAGGGGCGGTGGCGGCCGGTGCGCCTTCACCCCGGGTCCCGTCTCACGGTGCCCACGGGGTCCGGGCCCTCTCGGCCTGGAGTTATTTATGCCGAGGGCCACCTGTCGGAGGAAAGCAGATGCGACGCGTCCGATTTTCGACATTTACTTTGTGTGACCCAGGAAATTCTAGAATGCAGGCTCACTAATGGCGCTTCCTTAAGAGTTTCCCACTTTCCTTTGTCCTAGAAACTGGATCCACGTTCTCATAAACCTCGTCCCAGCAGAGTCAGAAGTTGAGGCCAAAGGGAGGAGTTGGCTTTGAGGCGGGACTGCCCAGCTTCCCCACATCTACTTGGGGAGCTGCAGACCCAGGGGTGGCAACAGCTGGGTCGGTGCCCCTGTGCCCACACCTTGGGGTGGGGTCGGGAGGTGGGCGTCGGAGCCATCAGGGTGCTGGCCTGTGTTTTCCCCGACAGTCTGGTGTCGAAGGCCAGGAACAGCGTGGACACTTAGACATGCTTGTGCTTAAAACCAGGATAAAAGGCAAAACACTAACAAGCCCGTCGAGAGCAGAAGCCAGCTGCAGGGTGGCGGGCGGGCGGGCAGGTCCCTTCCCTCGTCTCAGGCCCCCTCCCTGCGTGGCCTTCCGTCAGTTTTCTCTTCCTCACTGAAGCCACTCTGGGGTCTTGGAGCGCAGAGGAGGAAGCTGGGGTGGCCAGGCTCCTGAACTTGGCGGCTGGCTGTAATCGCAAACCAGAGCCGGGGTTACTGCTCTGAAACCAGATCATGGCTTCGATCCGCGAGCCGGGCAGGAGCCTTGTGGCCGGCCAGGCAGGCCCGATCCCATACTCTGCCCTGGCTGGCCGTGCTGCTCTCAGGATAAAGGGCCCTGTCTCCGTTCCCGAGTGTCCATCTGTCCCCAGGGTTTGCAGCCCCCATCTGCTGCGTGGGGGACACTCCCTGTAACATGCACGGTCCCTTGATAGGAAGCGCAGAGGCCGTTTCACTGCCAAGTAGCCAGGCGCTCCAAGCCCTGGTGTTTGCTCAGTTGGGGGCGGGGAGGGGGCGTCTTGTGCCACTGGTTTCAAAATTAACTGCTGCGTCTCAGCTGCATGCTCGAGACCACCATGCTGCTCTTTTGAGCTGTCTTCTCCTTCAACTGATTTTTGTTCATTCATTCATTTATTCCTTCATTCGTCTGACAAAAACATGCCGCGAAGCTGTGTGCTCAGGCTCTGTGCCGGCCACTGCGTGGGCCGTAAGCAAGGCCAGGCCCTGTCTTCACGGCGTTTTTACCCTAGTTGGGGGAGAGGGACACACGGACACGGGCCGACTCGTCCCACAAAAACCTTTTGTGTTTGACGCCAGATAAGCAGTCGAAGGATGAAGGAGAGGGACAGATGGCTGCGAGGGCACGTGATGGCAAAGACGCTGGCTCTGCGGGCCGGCGAGGGGCCCTGGGTGTGCTGCTCGGCCCTGCCTGTGAAATAGGCACAGTGCCAGCTGCTGCGCGGGGCGAACAGTATGAGAAAGGGCCCTGGCTCTCTCCCGAGTCCCTAAAATCGGTCGCCAGATGCATTTTCTGTTTCTCTTTCGGATCAACTGATTTAATAATCCAACCACTCCTGGCCACCGGGAAACCCATCCCGAAGACGACAGGCCTTAAGAACATTTCCTGGGAAGGGAGGTGGGTAACCGATGGCTCTCCTGTCCCCCGCGCTCTCACGGCTCGGTCCGGCTGTCCTGCGGATCATCTCCGTAGAGCATGCGTGGGGCGAGTCCCGGTCCTCCTCCCGGTGCGCTGCGCCCCTAAGGGAGCCCTGCCCTCTGGCCGCCGCCCCCCAGGGTCCCTCTACGGGGACAGATTTCAAAGACTCACAGTTTTCCCCGCCCCTGTCCTTTTTCCCGACAGTATAGCCTGCCTGGGAGAGGCAATCAAAACAAGGGTGACTGTTTAAAAAGGATTGGAAAACGCGTTCTGAACACTTTGGATGGCCTCCTGGGCAGATGTGTCACCTTCAGTCCCCTTGGCTCATCCCTCGGTGTCTCTGTGAGTGGCGGGGGGGGGGGGGCGGGTGCGGGGCAC
>NW_006442117.1:2498473-2500936 GCF_000325575.1 Pteropus alecto | reverse complement strand
ACCTCTGCCTCTCCTGTCCCCCGCGCTCTCACGGCTCGGTCCGGCTGTCCTGCGGATCATCTCCGTAGAGCATGCGTGGGGCGAGTCCCGGTCCTCCTCCCGGTGCGCTGCGCCCCTAAGGGAGCCCTGCCCTCTGGCCGCCGCCCCCCAGGGTCCCTCTACGGGGACAGATTTCAAAGACTCACAGTTTTCCCCGCCCCTGTCCTTTTTCCCGACAGTATAGCCTGCCTGGGAGAGGCAATCAAAACAAGGGTGACTGTTTAAAAAGGATTGGAAAACGCGTTCTGAACACTTTGGATGGCCTCCTGGGCAGATGTGTCACCTTCAGTCCCCTTGGCTCATCCCTCGGTGTCTCTGTGAGTGGCGGGGGCGGGGAGGCGGGTCCGGGCACCTGTCTCAAAGTTGGAGGGAGCTGCCAGGCTGAGCGGGCCTAACGACCAGGTCCCCGAAACCGAGCCTGTGCACCGAACGCGTGCACGCACAGACACGGGTGCGAGGCCACGGCCGGCTGAAATTAGCATGGTTCTCTGCCAGCCTCACGAGTGCGGCCCGTCCTGCTGGCGTGTGAGTGACTTTGTGGGTCCCTAGGTGTCTGGTCTGTGGCGTTCGCGGTGCTGTTAGTAACTCCGCTGGCTGCCGGGGCTGAGGGTGGCCTCGTCACGCCGGCCGTCCCGTCAGATGCTCTTCCTTCGACGAGGGAGAAACCTGCACTGTTTCAGCCAGAACGACTCGGCCGGGCTCTGAAGCCCGGACGCCCCCGGCAGTGACGTGTCTGCACGCAGTTCAGGCACCGACTTGAAGGGACTCTGGGCCGGGAAAGCCACCGGGAGCTGTTTGCCGGCCTGGTAGCCGGGCGCCCCGTTTCCCATTGTCAGGCAGTGACAGTGTCCTTACAGACGCCCTCGGCGACTCTGCTTTGGTAACAACGAAGGATTTTTTTCTGACTCATCTTCAGAAGATCCTCCCCCAGCCTTTCCTTTGAAAATACATATAATTAGTAACAGGCAGACAGCCGGGTATGGCCGGCCCTTCCCAGACGGGAGCGTTCTAATTACACGCACATGTGGTCCGCGCTGGCTGCCCGGGCAGAGACTGAGCGGCAGGCCTGCTGGGGTCCGAGCCGGGCATCTGGTTGGGAGCGAGGACTTGCCTGTTGGCTGAAGGGCGGACGTGCCCCTTGTCCCCTCGTCCCCTCGCACTGCTGGCCCCTGGGCTTTTCTCCGTTCTCAGCTTCGGGCTGCTCCGGGCGGCCAGGCCATACGCCTCATGAGTGCTTGGGCCGTCCACTCCTGGGGGACAGAATGACAGTTGCCCAGTGTGGTTGTCACGGTAACGAGGAGGCTGCTGCCGGTGCTGCTGGGCGGGCACCTGAGCGCCTGCAGGCGGCGACCCGCCCTCCGCAGGCTGGGGCCAGCGCGGCTTTGTTCCCAGGTGCCCGCCCCTCGTGGCATGAGCTCAGACAGGTTATCCCCAGGTAACCCTTAGCTCTCCGTCCTGGCAAAGGGCAGGCTGGTGTTCGGTGGCCTCCGTCCAGGCCCACGAGAGCCCAGATGCTGCTGAAATCAGTGGATTAGGCGGCCCCAGGAATCCACACACGCCTCGTGGGCATATTCTGGGACCACAGCGCGGGCGGCAGGCTCGGTGACGCAGGCGTGGTGACCCAGAAGAGGCCGCGAGCCTCCCGCCTCCCATCCCTCCCGCGGGGCCGCGAGCGGATGACGAGTTGGCACAGCCTGCTCTGGCCTGGATCGAGTGTGGCAGGCGTCATCAGAGCCACAGGCACCTTCACCCAACTTTCCCAAAGTGTTTTCCGAGCAAACGGTGGTTTCGCAATGTAGGTGGGGTGACAGCGCGTTCTTTGTCCCGGTCTCACAGATGGGCGAATCGAAAAGCTCGCCCGGCCAGGTGGCGAGGCCAAGCAAGGAAGAAAGGTTCTCTGCAGCCCGGGGCCCTGGGGTCGAGGGCTGGGCCCTCCGCTGGCGCTGGGGCTGCAGCCTGTGCCCTCGGCGCGTCCCCAGCCCCTGGGGGCAGTGGGGTAGGCTCCGAGCTCCTCCCTCCGCACTAAGGAGCTGGAAACCGGGTCACGGCCTGTGCTCTGAGGTGTCGACACTGGCCGCTGGTGACCCAGGAGGTGTCAGGACTTTAACAAGCTTGAAGTGACTGGACTCTCGGGGGTGGTCACAAGGACATTTCGAGCATCCTGTGCTGGCCCAGTTGTTGCTGCCGGTGCTGGGGATACAGTGGGGAACGAGGCAGGGGTGGCCCCTGGCCTTAGGGACCTCTCAGGAGCCCGAAGGTCAACACGTAACACCGAGAAGAAATCGCTTTGGACAGGGCCATGTGCGATGAGGAAATTTACACACGTGGCCTGACGGGGGCAGGCGGGGGAGGCGGCGTCTCCGTGAGCTAATAATCCCAAATGACAAGGAGCCGGACCTGGGACAACTGAGACAAGCGTTCCCG
>NW_006442117.1:2495590-2498319 GCF_000325575.1 Pteropus alecto | reverse complement strand
GGTGCGGTGCTGGCAGGGCTGCTGGGAGAGGTGGCGCTGACCCACTGGGCTGGGTGTGGGCACGCAGGAGGATTCGGAAGGACGCGTGGAGTCTGCCTGAGCTGTGGCTTACGCCGGGGGAGGCTGGGGAAGGAGGCGCGGAGCGCGGAACGGCAGGGCCGGGCCGCGCGTGTCTGCGAAGCCTGCGCGTGTCTGCGAAGCCTGAGCGTGTCTGCGAAGCCTGCAGCTTCCAGGCGCCGCGGCTGTGGTGTGGGCATCAGGGCTTCTTGGCCCCTCAGATCACAGAGAGCACGGGGCCGCCCCTGCCGACGTCCAGTGCTCCAGCCCGTGCTTTCCCAGGGGGATCAGACGCCGGCCCCTGGAGCCGGAGCAGGGCTCTGTGACTGCTGGCTCCCAGCGTGGGCCCGCAGACCGGCCGCGGTCGGCATGAGTGGCGTGGCCAGCAGCCTCCCGCAGTCAGCCTGGTGTCCCTTCCTATCCAGCCCCCGCTGTTCACGGCCAAGTCCTCGGCCACTCGACCTGGGCACCATGATGAGGCTGAGCTTATCACCTGCGGGTAATAAGGTCACGTCTGCCTCTCTCCTGGTTGGTCAGATGGGATGGTGAGAGTTTAGTAGTGTTTGAAGAGGACGGGCCTGTGCGAGCAGGGAGAGCCGCGGACCGGAGAGGGCTGCTGTCCCTTGTCGCCGCCGACTCGGCTTATAGCATCGAGGGCCTTGGTCATCTTTCCCCCACGGCGTGAACTGGAAACTGCACAGACACGAGACGATGGCCTGAGCCCCTGGCGGGCCCCCCCGCTGGGTCCCACGGCAGGGCCAGCCGGAGCCACAGTGTGACGCCAGTTCCGACCGTGGGTCTCCAAGGAATTATTTCGAGGCCAAGCATGTATCCCGGTGTTTACATCTTTGGGAACTTCCTGTCACCTCATTCTAAGCTCTACGATGAGGCGGGTGTGGATTTTCGGAGGAAGTTAGCTGCCGATGTGCCGGAAACGTATCATGAGGCCGTCTTTCCACGTCCCAGAGATGGATTCGGGGACATCGTTCGAAGCCCACGAACTCCTCGGGTAGAGACTCGGAGGCTCGCCCCTTACGGTCGGCTTTTCAGCCGGTCGACATGGCCGTGACGTGGACGGTGCTTTCGCGGCCGCGTTCTCGCCTGATTCTGCCCCAGCTACGTCATGGTGGCCAGTTAGTCGGTGCCGAGGCCGTAGCTGAGACGGGCTCAGTCGTTTGTCCGCAGCCGCACAGCAGAGGGAGAGTCGGAAGCCAGCCCGGTCCTGCGGCCTCCAGGTCCCGTGATGCTGTGCTCGCGGTGGCCGAGGGCCAAGGCGGCCGGGCCGGGCGCCTGAGCTGACGGGGCGGCTGTGAGTTTGCTCGGCCCAGCCTGGGAGGCGGCCGGCGCTGCTGTGCTGGCTGCTGGAACCCGTTCTGCTGGACAGAGGGCCGTGTCGCAACGTGGCCGGTGGGCGAGGCGGCACCGAAAGCCCTTCCTTCGCCAAAGCGAACCAAGGTTACTCGTCGCCTCGGGAAGCCCATGGAGAGGTGACACTCAGGAGGCCAGCCTGCCGCTCCCGAGCCCAGCCCACGGTGAGGCCTGGTGACTTCCCCGCGTGGCACCAAGAGGAGGAGCTTCTGGAAGCGAGCAAGCCCCCGGGGACCCCGGCCATGCCCAGTCAGCCCCTCTTGAGAAGGGAACCAAACGCAATGTGGGGGTCACGCCCACAAGCTGGGCCAAGGGTGCCGGGCCTCAGGAGGGTTTGCAGGAGCCGACCGACCGCTGTCACTGCCGAGGTCGTTAGGATGCTGTGATAGTCGTGACCCGAGGGCCAGCAGCTCTGGACTCTCTGCTGTCACCTGAGGAAGTGAGGCCAGCTGGGCTCCGAGTGTCCTTCCTAGTGTGGCCGTTCTGGAGCATTCTGTCCGTGAAGGCGCCGTGCGGGCGGAGGAAGCCTCCATGGGGGCCGGGCCTGGGGTGGGGGCTGGGCACCGCTGCACCCACCGGGCGTGCACGCCGTGCCCGACGAGCTAGGGCAGTGCCCCGCCTCACACCGGGGCCCCATCGTGGGCTCCCCTCTGGGGGGCGCAGCCTGCAGTGTCCCTGCGGTTGCTCACTCAGGCCTCGCTCAGGTGTCCCTTGCTCAGGGCGGCTGTCCTTGTGAGCCCCGACAGCGTGGACCTTCTTCAGGACACTGAGCGCCGCCGGAGCTAGCGTGTTTGTTCGCTGGCTGGCTCGCTCGCTTCCGACGTCTCCTCTCACCTGGTTAAGCTCCCTGAGGGAGGGGACCGGGCCCGGCTTCGCTCACCCTGCGCCCTCAACACCTGGCAGAGAGGCTGGCGCTGGGGACACACGGCGGCTATCCTTTGAGTGAGTGAGGTCTCTGGGGTGCGGGGGGCCCGGGAGGGCAGGTTTATAGGAGCAGATGCCTCGCCAGGGCCCTCACCACCGTCCCCCATGGCCATCGCCGGCCAGCGCGGCCACTGCCAGCTCCTGGACCCTCCCTGAGAGGCTGGCCCACTGCGTAACAGGGGCCGGCCGAGGTCAGGCGTGACAGCCTCAGAAGCTGCACGTGCCCGGGGAGCCGGAGGTGCTTCCCGTTGGTGTGGACCGGTTCCTCGCCGGGGAACGTAGGGGAGGGAAAGGCGGCCTGTGCCGTGGGGCAGCCGGTCCTGGCGGCAGGTGACCCCTCCCCTGATTTGGAGCGGGAGGGGCCGGGCGGCTCCAGCAAG
>NW_006442117.1:2492285-2495549 GCF_000325575.1 Pteropus alecto | reverse complement strand
CGCTGAGTTCAGATGCCCGAGGAAGCGTTGCAGAGGACAACGCGGGGTCAGGAGGCGGCAGCTGCGTGGCACTGGGCGCCCGGTCCTCAGCGCCTGCCCAGGGCGCTCCGTGCCTGGCTCCTCTGGGGCCCACGACACCCCGCCCGAGTCCCAGGTGGGCGCGTCCGCCGCTTCCTCCTTCCCCGTGGTCCCTAAACCTCCTTCCCCGCGGTCCCTAAACCTCCTTCCCTGCGGTCCCTAAACCTCCTTCCCCGTGGTCCCTAAACCTCCTTCCTTTCTGCCCCGCCCCTTATCCTGCTTCGAGGACAAACTGGCCGTGAGCTCTGGTGCCGAGTCCGGCCTGCCCGAGACCCCGTCCCAACCACGAAAACCCTTCGCGCCGGGGAAGCAGCACAGCCTCAGCCTCCCGGGTGACAGCGACTTCCCGAAGCGCTGCTGGGAGGTGCCCGGTGACCGCTGGCGCCTCCTCCCATCTGGCGCTCTCTCTCGCCCCAGTGCGGGGTGGCAGGGGTGACTTGCTCTTCTCAGCAGTGCGGGGGCGGGGGGGGCTGCCTTGCTGCATGCTGGACCGAGCGATGGCATCCCACGGACCACGTCATTCGTCCCTCACGTGCCCCTATGCGGCAGGTGCTGTCATGACCTTGTAATTCGTCCTGGCATGTGACCCAGGGCAGGGGGACCCCTGTCTCACACCCCGCCAAGCAGACGAGGGTGTCGGATGGATGGGGCCCCCGTGCCCCGCTCACTCACCTCACACCTTCCGTAGGAATCCGGCTCTGGGCTGAGAAGCCCGCGCCCTGGGCTCCTCGCTCCGATTCACCCCACAGACCGACGCTTCTGTGGGTCTCGCTGGCCAGATGAGCAGCCGACGGCCGACGTGCAGAACGCGGGTGGCGCGGGTCTGCCTGCCTCCGAGTCTTCCGAGCCTGGCGTTTCTCGGCACACCAGAGTCTTCGAAATGCCCTCGAAATTCTGTCTCCAAAGGCGTTTGCTCAGCCCCGTGCGGTGGGGACGCTTCTGCTCGGGGAGGCCGAAGTTCCAGTCTGGTTCTCGAGTTTGGTGGCATGTGCGAGGACTGATACCCAGGTGGAGCCTTTGCTCAGCGGCCCAGCAACTTACGCCGTTTTCATAGATTTCGATGATCCTAAGCGGCGGTGGCCAAAGTCTGCGCGGCGCTGGCTGGTCAGCGGTTTTATCTGTCGGAAACGTGTTTTTACGGTTTAGCGGGATCCTGGTGAGGCAGCTGGTTGTTGCCAGGTCCGCGTGTGTGGAGCTGACCACGTCTGTGCAGGCCGTTCGGAGAGGCACAGCCGCAGCGCACTGGGGATCAGCTCGTCTTTCTAGACTCACTCGATCAGTTTTTAAACATAATCCCATCACCTCGGTGACATTCCTTAAGCCCATTTTCCATAAAGAAGAACGAAACACAGTTCTTAGCTTCTCGTCCCCCTGCGTCCCAACTTAAAGCCATCTCTGCGCGCCAGGCACTGACAGCTGCCTCTCCTGCTCAGGGTAGCACGCCTGCGCCCGTCCGTCCCCCTCGGTGGCGCTCACGTCCCCAGGAAGCCTAGTCTGTGCCCCGTTGGACCTGCTGGCCCTTATCGTCTTCCCAAGGAGCTCACTCAGGAGCGGTCTGCACCCCGCTCTCCCCCGCACCACACCACGGACAGCACCTGGCCGCGGCGCTCACCTGGCCTCTTCTTCCTCGCCGGCCCGGCGCCGTTCCCACACTGACGCTGCCAGGACGTGAGGGACTGTCCCGCAGACACTTCCGATGCAGGATGGTGAGGCGGATGGCGCCTCCTTCCTGCGTGAGTCTGCTTGTCCCCCAGTCCGTCAGGGGCCGCCCCAACTCTGCCTCATCTCCGTGTGCCGTGCGACTCCGATTTCCATTCAAACTGGGCCGTTTTCGGGTCGGTCCTTTGCGGGGTGCCGACTTGGGCCCACGTCTCTCTTGCCTGGACAGTGATGATAGCGGATCTATTTTTTTTTTTCTAGTCTTTTCCTTTCATCTCTTGTCCTTTGAAACTCTGCAGACCGTGAGCAGAGTGAGGGTTGAGAGTGACAATGTGACCTCCTGTCCCTCTGTGGAAATGCTCGCCTGGCCCGCGACCGTGATGGGCGCCGTCCGCGCTCTGCACATAAAGCTGGTTCCGCGGTGTCTCTGGCCTCGTGGACGAGACCTGGACCGGCCGAGCGCCTGGCCTCCCCCAGGACCTGCACGCTGGTTGTGCCCCCGGCCTTCGGAGGTACCTCCCGATTCCTCATTTGCGTGACGAGCTCCTACCTGCCCTGGTGCCGCCGCCGTGTCCTCCGCAGACAGCTTCCTCCCGCGGCGGGGTCGGGCCGCTCCCCGGAGCCTGCGTGGAGCTCCGGGTGTCGCCCATCACTCCGTGTCCGTTTCTCCGCTGCTCTCATCCACCGGCCACAAACCCCCCGAAGGCTGGCGTTTCATACAACCCAGTGTCCAGCGCGGTGTAGACTGCAGCACACGGTGAACTCAATCCCCGCGTGGAAGTGAGTCCTCCTGTATCCTGGGGAGTGTGAAGAAGCAAAGGCCCCTGGTCCTTCACACGGGGCGCAATCTGACGGGGCCCCAGGAGACACCGCAGGCCCTCGGGCCCCTTCCGGGCGGGTGGCTGCCGCCACGTGTCCCTTTTTGGGACGTGGGGGTGGATGGGGCCGCTATAGAGCAGGCGGGTCCCTCTGCTGTTCCAGGTGTGGGCAGTGGCCACACGCCACGGAAACCTGCTCACCAGTCATGGCACAAGCCGACAGGTGTATTGGTAACTCGAGATGGTGCGGCCCAGAGTGGAGCTGGAGCAGCGTCTGAAGGAAGTGACATCCGCGAGGGCACTCGGGCCCTCTGGGGACAGCGAGCAGCACCCGCGTGGACCTCACCGCGCAGCCAGTGCGTGAAGCCCTATAACGACTCCCTCGCTGAGCAGCCGCTCGCGCTTTCAGAGTCCTCGGCCTCCCCGTGTTCCCCGGGGAGACCCTATAAATGGGTCATAAAACGCACCAGGCATTCTGACCGACTTCCGGGCCGTCACGCGACCCTTCTGCACGTTTGGGCCGTTCATGGCCAGCAGCTGCCTGTCTTGACTTTGTGGGTTTCACCGGTGTTGCCCCCAGGATGGACTTTGCTCATCTGTCCGGCCCCCTTTACTCACTCACTCCTGCCCCAGGTGTTCTGAGCACCTACTACACCGGGAGTGAGCTGAGCCCAGGTACACGCACCAGACTGCAGCTCAGGCCGCCCCT
>NW_006442117.1:2486494-2488862 GCF_000325575.1 Pteropus alecto | reverse complement strand
GTTCGTTATTTTGGGCGAGATAAGTCAGACAGAAAAGACAAATTCCGTGCGATTTCACTTATACGTGGAATCTAAAAAAGCCGGACTCCTCAAAACAGAGCCGAATGGTGGTTAGCGGGGTTGGGAGGTCGGGGATAAGGGAGAGATTTTCGAAGGGGGCGAACTCACGAGTAGTGGGTGCGTGAGTCCCGGAGGGCGAGGGCTGGTGCGCAGCGTGGACATCGTAGACCGTGATGCTGTGGTACGATCATCAGAGATACTGGGCCTTCATTATTCCCACCCGAAAACGAAATGCTAGTCCCGTGACGTGATCGGGGTGCTGCCTACCTACAATGGCAATCGTGTGACAGCACATTAACGCATCGCGGACACTGTGCCCCGGATGCGGTTACCCCTCCCCCGTCCTCATGCTGTCCCTCCCCAAGAGGACAGCCAGCCTGACCCCTGAAGCCGGTCCATGGGCGTGGCTCCGGGAAGCCCCGCCCCCAGCCCGCAGATGCGCAGAGTCCCGCCATTTAGCTGAATTTCTTCACTGTTTAGATTGAGAAATTGTTTAGATTGAGAATGTGACTCTCCAAGATCGCACACAGCTAAAACCGTGTAAGACTGTGATTAAAACTCAGCAAAGGGTTAGCGGGCGTTTCTCGCCTAACCACGGGTTCTTCTCGTTGTGTGCTTAATGAGGTCTCTCTCTAATTGATTGATTGATTGATTGATTGATTGGCAAAGCACTTCTCGCTCTGTCAAACAAATTATCTCATGCACAGTAGTCCCTGGAGCTTAGCTCGGGGGAGCTCACTGCTCGCCAGATCACTTAGCAACGCCTGGGACCCCGGACAGAAGTGGCCCCAGTTGGCATGTGGAAGGGGGGGACAGGACCACAGAGAGGACGGGCACTGCAGCCCCCCAGCCCGCTCCCCTCGCACAGTCCTTAAGCTTCCCCCCAAGTCACAGCTTAGCCCGCGTTCCTACCTGGGACGAAGGGAGGACAGGGGTGAGGAGCCCGCTCGCTCCTGTCCCCTTGCATTCTGGACGACAGTCACCTGAGGGACACATCTGAGCAGCACTGGGGACGGACGTGGCGCGTCCGCTGGCCTGAGACTCGAGTCACCCTACCCGCACTCCCGGGGGAGCCGCCTCGGCCGGGCTGTGCCGCTGGGGCCCACTCTTGGGTGCTGGATGGACTTTGCTCATCTGTCCGGCCCCCTTTACTCACTCACTCCTGCCCCAGGTGTTCTGAGCACCTACTACACCGGGCGCTGAGCTGAGCCCAGGTACACGCACCAGACTGCAGCTCAGGCCGCACCTGGAGAGCTCGGGGAACCAGCCGTGGGTGCCGAGCTACATGCCGTGAAAGAGCAAATCTGGGGCCCTCGGCACGTCGCTCAGCCCGTTTCACGGTGAAAATGCAGGGCCCCTGGTCTGTCTTCAATAAATAGGACGTACTCGTCCACCTAGGAACATGCTTAGCGTCCTCGAGGGGCTTCCTGGCCAGGTGCTACCTGGATGTGAAACTCTGCCCATATTTCCACCAAAGGCACCTGACAGTCCACACATATCAGTGCAAACATAATATTCCTTTTTGGGGGGAGGATGGTTAAAAGGTGTCTCAGTGAAAGATTTTTGTGGACCAGCCACGGTGCTCCAGCAGAACTTTCTTTTTAAACCCTCTTTGGTGGCCGGGCGAGAGAGGCAGACGCGAATAAAAGTGAGGTACGAAGGGAACCTGGCCAAACGTGGCCCAGGTGTGTCTCTCACTGCACCCCGCACCTGGGTAGACGCATTTGGGTATCGAGGTGTGGATTACAGACTGGCCTCTTTTCAGAACGAGGACGTGCCCTGTCACACACACAGGCAAACGGCCACAGCTTCCAAGTACCTGCGAGGTGAGAACAGGGGACCCATCTTCCGAGCCCCGAGGCCATCCCCCTGCGGGGACTCTGCTGCTCTCCCTACGGCGGGTGGCTCTGTACCGGAGCACCCCGCCTTCGGAAGCGGGGCCGGCTTCCAGTCTCAGAGGCTGTGCTGCTCCCGACAGATTCCGAAGTTACGTTTGGAGCCAGTCCTTACAGAAAGCCTGGGACTCGGAGGGGAAGAAAGGTGGCTTTCGTAATCCCCGACGAGCTCGCCAGGTATGGCTGGAACTTTTCAAACGGGCCAAGTTATAATATCAGGCCTTGAGCTTGGGGCCTTGCCGCGGAAGCATCGGATGTGCGCCGTGCAGGTGACAGGTAACCAGATCGCCCAGGTGACAGGTAACCAGATCGCCCAGGTGACAGGTAATCAGATCGCCCAGGTGCCCACGGCGCTGAGTCGTTGCGTGTGGTTCGTGGAGGAGGCCGTGCTGGCGCCTCCCGACCCGGAGCAG
>NW_006442117.1:2477980-2481773 GCF_000325575.1 Pteropus alecto | reverse complement strand
CACCCTCCCCGCCGCCCCGCGTGAGCCTCCTCGGCCGGGCTGTGCCGCTGGGGCCCACTCTTGGGTGCCAGAAGGGGTCAGAAGGCCCATGGCGGGGGGAGGGTCTCCGCTCAGGTCCAGGGTGGGCCACGTGACGGTCAGCACGGCCACCGTCAACGCCAGCCCTGGAAACACCGCGAGACGCCTGGTGTTGGTCATCTCGGTTTCTGTGACTTTGCGATCATTCTTCCGGGGCTACGCGACCCCTGCTTCTCCCTCACAAAGCAGGTTTGTGCCCCTGACCGTGATCTGCCCCAAGTGTGCGCTGTAGAGCCCACGGCCCCGTGTCCCAGGAGAACGGGAAGGGGCGCCATGCGGGGTCCGGCCGGCCTGGCGGAGGCAGAACCCCGTCTCTGCCCGCCCCCCTCCCCCGCCGTGGCTTTCCCGAGGTTTGGAGGGGCTGGTTCAGGACACCTCGCTTGAGTTCCCAGCCCAGCGACACCCGGGCCGTGAACCACGATGTGGCAGCAAACGTTTTAATCTCCCATGGAACAAAAGCAGCGTTTTCTGCGCCGGGGCCGAGGGTGAGGGAGGAGGCCCAGAGCCACCCCGGATGGCTGCCCCAAGCTGGGGACAGGCCAGGCCAGGCCCCACTAGGAAGCTTCAAAGAGATACCGAAAACAGATTTGCATTTTTCCTTTCACGGAAACTACGCCTCTCTCGGTTCCATGAGACGCCGTCACCGGCCTTCGTCCAGCTGGAGTGCTGGGTAGGCACGGCCCGCCCGTGTGGTCAGCGACAGCGGTGTCCCCTGGCCCCCGGCCACGGTGCTGGAGGGGTCTGACCTTGCTGTTCCTCTTAGGACGTACTCTGTCCGGAGGTGGCTTTGAGTGGAAAACAGTCTCAGTGTGGCATTTGGAATTTGGAATGTCCCGGCTGGGTCATTAGTCAAAACTCTAAGCTTTGACATCCGTTCTGCTCGGGCTCAGCGGGCCTGGGCCGCCCTGCTCCCCGGGTGGAGGCTGGGGTGGGGGCGCAGGGCGGCCGGAGGGCCGGGGCAGCTGAGTGGGCCGCTGGGAGCTGGCTTTGCACCCCGTTTCCGCCTGAGGTTTCAGGCGGGTGACAGGTAACCAGATCGCCCAGGTGACAGGTAATCAGATCGCCCAGGTGCCCACGGCGCTGAGTCGTTGCGTGTGGTTCGTGGAGGAGGCCGTGCTGGCACCTCTCGCCCGTGAGCAGTGGGACCGGCAGGTTCGCCCAGGCCCCCCAGGCCCGTTCTTGCAGGGCTGATGCTGGCTGCTTCCAGGCAGTGGAGGTTGTTGTAAATCAGGGCCATTTCCTCAGGGCGACAGTCAAGCCAGGGACCTCACGGGAGCAGGAGTTTCGGGAGAAAGGTTCTGGCGAGTCGGGGGAGATTAGGGTGTTTCAGCTCTCCGAAGTGATTTGTGTGTTCAGGTCCAACTTATCACCATAAAGAACCTCATGAATTAAGTTGCCAGGCAGAGAAAATGGACTTTGTTTAGGTGGAGGGTGTCGGGGGGGAGGGGAGGCCTGGCTCCCAGCGGAGTGTCCTTGGCTCCCTGATCTGTGGGGCCGGCTTTGTTCTCACCGACCACTGTACTGGTCCAGCCTAAGGACCTACGGTTCCATTCACTTTAATGAATCAAAGGCCTGCCCGGGGCCTGGGGACATGCCCGGTCCATCTGCCTGAGATACAGCCCTCAGATGGCATGTGCCCATTTCCAGGACCGGCTCCTCAAGGCCCTCTGTGTGCAAGCAGCCGCCCCACGGTCATAGGGTGGGGGGTTATTTGGGGGAGTTGTGTGGCCCCGTGAGCTGAGGACTTGCAGACGGGCCCTCTGTTCCGACCATCCTGATGCCAGCGTCTAGCACGAGGCTCTCAAGACCCGAGAACCATTTGTGGAAAGAGGGAGGAGAGAAAAGAGGGAAGAGACCCTCCCCCGAAATCCGCCCTCGCCACCGCGCCCGTCCTACCTGCCCTGGGCTCAGGCCGCTCCCTTCGCGTGTTACTCCGCGGAGCACTGGACATGTCTTAAAGGGGTTTTAACACCCTTCAAGGGGATCAGCGAGAGAAGCCAAGTCCGTTACCAGCCTTTCGGTGATGGGCCAGCCGTGGAGGCGGGTCCCGGCTGGGAGCACGGTCACCGGTGCCCGTCAGGGCCCGTGTCCTCCCCTCCCTGGAGGGTGTGCCTGGAAGGGGTCGGTTAGGCTGGTCCTGAGGGGCCCAGAGGCCCCCAGTCAGCCTGAATTCCAGAATGATGCTTGCCTTTCCTTTGCCTGCACAGGAGGCCGATTGCGCCGGGGTCCTTGGCTGTGAGCGGGGGTCATGACTACGTCAGGACGCCTAGACACACGAGGACGGACGCCAAGTATGATAATTCTGATCTTATAGCTACTTGACACCGAGTTCCCAGGAGAAGAGTGTTAATCTCAGAGGTCAGCTGGTGCTCCGGACGGCACGTTTGTATCCCCAGAATCCATAGGTTGAAACCCTCCCCCATTGTGATGGTGTTAGGAGGCGGGGCCTTTGGGAGGTGTTAGGTCAAGCGGGTGGGGCCCTCATGCATGGGGTTACACTGAGTTTATAAAAGACACCCCAGAGAGCCCCCTCGCCCCTTCCGCCAGGTGGGAACACAGTGAGAAGGCAGCTACCTACCCTCGCCGGACACTGAATCTGGCGGGTTCTTGATCTTGGACGTCCAGCCTCCAGAACTGTGAGAAATAAATGTGTGTCGTTTATAAGCCCCCCAGCCGGTGGTATTCTGTTACAGCGGCCCCAACCCAGACAGGTAGGGTAGAGCAGCTGAACTATGGTGACTGAAAAGCTCAATCTCTTTCTTTGGCAACAGTTTCTTCGGTTTCTTTGGGTAGGGTAAGTGAGCCACTGAGGAAAAGCTCAAACTCCCCTCAGGCTTGATGCTTTCTGTCTTAGGGAAGCTCTTTTCCTTTCTTCCTGAAAGACCCGCCCCCACTCGCTGTGGCTGGACCTGTTTTTCTGCACGTCGCTCTTTACCGCACCCTCATGTCATTCTCAGCTTGGCCCCATCTTGCTCCTTTGACTTCTGAATTGAAGTCATTCTTCATTGTCAAATAAAGATGGAAACTCAAAATATATTTTTTCCCTGAAAATATTGTGGTAAATTATATTTAGTTTTCAAGGCTAGTTGCCAAAGGCTCATTTCTCTAACAATGGAACTGTTACCTGACAATAAAAATTTTTGGAAAAGTCATGTTACCGAATGAATAAATAAAACAGAAAAATATATTTTTCATTTATTATATTTTCTAAATTTTCATAGAAGAAAGTTGACTGCCTTGGGAGTATATAGTTCTTTGAACACACCTCCAAAGTCAGGATTCAGAACAATTATGATGCTCCCCAAAATTGCACCATGTAATGCCATCTCCCATCTCTAACCCTGGCAATGACTGATCGGTTTTGTTCTCCGTTACTATAATTTTGTCAGTTTAAGAATATTACAGAAATGGGATCTTTTGAGATTGGCTTTTGCCAGTCAGCATAATTCCATTGAGATCTATCTAAATCATTGCATGATTCAATAATTTGTTCCTTTTTTAATGTTGTATAGTATTCCATTGTATGACTATACTAGTTTCTTTATCCACTTGCCCTTTGAAGGACTTCAAGGTTTTCTCTAGTTTTTGTCAGTGGGGAATAGAGCTGATATAAACATTCATGTACAGATTTTTGTGTGTATGCAAGTTTTCATTTCGCAAGGGCAAATGACCAGAACTGCTGAATTATATCATGCATGTATGTTTACCTTTATAA
>NW_006442117.1:2472268-2475221 GCF_000325575.1 Pteropus alecto | reverse complement strand
GCTCCCCGGGTGGAGGCTGGGGTGGGGGCGCAGGGCGGCCGGAGGGCCGGGGCAGCTGAGTGGGCCGCTGGGAGCTGGCTTTGCACCCCGTTTCCGCCTGAGGTTTCAGGCGGAGCTTCCTCCTGGGCAGGGTCTCCCGGGGGGGGGGCCTGCCCTCTGCCCCGGGGAGGGGTCCCTCTGCTGGACGGTCACGTGCGACTTTTTGCTCTAGAATTTACCTCTCGCTTCTTGCTGCTGGGGTCTCTGCCCACTCAGGCGGGCCGGCTGGTCAGCCCCCTCGATGTCGCTCCACTGGATGTCCCCGTGTGTCCCACATCTGGCTCTGCCCTTCACGCACCCCTTGCCCTGACAAACTCTGGGGTGGAGGGTACCCCAACCCAGGCCATTGCTCCTGCTCCCACCACCCCGAATAGTGTCCTGTGGATGCCACACACATGGCTGAAAAGGAGAGGGACTCAGCAGAGCCGAGCTCCCTGGGGGTCCGCGGAAGAACTCGCCCTTCGCCTCCGCGGCCTCACCCCCAGCCTGTGGCCCCCCCGACTCCAGTCTCTGTCCTCCGGCCGCGTCGCCTTCTCCGTGTGAGGTGGGGTCCCCTCTGCCTCCCTCGGCTAAGCCCCCGCTGCCCTCGGCTGGACGGTGCAGGGGCTCCCACGTGACCTTGGACCTCTAGTGACAAATGACACAGACTCACCTTGGTCCTCGGGTTTCTAACTTGCAACTGGCGCGCCGATCCAGAACGTTCCTATTCTGTGGTTAGAAGATTGGGCTAAATCCCTAGAGACTTGGACATGCTGGTTAACACCAAACCCGTTTGTTCGCGGAGTTACCTGTGAAACCTGCAGTTTATAGAGGAAACTGACAGACATCAGCAAGGATGTTGCTCTGTGGACGACAAAGCCATGGCTTCTCTTCACCGATTTTCACCCCCACCCACGACTCGATAGAAAATCTGAGCCTCGTGCTCTCTCTAGCTCACTTCATTCTCGATTCCCAGGGGCCGTGACGTCGCTGCCTCCGGCCAGGGTCTGCTCTGAGCGGGCCGGTCTGGAGCACGGTCACCGGTGCCCGTCAGGGCCCGTGTCCTCCCCTCCCTGGAGGGTGTGCCTGGAAGGGGTCGGTTAGGCTGGTCCTGAGGGGCCCAGAGGCCCCCAGTCAGCCTGAATTCCAGAATGATGCTTGCCTTTCCTTTGCCTGCACAGGAGGCCGATTGCGCCGGGGTCCTTGGCTGTGAGCGGGGGTCATGACTACGTCAGGACGCCTAGACACACGAGGACGGACGCCAAGTATGATTATTCTGATCTCATAGCTACTTGACACCGAGTTCCCAGGAGAAGAGTGTTAATCTCAGAGGTCAGCTGGTGCTCCGGACGGCACGTTTGTATCCCCAGAATCCATAGGTTGAAACCCTCCCCCATTGTGATGGTGTTAGGAGGCGGGGCCTTTGGGAGGTGTTAGGTCAAGCGGGTGGGGCCCTCATGCATGGGGTTACACTGAGTTTATAAAAGACACCCCAGAGAGCCCCCTCGCCCCTTCCGCCAGGTGGGAACACAGTGAGAAGGCAGCTACCTACCCTCGCCGGACACTGAATCTGGCGGGTTCTTGATCTTGGACGTCCAGCCTCCAGAACTGTGAGAAATAAATGTGTGTCGTTCACAAGAAGCTCAGTTTGTGGTATTGTTGTTGTAGCAGTCCAACCAGACCAGACACAGCCCTGGCACACTAGTACAATAACTCTATTTCCAGGGAAAAGCAGATTTAAATGAACTCCCTCAGAGGAATTTAAGTGTGTGTGTGTGTGTGTGTGTGTGTGTGTGTGTCATATAAGCATGTGGCAGCGGCATTTCTGTGTCGAAAGCATAGACATCCTTTGTCATCCTCTAAGCCAGGGGTCCCCAACCCCTGGGGCGCACAGCAGGAGGTGAGCAGTGGGTGAGCAAGCGAAGCCCCATCTGTATCTGCAGCCGCTCCCCAGCGCCAGCATCGCCGCCTCAGCCCTGCCGCGGATCATCAGGCATTAGATTCTCATAGGAGCGCCGGTCCCTGGTGCCAAAACGTTGGGGACCGGGTCTCTAAGCAGTCGGGGGAAGAAATCAGGTAAAATGAAGAACTTCCAGATGTAGGTTCTGTTCCCTGCCTTGGAAGGCTCAAGGCCTTCCCAGCTGATCCGTGTTTCATCCTGGCTTTCAAGAGGTGGGAAGGTGGCGGAGCGGCTCCCGGGGTTCTGAGCCCCCCAAAGGACACGCGGCATGTGAGAAACCAGCTCGGCACCGCCAGCAGCGGTGGCCATGCTGCGAGAGAACAGTGGCCAAGCACTAGGTTCCAGGAGGATTCTGAGCCGGTCAGCCGCTCCCGGACGAGCGCGCCAAGGACCCCCAATGGAAAGGCCAGTCTCTTCAACCAAAGATGCCGGGAAAACTGGACCGCCACGTGCAGAAGAGTGATATGGGACCCGTGTGTCACAGCACTCACAAAATTAACTTGAAACGAGTCAAAGACTTAAACGCCAGGCCCGAAACCGTGAAACTCCCAGAAGAAATTGTAGGGAGGCGGCTACTTGACACAGGCCTCGGCAATGATTCGTTTGCGTTTGACACCAAAAAGCACAGACGACAAAAGCAAAAATCGACAAGTGAGACTACATAAAACTAAAAACCTTCTGCGCAGCAAAAGAATCCACGAAATGAAACAAGACAACCAGCAGAACGGGAGAAAACCACGTATCCGATAAACGCTCAACATCCGGAGTTTATAAAGAACGCATACGACTCAATTACAAAAACAAACGACCCGATTAAAAAATGAGCAGAACTAAACCGACATTTTTCCCAAGAAGACATCCGAATGGTTCGGATGACGGACACATGAAGAGATGCTCAGCGTCGCCGATCGTCGGGGAGATGCAAGTCAAAACCACAATGAGATGTCGCCTCACACCTGTCAGCATGGCTGCCAT
>NW_006442117.1:2466310-2468890 GCF_000325575.1 Pteropus alecto | reverse complement strand
ACACCGATTTTCACCCCCACCCACGACTCGATAGAAAACCTGAGCCTCGTGCTCTCTCTAGCTCACTTCATTCTCGATTCCCAGGGGCCGTGACGTCGCTGCCTCCGGCCAGGGTCTGCTCTGAGCGGGCCGGTCTCTCTCTCAGATAAATCTGGGGGGTGATGGAGGGGGGTGGGGGAGCCTCGCAGTCTGATTGTCTCTGGTGCGCCCCTCCTAGGCCCGGCCGCCTGGCGCGTGGGATGGCTGGGGACTGTGGGGGTGGCCGTGGCAGCACGCCGCAGGCTGGGCGACTTACACATGTGTTTTCTCCCAGTTCTGGAGGCCGGGGTCCCACATCGGGGCGTCGGCTGCTTCCTCCCGAGGCCCCTCCTCGGCGGGTAGACGGCCGCCTCCTCCCTGTGTCCCCGCGTGTCGTCCCTGTGTGTGCATCTGTGACTAATCTCTTCTCACAAGGCCCCCAGTCATGCTGGCTCAGGGCCCACGCTCACACCTCGTGTCACCTTAATCACCTCTTTAAAGGCTTTATCTCCAAACGGAGTCACGTTCTGAGGTCCTGGGGGTTCGACACATGAATTTGGGGGTGGGGGGACACAGTTCTGCTCATAGCACTCGGGAACCCTGATCCAAACTCAGTCACCTTGGACGGGACCGGGATTGGATTCTGGGGGCGGGGATGGCCACGCTCACGGGGTTTCGGACTCCAGCCTCAGGCTGCCTCGCACACTGTCCCCAAGTCGGGGTGGGACACTCCACGCTCTGGGCAGCCTTCCTGGCTCCTTTGAGGCCCGCCTTTTCCTCCGAGGCCCCTTCTTCCCAGGAAGAGGCCATCTCTCCAATTCCTGCCAATAATGACGCTCCAGGGCTGACCCAAGGAGGCACAATGGGCCCTGGACGGGAGTGGGGCTGACCGCCCGCGGGCGTGTGGCCCTCAGGGGGTGTGACCCTCACCGCCAGCCTGTGAGAGGCCACCTTCTCCCCTCCGGTCTCCACCCCTCACACTCCGTAGCCACCTGGCTGGTCCCAGCAGGCCAGGCTGTGTGTGTGGCGCACGGGCTTGGGCCAGGCTGAGCCGGTGCGGCTCATGTCTCTGCCATTTGCTAGTGTGGCCGTGGCCAGGTGACCTAATCGTCTTAGGCATCGGTTTCATCATCTGTACATGGGGACGTAGTATTTGCCTCATGGTGTTGCTCGTGGGGTTACTTGAGGTCATGCCTGTCAGGTGTCTGACACCTGGTGTTACGCACGGAACTGTTGGGGTCCTAACCTCAGGGAGCCGTAGCCCAGTATGACTGGGGTCCTCACAAGGAGCAGATGAGGACACGGACACGCACAGAGGGAGGAGCCCGTGGAGACACAGGGACAAGCAGGAGGAGAGAGTCTCAGAAGGACCCAGCCCTGCCCACACCACAGCTTAGACTTCCAGCCTCAGAGCTGCAGGGAACTCATGTCTGTCATGAAGCCACCAGCCGGTGGTGCTTTGTCATGGCGGCCTGGCCTCAGCAAGCGAATACGCTTAGGATGCAAACGTCTCTCTTCCTCTTCTGCTGCTCCCTGGGCCCACGTTGTCAACCAGAGCCGCCTCGGACCAGCCCTGTGGCCGCTCGGCCTGTGCGCTTTGCAAAGAGCAGGTAGAAAATCCTGGAAAAGGCTCAGCGCACGACAAAACACACCGACAAGGGAAAACAAAAGACCGTCTTAGAAAAACGCCCGGCCCCGTCAACAATAAGCCCCTTGAAAATCGTCTAAAAGTCAGCGCCTTAAAAGGAGTCAAACGCGGCTCTCAGTGTGGCCACTTGCTTGGTCTGTCTGAAGTTCCCTGTGAAATGGTTCGGATGACGGACACATGAAGAGATGCTCAACGTCGCCGATCGTCGGGGAGATGCAAATCAAAACCACAATGAGACGGTTCTCATGAGCAGGGGTTCCCCCCGCTCAGTCCTGTGCACCGATTCGGGGAAGTAGCTTCGCAGACCGAGCCTCCCGATCCAGGGACGAGGCGCCTGTTCATTTAGTTCTTTAACATCTTTTCACAGAGGCTTATCATTTTCTTCTGTAAAGACTTGCACATCTTTCGTTATTTTGTATTTCTAACGCGTTTTATTTCTTCATGTTTTTGGAAGCGTATTTCTTCATTTCCAAACATTTTAAGTTTTCTATTTATCTTTGTATTCACGGTTCCTAATTTTATTGCATCGTAGTTAAAAATACATCATTTGTAAAATACCGGTCTTTTAAAATCTGTTGAAACTGGCTCCACGGCTACGTGGTTCATGTTCACGTCGTACGCGCTTGAAGAAACACGTAATAAGTAGTTGTTAGATGTAAATCAAGCTTGTCAGTTTTGATGTTGAAATACGTGCTGTGTTTTTTTCTTTTTTATATTAGTCTCGGGTATACAGTGCGATGGTTAGACGCTTACATAATTTATGAAGTGACCCCTCTGATTAGTGTAGCACCCGCCTGGCGCTACGCACAGCCATTACGGTAATATTGACTGTCCCCTGTGCTGTATACTTCACATCCCCGTGACTATTTTGTAACTACTGATTTGTCCTTCATCCCTTCACCCTTCACCGAGCC
>NW_006442117.1:2460795-2463691 GCF_000325575.1 Pteropus alecto | reverse complement strand
ACGTATAACTAAAAACCTTCTGCGCAGCAAAAGAATCCACGAAATGAAAAAAGACAACCAGCAGAACGGGAGAAAACCACGTATCTGATAAACGCTCAACATCCGGAGTTTATAAAGAACGCATACGACTCAATTACAAAAACAAACGACCCGATTAAAAAATGAGCAGAACTAAACCGACATTTTTCCCAAGAAGACATCCGAATGGTTCGGATGACGGACACATGAAGAGATGCTCAGCGTCGCCGATCGTCGGGGAGATGCAAGTCAAAACCACAATGAGATGTCGCCTCACACCTGTCAGCATGGCTGCCATCAAAGAGAGATCATGCAGGGGAGAGGCAGCCCTCACGCACTGTCGGAGGGAATGGACATTGCTGCAGCCGCTGGAGTTTCCTCGAAAAATTAAAAATTAAAAATTAAAAATAGAGCTACCGCGCAAGCCAGCAATCTGGGTATTCCTCCGAAGGAAATGAAAACAGGATATTCCGGAGAGAGATGCGCGCCCATGCTCATCGCAGCATTATCCACGACAGACAAGATGTGGAAACATCCCAAGTGCCTGTCGACAGCTGAATGCAGGGAGAGGGCATGATGCACACGCGTGAGGAAATCTTGCCGTTTGAGACGACACGCAGGGACCTTGAGGGCGTTCGTTATGTTCGGCGAGATAAGTCAGACAGAAAAGACAAATTCCGTGTGATTTCACTTACACGTGGAATCTAAAAAAGCCGGACTCCTCAAAACAGAGCCGAATGGTGGTTAGCGGGGTTGGGAGGTCGGGGATAAGGGAGAGATTTTCGAAGGGGGCGAACTCACGAGTAGTGGGTGCGTGAGTCCCGGAGGGCGAGGGCTGGTGCGCAGCGTGGACATCGTAGACCGTGATGCTGTGTGGTACGATCATCAGACTCGCCGAGATACTGGGCCTTCGTTATTCCCACCCCGAAAACGAAATGCTAGTCCCGTGACGTGATCGGGGTGCTGCCTACCTACAATGGCAATCGTGTGACAGCACATAAACGCATCGGGTCGGCACGCTGTACAGAAGGTTCACGTCAAATATATCGCAGAGAATTTAAAACTTAAAAAAGGAAGGAGGATCTGCACACTTGACTTCCAGCCCCCAGAGCTGAAAAAGCCAGGGCCCTCGTCCTTCCCCGAACTGTGTGCCTCCCCTTGGTCACCAGGAGCTCGGCAGCCTGGCGTCACCTTTCCCCAGAGGTGTCTCGGGCTGTAGTGGGGTCTCGGGTGTCCCAGCCTCCTGCGACCCTCAATAGACAGATCTGGGCTTGGCAACAGGAGCGGTCGGAATACAGTCATTCTGGGGTTGGAGAGTTTCATTTCATACACAGCGAGCGTGTCTCACGGGTCTGCCTTGTGTCAGACACTACGTGATGTGCTTCTACGCCTATCCCGTTTAACCCTGTGACAGTCCTGTGACATAGGAATTCCCGTCTCCGATGAGGAAACCGAGCCTCGGAGGTACAAAGAACCCACGGCTGGAGAGGGGTCGGGGTGGCTGTCGGACATCCGCCTGCCGACGCCCAGCGTTGAGTGGATGTGTAGGTCACCTGTTCTGTTACTGTGATGTTCAGGTGCTCAAACCTGTGATTTACTTCTCTTTTCCTCTGAAATCTGCATCGTGGACTGTGTCCCTCTGTCCTTGAGGCTGGAACCTGCCGCTCTTACACCTGGGGGAATGCGACCCTACAGTGGCTGGGCTGGTATTCAGAGAGAGTGGCCAGGTATAGCTAGTGAAGGTGCGAGGTGCCCAGGTAAACTCAAGTTGAATTTCAGATAAGCAACACATTTTTTTTTTACTGTAACTATTCACATTGCAATATCTGCAATATACTTATGCTGACAAGTATTCCTTGTTTATGTAAGATTCAAATGTAACAGGGCCCCTGTCACTGTGACCAGGTACCCCTAGTTCCAGGTCTAACACAGAAGGAGGCCCAGGTGCAGAGGCTGGGCTCAGCTCTGCTCGTCAGCTCTGTGGGCTCCCCAGAGCTCTTCCTGAAACTGACCTCGCCACCTACGCCTGAGGTTAAACTGGCAACTCGGGCAGAATCTAACCAGCCATGATGTTAATTTAAAAAAATAGTCAATTTTCAAAAATTAGGAGTGTTCACATACAAATCTAAATTTCCGACATTCTTAAAAAAATCCCATCAGCCAAGCCGAGTCCTTAACGCCACATGGCGACTGGCATCGTCGGCAGGTTGCCCCGTCCCTGTCCCTCCCTGTGGTTACATCCTGTCCACTTGACTCGCTTCTCCTGTCCAGTCCCTCCAGGCTCGGGGTTTCTGACTCCCGATCTACACCGGAAAGTTCTGCCAGGGCGTGTCCTTGTCACGACAGCAGCGACTGCCTACCTACAATGGCAATCGTGTGACAGCACATTAACGCATCGCGGACACTGTGCCCCGGATGCGGTTACCCCTCCCCCGTCCTCATGCTGTCCCTCCCCAAGAGGACAGCCAGCCTGACCCCTGAAGCCGGTCCATGGGCGTGGCTCCGGGAAGCCCCGCCCCCAGCCCGCAGATGCGCAGAGTCCCGCCGTTTAGCTGAATTTCTTCACTGTTTAGATTGAGAAATTGTTTAGATTGAGAATGTGACTCTCCAAGATCGCACACAGCTAAAACCGTGTAAGACTGTGATTAAAACTCAGCAAAGGGTTAGCAGGCGTTTCTCGCCTAACCACGGGTTCTTCTCGTTGTGTGCTTAATGAGGTCTCTCTCTAATTGATTGGTTGGTTGATTGATTGATTGATTGATTGGCAAAGCACT
Source organism: Pteropus alecto (assembly GCF_000325575.1). Taxonomy (NCBI): domain Eukaryota; kingdom Metazoa; phylum Chordata; class Mammalia; order Chiroptera; family Pteropodidae; genus Pteropus; species Pteropus alecto. The sequence continues at coordinate 2,460,899 of NW_006442117.1, read as the reverse complement.
TCTCGCTCTGTCAAACAAATTATCTCATGCACAGTAGTCCCTGGAGCTTAGCTCGGGGGAGCTCACTGCTCGCCAGATCACTTAGCAACGCCTGGGACCCCGGA
>NW_006442117.1:2454102-2456800 GCF_000325575.1 Pteropus alecto | reverse complement strand
CCCGCGCCCCTCAGTTCTCATGAGCAGGGGTTCCCCCCGCTCAGTCCTGTGCACCGATTCGGGGAAGTAGCTTCGCAGACCGAGCCTCCCGATCCAGGGACGAGGCGCCTGTTCATTTAGTTCTTTAACATCTTTTCACAGAGGCTTATCATTTTCTTCTGTAAAGACTTGCACATCTTTCGTTATTTTGTATTTCTAACGCGTTTTATTTCTTCATGTTTTTGGAAGCGTATTTCTTCATTTCCAAACATTTTAAGTTTTCTATTTATCTTTGTATTCACGGTTCCTAATTTTATTGCATCGTAGTTAAAAATACATCATTTGTAAAATACCGGTCTTTTAAAATCTGTTGAAACTGGCTCCACGGCTACGTGGTTCATGTTCACGTCGTACGCGCTTGAAGAAACACGTAATAAGTAGTTGTTAGATGTAAATCAAGCTTGTCAGTTTTGATGTTGAAATACGTGCTGTGTTTTTTTCTTTTTTATATTAGTCTCGGGTATACAGTGCGATGGTTAGACGCTTACATAATTTATGAAGTGACCCCTCTGATTAGTGTAGCACCCGCCTGGCGCTACGCACAGCCATTACGGTAATATTGACTGTCCCCTGTGCTGTATACTTCACATCCCCGTGACTATTTTGTAACTACTGATTTGTCCTTCATCCCTTCACCCTTTTCACCGAGCCCCAATATGTTTTCTGACTTCTCATTTGCTCATTCTCTGAAAGGATGTGCTCGAATTTCCTACTGTCATGGTGGTCTCGTCTCTCTCTTCTTGTAGTTAATTTGATTTTTCCTTTATATATTTTGAGTCTATGTGATTAGGTAGGTATCAGTTTAGAATTATACCTGTTATCGTTATGCACTTTCTATCTCTAGCAATTATTTTTGCCTTAAAATTTAATCGATATTAGTTATTAATATAGCAATACATAATTTATCATCTTTACATGACTTTCCATCTTAATCATTTTAAAGCCTACAGTTCACATTGTCGTGCAACTGATCTCTAATTTTTTCAGACATGTCTGGAATATTGCTTTCTATCTTTCTATTTTCGACTTTGTACTTATATTTTAGTTGGATCACGAATAAACATCACTCGGCTGGGTTAATTTCTAATCCTCAATCTGGCAATCTTTGTCTTTCAACTGGAGCATTTAGTGCGTTTGCATTTATTGTAATTACTTATTATTTTGGGATTCATTTTCACCATCTTTTGTGATTCTTTTTTCTCCTGCATTTTCTTTTTTTTTAATTTTCCACGTTTCTTGACATTTTGGGGGATTGAATGAGTATTTTTTTCTTATCCGTTTATTTTCCTTCACAGATTTTTGGATGTTATATTTCTTATCTATATTATTTTGGTAGTTAACCTTGAACTTTTGATACGTGAAGTTAATTACTGTCTTACCCTTCTGAATAATGCAAAGACCTTGGAACACCTGAGCTCCCATCACTGGCTCCTGATGTACTTGCTGTTACTGTTGAGTATCCTTCTTCTGATTTATTTTAGCCCCACTAAACGAAAGTAATTATCATTGTTCTATACAATCAGTTTTATTTAGATTTACCCACACATTTACCATTTTGTCTGTTCGTCACCCCTTCTGCATCAGATGTTCCTTTTCTGAGATCATTTAGCTTCTTTCTAAGTGAGTGGAGGTCTGTTCGGTGGCAAATGCTTTCAGTTTGGATTGTCTAAAAGTACCTTTTTCTCCCTCTCCTTGAAAAACACTTCCTGTTTTTGTCAGGCATACAAACAGGAGTGGGCTTAATTTCTTTTCGTCTACTGAGGGAGGAATGGCATTTGGAAGCAACTGGTCTTAATCATTTGGGATTTTCTTGGTCAGTATTTAAACGTTTATTTCCTATACATCTCATAAATACACTTTCCCCAAGTTTTTTCAGATAGTAACTAGAACACTGATTTTTGTCCAGACAGCTTCATTTAGGGCAGGTCTGATGCAAGCACATCGTACCTTTCCTTCGGTTGAGAATGTCTGCTATTTCGCCGTCCCATTGAAGGATATTTTTGCTGGATATAGAATTCTAGTTTTACAGTCCTCCGTGGTTTCTGATAAATCCACAGTCATTTTAATTGTTGTTGTTCTGTAGGATGTGTCACTTTTCTTGGGCTGTTTTGGAGGTTTTTATCTTTGCCTTTCTTTTTTAGCAGTATGATTATAACGTACATTTTTTTTTTTTTTTTTTTTGGTGAGGCAAACCCTTGGTTGACCTCACAGATTGCAGGGATCTTGTCAGCTTACAGTCCCTTAGTTTTTATTTTTGACACCTACAGCACCTGGTCTTCCTAGGTGGTCTCCCATCCAAGTATGAACCAGGCCCGACCCTGCCGAGCTTCCGAGATCAGACAGGATCGGGCTTGTTCAGGGGGGCGTGGCCGTAGACTATGATGTGAAATCTTGCCATGGGTTTCACTGAGTTTATTCTGCTTGAGGTTTTCTGAGCTTTTCGAACCTGCGCATTTACGTCTTTGGCTAAATTAGCGAGTTCATATGTAACTTTACAGTGTCACTTGGCCAAGCTCCTACCTTGCCCTGACCTCTTCACTACTTTCTTGTTCCTTGGGGCTCCTCTTTGTGGCCCTCCAGCCGGAAGTCTGGGCTTTACCTCCCCCACCCAACTCCGCTGCAAACCCCTTGCACTCATGTCTGGGACCAAGCGGTGGGG
>NW_006442117.1:2426905-2454032 GCF_000325575.1 Pteropus alecto | reverse complement strand
TGGGGGCAGAGCGGGAAAAACGCCTACTCCTCCCCAGTTCCGCAGGAATCGATTTCTGGTTTTCTTGCCCAGTCCGTCTGCTCCTCATTACTCTCCAGAGCCCTCAGTTTCCCTGTGTGTTCTGTCCATGTATTCAGTGGGAGAGACAGTGCGCAGCGTGCTCACTCCATCTTTCCTAGAACCAGAAGTTTAGAGCGGGTCTTTGTAGACAGAGCTCTCAGTTGGATCACTAAACTCTTAGCTTGAGTCATTTGGGGCCTCCAGGGTAGACTGCAAACCCGTGCGGGGGCTAGCTTGTGGTTGCAGATTTTCGGAGTGAATTTTTTCCATTCCAAACTTTGCCAAGGTTCAAGATAAGTAAACTTTCTTGTGGCTCCCGGTCTAGTGAACTGTTACCCTAAGGATGTGCCAGCTTTGCAGGGAGCTGTGGATGTTTCTTATACTTTCCACCTGGTCTCCGTTTCCTGCACTTCGCAAGAGCTGAAGTTACTGCGTGTGGCCGGTGACCTCCAGGTGGAAGCTGGCTGTGGTCCTCGCCAGGTGATTAATTTTACTTAGAACTCTCTAGGTTCCTGGCGTTACTTCGTGTTGCCCTCTAAGTATTTCTTACTTTTTTGATTCTCTTAGAAATTACTATTATTTAAAAAAATATTTTCTTTAATCTTCTGAGCTGCTCTCAGCCATCGGGGTGGCCAGCTGGGCAGTCCGCCCTGTCGCTGGCCTCGTCAAGGACAACCCCACGGGCGTGCGCTGTTTTTCTTAAGGGACTTCTTGTTTCTATATGTTTATTTAATTCGTCTTATCGAAAACGGTGTTCGAAGGCGATCATGAAATAAACGGCATTTTTAAGACTTTAATCGAGCGGGCGACATGACAATTTGTAAAAATTTAACCCACACTTAATACTTAATATGAGAAAGATATGAGAAAATACTCTGAAAATGGTAAAGCGCTATATGAATGTAAGATGTATTATTTAATTTAAAATCTCTTTAGATCTGATCAGGTCGTTGGTTACCGGTGAGGATGAAATTAAGTAGAAAATTCGTAACAAATACCTGAGTGGAAGACCCTGGGCTGATGAGAAGCGGCTGTGCCCCCGACACCAGCAAATGTTTCTTACGGGTTTCGAGAAGCTTCTCCATGGGAACTTGAACCAACTTTTCTTACAGAGCAGGCAGAGGGAGGCAGGTAAGCAGCGGGACCCTTGGGAAGCTCAACGCCGAATTTGACCTCTGCGGTCATGACGCGTCCGCTTAGAAGGCACTCTGGGGTTCGTTCATGGCGATGGAGGGGCCGCTTGTGCACGATTCGGGAGATTCGCAGGGTCCGACTCAGAAACAAAACAGGCTTTGGTACTTCGGGCTCCTTTTCTCGTTGGCTCCTCGGTGGCGTCACATCGGCCCTTGATGTCTGACACGGTCGGGAAGTGTGGCATTCCCTGTGTCCTGACCACCGTGACCCAGAGGGGAGAAAGTGGGGAACGCGGGCCTTGGGGGCAGCCGCCTGGGCCACTCACTGCTCCCGCTCGGCCACCGCGATCTGTGTGCCTCTGGGCATCTTTCCCTTTATGAGCCCAGCTCTCCTCCCCTGGGAGATGGAGACGTCGCCTCTGCGCCCCAGCCAGTGACTGGCACCGGGGGATGCTCAGCAAATCCACGTGTGCGTCCTCACTCTGTGCTTAGGGCAGCTACGCCCCTCCTGGGCAGAGCATTCGACAAACCGTGGGGCCCGGGCCGCGCCCCGGACAATTCCAGCAGAATCTGAGCGTGGGGTGACTGTGACGTGCAGCAAGGTCGAGACCCGCTGTGGGGCCCCGTGAGGAGAGCAGGGGCGCCAAACCCTGTGTGAAGATGCTGACGTGGCTGCAGGAGCATCTGGGCTCGCATGGGGCTCCTGGGGCACGGCCGTCCTACCGAGGCTGCCTGGCACCGGCCTGCCTGAGAGGGTCCGGTGTGTGCAAAGGCCCCGTGGTGGCATGATGATGGTGATGGTGGTGGTGATGATGGTGACGATGGTGATGATGATGTCGATGGCGATAGTGGTGATGATGGTGATGGTGGTGGTGATGGTGATGGTGGTGATGATGGTGGTGATGATGATGACGATGGTGATGATGGTGATGATGATGTCGATAGCGATGGTGGTGATGGTGGTGGTGATGATGGTGGTGATGATGATGACGATGGTGATGATGGTGATGATGATGTCGATAGCGATGGTGGTGATGGTGGTGATGATGGTGATGATGGTGGTGATGATGGTGACGATGGTGATGATGGTGGTGATGATGGTGGTGATGATGTCAATGGCGATGGTGGTGGTGATGGTGATGATGATGGTGGTGATGGTGGTGGTGATGATGGTGGTGACGATGGTGATGATGATGGTGATGGTGGTGGTGATGGTGATGGTGGTGATGATGGTGGTGATGATGATGGTGATGATGATGGTGGTGATGGTGACGATGGTGATGATGATGTCGATGGCGATGGTGGTGATGATGGTGAAAGTGCTGATGATGGTGGTGATGATGGTGACGATGGAAAGCTGACATTCATCCCCATCTGTTCCTGACTTGGGGTGATCTCTCCATCTGGACTCAGAGGATAGAAGTGGCAGCTCTTCCTCCCCTTCCTGTTGGGGGTCTAGGGACCCACCAAGTCTCACAGGTGTCTGGGGTGTTGTGGGTGGCTGAGCACTGGCCTCAAGGTGAGGAGACTGGCAGCACTGGAGGACCTCGACCCGACTCAGCGAAAGGCAGAGAGCTCTCGTCCCAGCCTGGTGGCCTCCTACCGGGGCAAGCCGCCTTCTCCTCTCAGAGCTGGGCGGCTCTCCGGTCCCACCCCACCACTAGGACACGTCTCAAATCCCCTCACACTGCTCCTCATCCCCTGGCACTGCCTTCAGAATATCTGGGGTCCCCAACCATCTATTGGCCCCCAAATCCAGAGACTGAACCCCTTCTTCCCATCCTGGCTCCCTCCATCTTTGGTGCCCTGACAACAGCCCTGCTGTGTGGTCTGTCCTGTCCACCAACGTGGCACCGTGTCCTTAGGGCCACAGAGCTGGTTTATCTTCTTGAAGGATGAGCAAGGCCTGGTCCATAGCACAGCCAGAGAGGGCGCGAGCATTTTCGTTCCTGCCGAATGCCTCTCTCCTCCAGGGAGAGACAGAAGCTCTGGCTGAGGACATGCACACGGGCCTCGGCCCAGTGCTGCCTCAATGGCCTCGCCTGGTTTTCGTGAGAACTGAGAGAACCTAAGTAAAAATGCCTCCTAAGCACAAAAATGTGATATAAATACGAGTCGCTGTTATTTCTTCAGTGCGAAAACACTTCAGAGGGAAGTAGCCTAGCCCTTAGTCCTTACGGCCAGAAGCGTTTGTCAGGCGTTTGAAGCGCTGGTCACAAAAGAAGGATTGGGGGCCACCTTTGAGGGGCGAGTGGGTGGTGAGAGGGGAAAATGTCATCTTTTAAGAGTGTGAGCTGTGGGTCACTGCTGGCCACATGCTGGTACCCCTTCTGCCTGGGCAACGGCTTCACGTCTCAGTCTCGGCTCAATCCCTACGGGATGATGGTCTCCAGTCACTCGAGGTTGTCTAAACGTTGCTGTTGTGCTCAGTGTCATTGTGTGGCTTCCAATAAGGGAGCCTCCCTCTGATTCTTGGAAATCTTCGCTCTTCAGAGGCACAGACATTCTCTTTAATGGTATTGTTGACAAAGGAATTTGACTTACGGGATAGAAAAGAAGACTCGCGCTTCTACGAACATGTGCCTTAAAATCATCTCTATCTCCTCCCTGTGATTTTTAAAGCCTTGTCTGCAGCATACAGCTCTGATATCACGAGCTGTCATATCCCGGCCAGGCCCGATGGCTTCCCCGCCACACGCCCTTTCTTTCAGATACTTTGCTCCTTCCCAGGCGTTCTGGGTTCGGTGTCTAGACTGAGGGTTCACGGTGGCTTTCCCCGCCACGTGCTCCACACACCCCAGCTCTGCCCGGGCCGTTCTCACAGCCATTCCTTAGATAAATACGCTCTGTTGACAGTGGACGCCGCCCCTCGACGTCCGAGGACACTGATTCATCGCACTGAGGTTTCCGTCCGGGAGCCGCTTCCAGACGACGCAGGCCACGCCCCGGCCTGTGTGTGGGTCTAGGTTTGGGTCCGGTCCTCCTTGTTTTGCTTCATTTGATCTCCCTGGGGGATGTGGTCTCGTCTCTTTCTGACCCATTATTTCACAGACTTACTTGCCCACACTTAGGTTTATTTCAAGAGAAATTCTTGTCCATCAGGGCCACGCGAGGCATCTAAAATCCGACGTTAGGTGCTCGAGCACACGTGAGTCCTCTCGGGAGTGAAGGGCACGCAGGCCAAAGGGCCGTCTGTGGGTGTAGATGTGAATAAACCAGGGCAGCTGCGTCTGATTTCCTGTCTCAGGTTAGCATTATTCACCAATCTCAGTGACATTTTAAGGGGCTTTGATGGCGGAAGGAGAAGCATTTTTTTCCTTTTAGGAAAACGACTACTCGGTTTGGTCTGGAATTCATTTTTTTTTTTTTTTTTGGTCCAATTATTTTCAATCAAATGGTGCCATGAAGAAACCTCTGTGAACTTGTTCAATGACACCTCTGTTGTGTTGTGTGTTTTTCAATGTTCAGAAAACCATTTCACCCCTTTCAGGAGTCCTGACGAGAGATGACAGAGGCTTAGCAGGGACCAGGCTGTAAACGGGAGATGGACTGTCCCTCATGGGGACGGGCTCTTGACAGACTTAGACGCCCTGCTGTCGAGGGACACGCCGTGCTCTCCATTCGGTGGGGTCAGGGTCTGATATTAAGTGAACACTTCTTGGTACACAGTGGAGCAGCTGAGAAGTCAGACAGTCCAGGCAGAGGGAGACACAGCAAGGCGTTCACAGGCCGACAGAGGGACCTCGAGGAGACAGCTCTGTCCCCAGGCAGCGGGGTGCAGGCTGGGGCAGGAGAGCCGCAGCAAGAACATCTCACGATGCGGCTGTCTGCGGCCTCGGCCCTCTCTGACTCCTGGCCCATGAAGTGGTAGAATCTATGTCCCTCCTCTCGACGGACTTGAGACAACGTTTGCCAGTAAAGCATGGGGGAGGTGACATTGCACAGCTTCCGAAGCTGGGTCGCACAAGGCAGTGCAGCTGTCCCGTTTGCTGGGACGAAGCTCTTGCATTTCTGTGACTGAGAAGTCTGACGACGCTGTACAGGGCTGCCATGCTGTGGGGAAGCCGGGCCATGTGGAGAGGCCACATAGAGACCTTGGGTCCACATTCACGGTCTTTGAGTTTGCTGAGCCCAGACGCCAGATACACGAGTGAACCAGCATTCAGAGGATCCCAGACCCCAGCCGTGGAGCCACCCCGGCCTCAGGGTCCGCCCTGTCGAGGCCCCCGACGCTGCAGAGCAGAGACGAGCCTCATGTCTGTGCCCTGCCCACATTCCGGGCCCACGTAATGAGTCGGTTGAGGGCTAAGTTTCGGGGGTAACTTGTTAATGCAGCAGTGGAAACTGGAACGGGCAACCCGTAGATGGTGGGAAACTAGAGCAGGTGAGGGGGCTAGGGAGTGAGACAGGTGTAGGTGCGGTGAGATGTTGTGGATAGAGGGTCGGGAGACTTCTCTGAGGAGCTGACATTTAAGCAGCGTTGGGTGATGGCCGCGCACATGCAGGGAAGCGTCTAGAGGCCGTGCGATGGGGTGAGGTTATTTCAGGGACAGCGAGATGGCCCCGGTGCCCAGAGCTAGGAGAGGGAGGTGGGGAGTCACGGTAGGCTTTGTTGGCCGTGATAAAGGTTTGGGTTTTATCGTGAGCCAGTGTGAGGTTTTGAACAGGGGCATATACACTGCACACCCACCCCATACTGACTTCGTGCTGTCCCATGGCTTCAGGTAGCTTCTAAAGACTAATGGCTTCTAAATTTATATTTCCAACCCAGACGTCAGCCCTGGATTACACATTCTCTCTATGGCGCCCACTCAGCTCTCCACGTGGATTATTAATAGACATTTAAAATGTAACATGTAGAAACGGTTAGCGTCCTCCCTGCCCTAAACCGCCCCCTCCCACAGTCTCCCCAATGTCACCAAACGGCAACTCCGTCCTCCGGCGCCCGTCTTTCCCACGCACCCCCCTCTGACTCATCGGAAAATCCTGCTGGTCTTGCTTCCTGTCAGCAAGGCCGCTTCTTTCCATCTGTTCTCTTGGCACAGGGCGGCTGTTGAAAAGTCCGATGACCTGATTTTTTCCCCATTATAAGTCACTTGGTCTTTTATCCCTACCCGCCTCTCCTCCCGTCAGTCACTTGGTCTTTTTTGCTTGAATGTCCACGAGATTTTGTAGTTTTCTTTAAAGTCTAGACATTTTATAAAAATATGGTTTGGTATTACTGGTTCTGGGTTGATTTTAACTTTACGTAGTTTAAATTTGGGGATTAATTGCAGAAATTTTCCCTGGACTGTAGTTTTTCGTGTTTGTTTTCCGCTTTGGTTTTGTTCGAGGGACCCTATTATACAGATGTTGGCTCTTCTTTGCCCGTCTTCTATGTTCGTTGCTTTTTCTCAAATCCCTTTTCCTTCTTTCTTTATTTCTTTTTATTCGATTTGTCCCTTTACGTTTCTTATTTCTCTTAAGGCGTTATCTACTGATTTATTCACTCTCACTATGACCGTGATCTGCTTCTGCTCACAACACTCTGACGCCAAAGGCGCGGGTTGTCCACACAAACGATTCTCTAGTTCTCTGTGGATGCCAGCTGGGTGTCCTACAATTTAACCCAGTTCTGACACTAACCAGCTGGAGTGAGCACGGACCCCACCGGTTAAGGGCTCGGTCTCGCAAGGCTGCTTTCCACTTTAGATATCAGAAACAAATAGTGGATTCCCAGATTTCCCGCTCTCGTGTCTGATTCCGGCCTCGGGTTTCATAATTCGCTATAATGACCCGTGGAATCAGGGAAACACCTAACAGTCAGATGGAAAGGTACATAGGGCAAGATCTGGAAGGGTGCTGAGCACAGACGTTTGGGGGTGTACCACCCTCCCGGAACGTGGATATTTTACCAGCCTGGAAGTTCTCTGAACCCTTTCGTTTATGTTTTTGGAGAGCCTTCTGTGACATAGGCAGGATTGATTAAATCACCAGCCACGGGTGGTTAATTCAATCCCCGGTCCCTCTTCCCTCTCTGGAGGTTGGGGCGTGAGGCTGAAGGTTCCAAATCTTTAATCGCATGCTTGGCTCCTCTGGAACCAGCCCCATCCCGAGGCTATCTATGGTTCCCCAGGTGTCACCTCATTACAAAAAACTCAGATGTGGTTCAAAGAGGCTTTTTGTGAATAACCAAAGATGCTCCTCTCACCCCTGTTACTCAGGAAGTTACAAAGGTTTTAAGAGTTCTGTGCTGGGACTAGAGATGATATATATTTCTTATCGTATTACAATGTCGATACTCTTGTCTTGCTTTTAATTTTATCTAATTGCGGATATAAGTAAAAAAAATTTCTAATACTTTCCGGAATTCTATCATTTTGCTTCTGAACTTTCGTAGCTGTGATTTCTGTTCTTCTTTTTGCCTTTTTTTTTTTTTTTTAAATAAGTTGTAGATTTGATTTGTGTCGTGGACATGTCTTTCTGGCATGTTTTACGGTCTGCAGGGATGTGATTCTATGACTTTTATCTTTTTTTTCCCTAAATAACTTGGTATGTTTTTTTTTTTTTGTATTGAAAATTTGTATGTGGAATCGGTTTTTCTGAATCTCTAGAAGATGCGATTGCGCTCGGCTTCCCTGACTCCGCTGCTCTGAAGCTCCCTGTCCTGTCGTTTTTGGGTAGTGCTCGAGAATAGCGTGCTTTGCTTTCTGGGGTCTCTAGGCTCTGTCCCCCGCACCCTTCTGAGATGCCCTTTCGCTCATCTCTGACACCTCTAGCCCCTTTTACTGCAAACCCTTGAATTCACCCATTACTCGAATGGGCAAAAGTTTCAGCTGCTGCTCTCAAATCTCGTTTTTGGGTAGTGCTCTAGAATAGCGTCCTTTGCTTTCTGGGGTCTCTAGTCTCTGTCCCCCGCACCCTTCTGAGATGCCCTTTCTCTCATCTCTGACACCTCTAGCCCCTTTTACTGCAAACCCTTGAATTCACCCATTACTCGAATGGGCAAAAGTTTCAGCTGCTGCTCTCAAATCGGCTCCCTTGGCTTTCCACGGAGTACCCATTGGGTATGTGGGGGGTTTCCAGTCTGTTAGACCCCCGATTCTCTGCTTTACTTCCTCTCGTACAGCCGTTAATACTGTTCAGGTCTCATATCTGTCGGTGGTTTGTCCCCCTGCGTGTTGTAGTTTGGGGATCAGGGGATACTTCGCCAGTTAGTTTTGTGGTCCACACCGCCCACGCGTTTTTGGTTTTGCGACCTATTTTTCATGGTGGAATTCGGCACGATTCAAAAATTATGCTGTAGACATCATCCCAGGGTCTTCTTCGGCCTATATTCAATCCGTTATCCAGAGGAGTACGACGAAAATGTACCTTAGATCATATCGCCACTTTGATAAAAACGCGTTCGCGGCTCTCCAGATCAACAGAGCGAAAACCCGAGTCCTCACACCGGCTCTTCGGGTGCCGTGCGGCCCGCTCCCTCTGCCTCTCCGGCCTGGCCCCTCTCCGAGCTCGTCCGTGCCTGTCACACTGTGGCCACACTTCCTGCCATGGGCCAGCAGTGGCTCTGCTTCGGGGGCTTCGCACTTGCTATCCCCATTGGTCTTCATTCAGATGTCACTGACTCATCGTCCCCTTCCCCGGCCACCTCATCTGAAATCGCGCCCCTTCCAACATTACGCCTCCCCTCCACCTTTCCGGCTTCATTCTTTCTTAGCACCTGTCACCGTGTATTTTATTTATTAATTTACCGAGAAACGTCGAACACGTCGACTTGCGTGCGAATTCCACGGAGGGAGCTATTTCTGGTCAAAACTAGATTTTCGTTGAGTGAGTGCATGCGTTTCACAAGTCCCTCTGGTGCCGCTGTGGAGCACGGCAATGCGCAGAGTGACAGTTTGAAGGGAGAGGATAATGGGGAGGCCCCTGCAGTCACGAGATCGTGCTGCAAGTGGGAATCGGGGGTCGACTTCGTGATCTATCTTAAAAGTGGAACAGACGGACTTGCGAATTATCAACCCAGGTTGGTAGGAGCTGCCTAACTGTGTGATTGACGAACTATTATAATACGTGGGCATGAAAATGACGTCGCGACAGGCCGATCACAGCTCCCGGTCCTCGTAAATTCTCAGTTAGTTTTTCATCGAACCATTTGCCACGTGTGGCTAGGGGAAATCCAGGAGTCCCCAAGGGAGAAGACCTTTTGGAGGTGGGGTTAGGAACGGTGTTTCGGTAAGAATTTGCTGCCTAGTAAATCAACCCGAGGCTTAGGGAGCTGGCACAATAAGCGTCTGTTACTTTTCCATGGCTTTATGGGTTAACTAGGCAGTTTCTCTGAGGCTTTCGCCCGGGTTCGCTCATGTGGCTTCAGTTAGCCAGAGGCTCAGCAGAACTGAAAGGTCATCTCGGGGTGGCCTCTCTCACGTGTCTGGTGCTGGCAGCCAAGTCGGGGGACCCTCACTTCTCCCCTAGTCCAGTGGGCAGACCAGCTGCCTCACACGGTGGTCTCAGGACAGCGCTCCAAAGGGCAGAGGTGGATGCTGCAAGGAGTAGCCTCGACAGTCACACGCTGTGACTTCTGCTAAGTCCTGTTGGTCAAAGCGAGTTGCAGGCTAGCCCGGAGTCAGGGACAAGGGGAACAACAGTTCAACTCTTGACGGGAGGGAGTAGCTCAGTCGTTGCCAAGGGGTTTACCAAGACAGGAAGAATCCGTGGCCATATTTTGGAACCCCCCAGGAAAGAAGCCAACGTTTCTGAGTGGGACCTGCGTTGCAGGCGCTGCGTCTGCGTGACACATCCAGGATTCGGCCTCGTCCTCACCGGGACCCTGGGAGGGAGGCCGCAGGCGAGTGGAGGCCAGGACCACGCACGGCCTCTGCAAGGGCCCAGGGCCAGCGAGGGGAGGCTGGCACGCAGGCCGGGTGTGTCCGACTCGAAAAGCTCGTTTTTTTCTTCTTTTCCTTTCTCTTAACGCTGAGACTGGTCACGCGTCTGTGGTGGACGCGGCAGGGGTTCCGCTGAGTGTGCGAAGCAGTGTTTGCTTCTCCCCTGCCCTCTTTCTCCCCTTTGCAGATTTAATGAATTCCTCGCCTTCCTGGGGGATGTTTTTGGGTCACATGCGGGGTAGTTAACATTCCTGGAGTCATTGCGGTAGGTGAACCACAGCTTCGCTCAAGGTGGACCCTGCTCTCCAGACGCAGCGGGCCCCTGGGCCAGGCTGCTCTGAGTTGCTGGACGGGTCAACATTCACTGTCCCACCGGACTGACCTCCAGCCCCTGTTGTCGTCCGGGGCTTTCTCTGCTGCAGGCCGCTGCCCCAGATGACCCCAGAGCCCTCCGCCTTTGGAGCCCTGCGCCAGGTGGTGTCCCAAAGAGCTGAGGCTGCAACTCAGCTTCCTGCCGACCGGGGCGGCCGTGCACGGGGGGGATGGCCCTCTGGCCTCTGTGTCCTGTTTGCAGAGGGCGCCAGTGGCGGTTCCTCTCTGGGTAGCAGACGAGGACCGCTGAACCCCTGCCGCTCTGCTGGTTCCCCCTGGTCAGGGCCGCTGGTTGTGCCCGGGCAGAGGTCACCAGCTGGCGGAAGCCCACGCAGATGGCAGGCTTCTCACGTCTACCGACCACGTACCTTGGCGTGGCCTGAGATGGTCACAAGACACCTTCACCTGCTCGGTCCCATGAGAGCCTTGCAACCTTCCTACGTGATGGTGCCCACACGCCGGGCGTGAGGGACGGGAAGCTGTCTCGCGGCTCTTAGCGGCCACCCCGTTAGACCTGGGGCTCAAGCCTCGTTCTGCCCAACTTTAAGTTTCACTTTTCCGCCCGCATGCTGGGCTGCCTCTTCGAAAGAGGTGACAGGATGCGAGCCCCGGGGAGGAGTCTGGGAGCAGGGGAGGAGCAGGTGGCCCGAGTCTCTCTCCGGTGTCTGCCAGTTACCGCCTAGAAGCCAGCAGCGATGATGCAACCACAGGCCTCGTTCGGAGATGGCTGCCTCCGATCCGTGGGTGGGACGGCTGTGCCGCTGCCTGGGGGATCCCACAGGTGACAGCACAGCATCCTTTTGAGCTGACGCGGCGGGCGGACGCCCCAGACCAGCTCTGAGCCCGACAGAATCTCCGCGAAGCGTGTGAAGGGGCAGCGGACGTCAGCCCTCCTGTAAATCACCTTCGCAAAGATTCTTTGTGGTCGATTCACTGATGACTCATTTCTAATCTGGTTTCGACGTCGTGAGTCAAAATGCACCACTTTCATTAAAAATAACCTTCACTGGGGGCTAACGGCTTTCTTTTTTCTGTTTTTCACTGTGCCGTGCGGCTTCTAGATGGCAAGCCGTCAGACAGCAGGCGAGGAGCGGGGAGGGCCTCGCTCACACCGCGCAGACCCCAGCGGCTCCGGGGTCTCCGAGCGGAGGGCGGGTGTCACGGTGGGCTCCTCCGACGTGGGCCTGAGCAGCGAGAGGCCTGGGCTAGGCTGGGGGTGTGCGTGGGGAGCGCGGGGCCGCAGGTGGAGGATGCGGCCGGGGCTCTGGTCCACGCACGGCCCAGGGGCGCCACGGTCGGCTGGGATGCTGCCGACGTGCAGGCTCCGGGCCTTGCCCCATCCCTGGGTGGCGCCTGGACCCAGGCCTTGGAATTTCGGGCACCCTGAAGTCGACAGCCTGGGCCTGCGGGGGAGCAGTGGGGGAGAGGCGGGAACTCCCTGCGGGCAGACCCTGTCTGCGGAGGGGGAGGGGGCCGGGGCGGGGACCGGAGAGAGGAAAAGGCGGGGGCGGGCGGCACCAAGGGCGAAGTGGGCCCCCAGGGTCCCCTTGGGGACTGCGCTGAAACCCCCTGCTTTATTTGAGGAACCCACACACTTTCTGCTTTGGGGACCCAGACTTAGGCATCTCCCATTTCTCTGGTGAGAAAATAAAACCGTTGGGGGGTGCATGCTGCAGGGCCCCTGGTCCGGCCTCGTCTCTGTGACTCGCGTTTCTTAGTGACGTGTGATGTGAGAAGGACACAGGCGAGATGGAGCCGAGTCTCACCTGGGTGAAAACTCAGCCGGTCCCACGGTGGGGCGGGGGACACCTGCTCTAGGTGTCACCGTTTACTTCTTCACCAAGTTTTGTTGTCGTTCTAAAGTTCCTGCAGGAGAAGGACGTTTCGTCCCTGAGAGCCTCAAGGCCATTGGTCTGGCACTGTCATTCAGCGTCTCTGGCCGGGCAGCACCGCCTGACCCGCCCCTGCTCCCAGCCCTGCTCCCGCCACGGCCATCACCCCTTTGCCTCTGTTCCTCTCTCCGTCCCCGCAGCCCGAGGCCGAGCCCTGTCTGTGGCTCAGACGAGTGGACTCGCACGTAGTGATCTTGCCGCGACCGGCTCGTTTCACTTGGCATAACGTCCTCGATGACATTCGCTCATGTCATAGCCTGTGTCAGAACGTCCTTCCTTTCTAAGACTGAGTGATGTTCCCCGGTGCGGACGGACCAAGTTCGTTTATCCGTTCGCCCTGGGTGGACACCTGGGTTGCGTCCCCCCCGGGCTGTGGTGAAGGATGCGCTGTGAACATGGACGCACACGGGTCTCTTTTAGACTCTGCTTTCAATTCTCTGGGGCACATCTGGTGGGACCGCTGGATCCCACAGCAGCTCTGTTTGGGGTTCTGAGGACTCGTCATCCGGGTTTCTGTCACTGCGGCCACATTTTCCATTCCCGCCAACACGCGTTCCCATTTCCCCACACCACGGGGTCCCAAAGTTTCCATGCGTTTGGGAGACGACTTTTGGGTTGGGGAGACTTCTGGGTTGGGGAGACTTTTATTGAACATCCTCGGTGGAGGTTGGAGGGAAGTGGTGACACCCCGTATCATACCACAGGTGTTTCTGAAAGCGTCGCCCCCTCCCCGGGCCCCCTTTTCTGGCGCCAGGTGACCGTTCTTCCCCTAAGCTCTTCCAGCGGGAACTCCCCGCCAGTCTGATCGTCCCTTTCATTATTTATCGCTTCAAAATATTTATTTTTCAGGCTTTTAAAAAATACTTTTTTTAAGCAGAAGTTTTAGGTTCACAATGAAACGATGAGGGACGTACAGAGAGGCCCACGTGGCCCCTGCTCCAGCCTCCACATCGTCACAGCCCCCACCCCCGGAGGGGGACAGTCGTCGTAACTGATGAACTTGCGCTGACTCCTCGCGGTCTCCCCAAGTGCGTAGTCTACGTTAGGGGGTTCACTCTCGGTGTTTGAGGAAACGTATAACGACATGTGTCTATCACCAGGACATCACTAAGTGTTCTCACTGCCTTCACACCCTCTGTGCCGACGTGCTTTTTGATTAGGTGTCTGTCCGTGTGGCTTAGCACCGAACACTTTCGCGGGTCCCGCCCAGTTCCAGTCCCCAGAGGCCTCCCATGTGTTACCTTCTTAAATATGTATTTGGAGATATCTTACACACATAATGTGGGAGAGCAAATTGATGATGGGGAAGGTGAAAGCTGAAATCTGAAAGTTATAATAGCTTGGCACCAAAAATGTGCCGAGGGGAAACTCAGAGAGGCCCGTTTGACACCAGCCGAGCTTGCGAGGCACAGTGGGAAGTAACCGCCTGGCTCTTTGCGTGATTTGGGCCACAGAAGCACCATCTGGAAGAAAAACAGTTTGCATCAGCGCCGCCACCGAGGTACCAGATTGGACTCGCTGGGGGCCGGCGGCCCAGGACCCCCGAAGGAGATCCTGAGTCGAATTCTGGGCGGACTCGACAGAGGGTACAAAGGCAATAGGGGGTTTTGGTGTTTGGATGAGTGTGAGCATCCAAGCACGCGCATTAGACACACCGGGGACACCGTGGGCCTGCTGGTGTTCCCACCGGTCCCGCCAGTCATCACGCGAGGGCTTCCTCAGGCTCTCGCCTGCCCGTGGGGCTCAGCGGGAGGACGGGCTCCAGCCAGCCCAGGCCGGCCCACCCCTCCCCTCTGGCGGTGCTTGCGAATATCTGTTCTCTCCTTCTCTGTGCCTGGCTCGTCCCTCTGTCAAGCAGGGCTGTGACTAATTTTCACCAGCGGTCCCCGGGGATGACTTTATTCCAGTGGAGCCGGCCACGACTCAGAAAGAACCCACGTTCTTAACCGCTGCGCTCTACTGCCTTCTCTCGGTCACGTCCACACATTGGATCCACCATTAAAGAATCAGTATTTATTCTTTCTTCCACCGTTGAGGGTGTTTGACGAGATGCTCGTGGACAATCTCGAAACTTCTGGGGCAGCAGCTCCATAGGGCTGTGTTGGGGGCTGTGTCTTGGGCTGTCTCAGATCTGTTTAGAGATACCCCTCTCCTTTCCACAGAGGCCACTCAGATATTCGTCACTCACTCTAGCGGATGGAATGCCAGCTCCTGGTAGGTCTTGAGAAGAACCAGCGGCACATTCTAACTCAGGGTCAAACAAAATTTCACGATCCTGAATTTGCATGTTATCACAGACCCTTTACTAAACATTGACTCCAGCCGCAGGGGGTGGAGTCCGTGTGCCGTCATGTGGTGTGTCTGTCCTGAGCATCTCGTCCCACTGTCTGCTGCCTCCGGCCTCGTCTCTGCGTCCCTCAGCCATGGGCCGGGGAGACCCGTCTTGCTGCAGGTCGTCGTTACAACATCTGTTTGGGACAACAGTCAAAACCCAAACTGGATTTCCCAGATCTTCCCTCTGGTTAAAAAAAATTTTTTTAGTAATATCTCTAGGTCAGGGCTAATAGCACAAAATATTATATTCATTAATGTATACACGTATATTGAAGGTACAGGTTTTGTTCTGACTCAAATTTAACAAAATATGTAGAACCGTGAATGGATAAATATGCTTTTCATGAATTCGGGCTCTGGCGGAAGTATTTAATGGATAGAAACATTGAAGATTGTCCTTTGGCACATAAATGAAGGACAGAATAAGGCATCCTGTTGGGGCAGGGTCTTGGTGTGTGCGTGTGCATGCATGTGTGCATGTCTCTGTGTGCATGCGCGCATGTGCACACGTGTGTGCATGTGCATGTGTGCGCGTGCGCATGCGCGCATGTGTATGCAGGTGTGCGCATGTGTGTGCATGTGTGCACATGTGTGCATGTCTTTGTGCATGTGTGCATGAGCATGTGCATGCATGCGTGTGTGCATGCGCGTGTGCATGTGCATGCATGCGTGCACGTCTCTGTGTGTACATGTGTGCATGTGCATGCGTGTGTGCATGTCCGTAGGTGTGTACATGTGTGCATGTGCATGCATGTGTGCATGTCTATGTGTGTGTGCATGTGTGCATGCATTGTGTGCATGCATGTGTGCGCGTGCATGCACGTGCATGCATGCATGTGTGTGCGTGTGCATGTCTGTGTGTGCATGTGTCCATGTGCATGCATGTGTGCATGTCTGTGTGTGCGTGCATGTGTGCATGTGTGTGCATGCATGTGTGTGCATGCATGTGTGCGCGTGTCCATGTGCATGTGTGTGCATGTCTGTGGATGTGTACGTGTGTGCATGTGCATGCATGTGTGCATGTCTATGTGTGCGTGCATGTGTGCATGCGTGTGTGCATGCATGTGTGTGCGTGTCTATGTGCATGCATGTGTGCATGCCGGTGTGTGCATGTGTGCGTGTATGGCAGATTCCCAGGGCTGCACCATGTGAGAGAGCGTCCTCCTCGGTTTCCGCAGCAGTCACGAGTCGGTTTGGCTTCACACCATCCTTTCACGAGTCTTGGTCCTGTCGTCCAGTTTTGCAGGCCTGTTTCAAGCCCTCGGTGGCCTCTTTTGCACTCTCTGCAGAAACTGGGCACTGAGGGTGACATTGCTCTCCATTTCCTCTTAATTAAGCTCCAACCGAAAGTTGTCAGTGAGGTTCCAAAGCTGATACGTGTAGGATCCCAGAAAAAACCCCACGTAGGCAGAGCAAGAATCCTTCATTCTTGAAGAGCCATTTGGAAAGACTGGCTAATTTGTCATGAAATGACCAGATCCTCTTTTAATCTTCCCGCAAAAACCTGTGTACTTTGGGATTCAAAGTCACATGCACCTTTGTTTGGCAGGAATGTAAATGTTTTGAGAAAGCTGTTTCTTTGCGAGTTTGAGCTGCTGCAGAGACCGAGGGGCCAGTGGATGAAGGGTGGATGGTGTATGTTGACATCCTGGGCAATTTCTAACTCTGACAAGACACAGCTACTCCTCCCCCGCCTCCATGTCACCTGTCACCTTCAGAACACACCTGGCTTCTGGGGGCCGTGGAAGGAATGTTCCCTCTCCCTGATTTTGGCCCATTATGACGTGGAATGAAGGGCTAGAGGAGACACCCAGTTTGAACCCAAACGATGATTTATAGCATTACTATTCCTTTGCCTTTTTGGGGGGCGAGGATGGGAGTGTGGGAGGTGGCCTCAGGCTCTTCGTGAATTTTAAACTCTGCACGTTTGACCCAAAGGGACAGTCCATAAGTATCCTCGGAATAGGGTCCTGCATCCGTCAGATCCCAGGAGGAAAAGAACGAGAAAACCAAGCTGAATTTGGGGGTTGTCAGAGGTTCGGGTGTCAGTGGGGGTTGTCAGAGGTTCGGGTGTCAGAGGTTCGGGTGTCAGTGGGATCTGAGTGACCCCGTGTTAGCCACAGTGGAGGACGAACAGGCCTCCCCGCCGTTCCTGTCCGGCCGCCACGCCTGAGTGTCCGCTGACCACGGCAGGTCGAGGTCCCCTGTGGCCGGCTTTGTTTCCAGCTGTGTAGACACACAGCGAGGAGCCGTGCAGCTGCTGAGTGGGGCCCAGGGCTTGGTGACAGGAGGCCGGGTCCATCTCTGCCATGTGTTCCTCGGTGGCCTGTGGCAAAGTTTCTCACGTCTTGGGGGAGGCTGGGACATGCGCACTGCGGTGTCAGTGGGGAGCGATGCGGGCCACGTGTGCACGCGGCTCGGGACTGACGAGTGCACGTGTCAGGGTCGCTTCTGAGGGCTATAGGACGATGGCGCACATGGACGTGCCGGAGGACCGGGTTTTGTCCAGAAACGTGAAAATCCGAGAGTCACAGATTTTAGCGAGATAGAGCCGGGTGGGAATGGAGCAAATATTTACTCCAACCCTTCTGTAGGGCAGTAAGGACCTGAGTCGTGAGAAGGGAAGTCACCGGAGGGGTCGTCGGGCCCTGTGAACAGCTGGGAGGGGCCCTGGAGACCGTATTCCACAGCGAGGCCACACCCCACGCAGCGAGGTGACTCCAGCACTATGGGAACCCCAACAACTACCAGACAAGGGGTACCTCGCCAAGCCAAGGGGTCGGGAGTCTTGTCCATTCATATAGTGGAACCGACAGCCTGAAGGACAGATGGCCGAGCCGAGAGGCAGGACACGAGGAACGAAGTCCAAGGGGGGGACCAAGGGTGAGCCCCAGAGAGCTCTGCTGCCCCCGTGCGTTATGATGGGTGCCTGGCCTTACGCACACAGGTGACATCTACCAACACCCCCGTGTCCTGGAGCGGCCTGAGGACGAACGTGCCCGTGAAAGGCGGCCCCTCTTGGGGGGCCGGCCGTGGCTCACAGGGGTCTCTCCCCAATGCCCTGGTCGAGAATTACAGACGTGGCGAGCCCAGCCTGAGAGGCCGACTGCACAGGGCGTGAGTGAGGCTGGTGTGTGATGCCTACGCCCAGAATAAGGGCAGCATGAGCTCCTGGCCTCCCCCAGAGGGGCCTCGCCCTGTCCCGGGGGGCCGGGGGTGGAGGGGGCAGAATGAGGGAGACAGCAGCAAATGAGAGACCCAAGCGCCAGCCCACGATCTGAGAACGCACAGGCCCTGGGCTCTGTGCTTTGAGACAACTGACACCTGCAGCTCCGATCACGTGGGGACAACTGGGCAGGGACAGCCGTGTCCTTGCTACCTCTGGAACGCTGGGAATGCTGGCCTCAGGAAGGACACTGATCTCCACGTGCTCATGGTGTCCGGCCACCCCCACGCGGTCTGCGACCCTCCCTAGCACGCGGCCTGTCCTCGGCACTGCTTGCTGACGCTGAAGACGCCTCTGCCTGTCACACCTGTGCAGTGAATTACCGCAGAATGTGGCTTCTCACGTCTGAACTGAGAGAAAGTCGTTTCCCTCTGCGATTTTTCTAGTCCGCCGGACGTAGCCCAGGGCCTGAGACGGGGAAGTGAGAGACGGCCGAGCCGAGGACCGGGGCTTGGCCCCGGCGTGTTTTGGCGGGGACAAGGCCACCCTCTGGTTTCCTCGGACTTGCTATCGGATCGAGCGTTTGGGCCACAAACCACGGGGGAAGGCTGACGGTCACTTACGCGGTTACACGTTTGCCGGAGGGTTTGATGCAGAAGATCCTGCACCCTGTCCCCATGCGGACTGTTAAGGCGATGGCTGCATTCTTTCTAGAAGCAGCCGCGCACGGCCCCGAGGCTTCGGGCTGCTGTGGAGCTTTTTCTGAGGGCCAGGCGAGCCGGTGGCTCACGTCGGGAGCGGGGACGATGCGGGTCCTCGATGCCGAGTCGGGTGGGAGGGCCTCAGTGCCACTGCTCGTCCTGGAGCGGGGCCCGGCACGGGCGGCTGTCCTGGAAATGAGCCCTTCGTGCCTGGACGCCAGGCTCCTGCGCCTCAGGGACGGGCCCGTTGCACCAGGCCGGCCCCGTGCGCCCGAGGGTGGGGACCGGGGCTGACGAGGGAGAGAGACGCTCCCTTGACCCTTTTCCTGGCAGGGCGGGTGCAGTGGAGGCCACGTCGCATGGTGGGTGTCCCCACAGCGGCCCGGGCCTCGGCCAGATGTGGGGGTCATGGGGGAGCCCGAAGCAGGAGCTGCTCCAGCCAGAGGCCCCTCCCAGGGTGTCGTGGGTCTGCTCCCCCAGGGGCTGTCTCTGGGGCCCTGTGCTGGCTGTCCCTCAGGAGGCGCAGCCGAGCCCGGGCCCTGCGGAGTGCTGGCACCCCTCATTGGCTGGCTCTCGTCGTCAGCTCTCAGGGCATGGGGAATGTAAGCAGTTTCATTCCGGAATAAAAAGAACTCTGCGATTATTTTTTAAATAGAAAAGTAAGGTGTAATTACTTTAAAAAAATCAAGCGTAAAGAAGGAATTGAGAAATCACCCCTCTCTCCCTTCTCCCACTTTCTAGAGGAAGTAGATACATTTCCTACCCCCAGATGTGCACATTTGGTCGAATGTATTTTCTTTTCATAGGACACGTTCGAACTAAGAACGAGCCTAAGTCGACCTTTTCCGCCGACTTTCTGACTGCGTAGCACAGCGTGTCAACCTTCCACGGCCCGGCCGCAGATTTGAGTCACGCGGTCGTCTTTGTGCCTGCACGGGGAAGAGTCGCGTTTGACCTGGGGGCTGGCAAGCCTTCTGCAAAGTGCTGGCCGTAAATACTTTTGGTTTTGTGGCCGGATGGTTTCTGCTGCAGCTGCGCCTCTGCAGTTCCAGCCCCGACGTGGTCCAGGATGGTCCGTGAACCACGTACGTGACCGGGTGTGGCTACGTTCCAGTTCAACTACGAAACGGACCCTGGACGGCACACACACACCCACACGCACACACACACACACTGTCCAGCTGTCCCTCATCTGACGGCGCCCCTAGAATAGAGGATAGGATGTACTTTCGCTGGGATTTCGAGGGGGGGTTGTGGACCTGCTGTGGATTCTGAGTTTCCGCCTGTGACTTCGCCAATGGCTGCGTTTTGACCAGGCCTTGACAGGAGAGCTGCTTTGAAAGGCGTGTCTGCTGCAGGTATCACGTTACGGTCAGAGGCCTCTTCTCTGCAGGGCCTGCCCGAGGCTCTTTTTCTGACAGAGGCCAGCTGTCTGGGTGGCTTCCGAGAAGAGGAGTGTGGGAAGTCACTCCCTCTGGGACACGGCGCTCCCATGGGGGTTCCGGGCACATGCTGGAGCCTGGCCAGGTGCCCTGTGGGCCCGGAGCCAGCCTGGCCTCTGAGGGGTGTGTGCAAGCACACGCTTTTCATAGAACACCCCGAGAACGTGGGGGCCGGGCTAACAAGATCGCGGACAGCAACTGTCTTCCAAGACTTCTCTCTTTGGTGTGGGAAGCAGAGCTGCCCTTGAAAGGTGTGACCCATCTGCCCCGACAAGCAGCGAGACAGGGACCTGGCACGGAGGGGTCCGAGGTGGCCCCGGCCCACAGGAGGCCACTGCTGCCTCTGGCACTTCCTGCGAGGGGTCAGCCTCCTCGGGTGCCCGTTCTGAGGAGTGTCCTGTCAGGAGTTAGGGTGGCTGGTCCCCGAGCATGTGCTGGCAGCGGGCTCCGGGCCACGTTCACTGTCACCTGCAGGTTGTCGGTGAGTCACCGAGTCTCCCTGGCCTCGGGGTCCTCGACTGCAATGACAGGGCCTCGATAAGCGTTCACCTGCTGTCTGGTTCTGTAAAACGTGAAGGTAGAAAAGTGTGCACGCACGTGTAGGTGTGCAGGCGAGTCGTGCACACACATGTGTGCACGCATGTACACATGCATGCACACATGCATGCAAGTCGTGCACACACGTCTGTGCGTGTGTGTAAGGAAAACACAGTCTTCCCAGTTTATGACCAGCTAGCATGCGGGGCCTGTCTTCCTGCCTCTGTTCTGGGCCTGATACAGCGCGATGGCCTGTGTCATGTGCACAAGGGCTGGGCGGAGGGGCTGTGGGGCTGCTGGGGTCTCTGCACACAGTTCCGTTCACCCTAGGAGCCCACGGGCCCAGCCTGGAAGGCCTCCAGGGCCCGCTCCAGACGTGGTCCCGGGAGGGAGATGGATTGCTGGCTTCGAAAGTTTGAGAAGCCCTCGCAGGCTCATACCAGGTCAGCTGGTATGACAGTGGCCCTTTAAGAAATAAAGGGTTCCAGGATCTGGCGGTTTCCAGTCAAACCTCCATGGAGCAACGTGACGGGGGCCACACCTGCTGGGAGGCGGGGTTCTGTCGTCCCGACAACCTTCGCGGGCTTCCTCCCTCACCGTGTCCTCCTCGTCCCCACGGTTTGCTGGAAGCGACTGGGTTCTGGTCCCCCTTGCTGGGCTGCTCAGTTGTTTTGGCCCTCAGCTCTGGAGAGGAAAAAAAAGCCTCCGTGGGCCTGTACTGTTGTCCTGTAATGTGGGGACCAACATCTAAAACGATGCTTAAATAGGTAGCGGGAAGCTTTTGGGCGGAAGATACTAGTTCTCGGTGTCGTCGAGCGTGGTTCACTAACGTCCCCCAGGCTCCCTGCGCTGCCCCGTGTTGCGAGGCCGCCGTCCTTTCCCGGGCCGAGTGCTGCTCCGTGGCTCGTACGCACCACGCTGACTTTACCCCTTCATCTGTCAAAGGTCATGGAGGTCGTTTCTCTGTCTTGCCTCTTGTGAGTGGTGCGGTGATGAACGCGGGGTACAGGTATCTCTTCAAGGTCTCGTTTGCAACTCTTTCGGATAAATACCCAGCAGTAGGATTGCTGGGTCACATGGTAGTTGTATTTGGAATGTTTTTGAGGCGCCCGTGTACCGTTTTCCATAGCGGCTGCAAAGATTCACAGTCCCACCAACAGTGCTAAACAGTCTCCTCTCTCTACCAAAGCTTGTCTTTTTTTTTTTTAATAGCCATTTTGACAGGGGTGAGATGACATCTATTGTGGTTTCCATTTGCACTTCCCCGATGATTAATGATGCTGAGCATTTTTCTATATGCCTACGGTGAGCCCCGCGTTTGATAACTAGAGACTGATGTCAGGAGAAGTTAAGGGGGACCTTTCCCAGGGTCACACTGCTAGTAAGTGACAGAGCTGGGCTTCGGATGCGACTGGAGAGCCTGGCAATGTCACCTTGACATTCAACTCTGTGCCACTATCCCAAACCGTCCCTGCTGTAGGTTGAAAATTCGTGTCCTTCCCCACCCTCGATTCCTATATAGAAATCCTAATGCCCATGAGGCGCTGTTAGGAGGCGGGGCCTCTGGAGGTGATGAGGTCATGAGGGCGGAGCCCTCCTCTGTGGGATCAGTGCTCTTAGAAAGAGACCCCAGAGAGCTCCCTCGCCCCTTCCTTCAGACGAGGACGCGGTGAGAAGCTGGCTGTCTGCGACCCGGAAGAGGATCCTACGGAACCCGGCCACGCAGACACCCTGAACTTGGACTTCCAGCCTCCAGAACTGTGAGGAATAACGTCTGTGTTTATAAGCCGCCTGGTCTGTGGTCTTTTGTTATAGCAGCTTGAACGGACTAAGACACCCACTGAACGAGTCAGCCGGGGATTCTCTAAGAGGAGGTGGGAGTGGGTGGGAGCAGCAAGCGCGCAAGGTGGGGGCGGGAGACAGGCAGGTCAAGGGCAGCCGGTGGAGCGAGAGGAGCAGGTGGGGGTGTCTGTCCCCGGCTCACAGTCTGGAGCGGGAGGCGCCCGTGAGGGGGACTTGGGGGGTCTGATGGAGAGAGGTGGGGCTGACGTTTGGGGAGATGTGGGCTCTTGTCCTGGGAAGGAATGACGTTCGATCTGGCCCAGGGAAGGGCCACGGTGTCCCAGAGGTGGGCGGCGGCACAGCTGGGACATGACGTGGGCAGCCACTCGGTCTGGAACTAACCTGAACGTCCACAGGGACGGGCTCACAGTCTGGAGCGGGAGGCGCCCGTGAGGGGAACTTGGGGGGTCCGATGGAGAGAGGCGGGGCTGACGTTTGGGGAGATGTGGGCTCTCGTCCTGGGAAGGAATGATGTTCGATCCGGCCCAGGGAAGGGCCACGGTGTCCCAGAGGCGGGCGGCGGCACAGCTGGGACATGACGCGGGCAGCCACTCAGTCTGGAACTAACCTGAACGTCCACAGGGACATTCGGGGGATCCAGAGGAAGCCACACAGGGCCACTTCTGGAGGGACGTCACCTTTGGAGAGTGGCATTCTGCGGCCACTCTCTCGCACCCACGTCACAGACAACCTCCTTCGGGATGAATTCAGCGGCGGTTCACAGGCCCTGGCTGCCGTGTGAGGAGTGCACACGTGGGCGCCGTGGACGGCAGTCTTCAGGTTCCTTCGGGCTCTGGGGGCGGGGTGATGGTGAGAAGGTGGACGGAGCGTTTCTAGAAGATGCTGACGATAAAGCCATCCCCAATGATGTGAGGATGGGGAAAAGGGAGAAGCCGAGCATGACTGGTGAGCGTCCCGTGAACAGAACACATCGGTCCCCAAACCGAGTCTGATGCTCTGGGGCGAAGCCGAGCCTGCGGAAACCGGTCTGAGAGTCATCAGGAAGAGGTGACATTTAAGGACTCACCGTAAGAGCACTGGGCCTAGGGTCGGTCTCTGAGTCTCGATGACTCTTTTGGGAGCTTTGCCTACAAAAGAAAGCAGAGAGCTGGGGAGTGCTGTCGGTTGAACGGTGTGCCCCCCGAGAACGGTGACGGCCTCACCCCAATACCGGTGGACGTGACCGCATCTGGACATGAGGTCTTTGCGGATGATTACGTTAAGACGAGGTCATTATGGAGGCCCTAATCCCATTCCACTGCTGTCCTTATAACAAGAGGAAGTTTGGACATAGGCGGACACCTGCGGGGGTTGGGGGGGTGGACGATGCGAAGACACACAGCTGATGACAGCCACCCGCAGGCCAAGGACAGAGGCGTTGGCAGAAGCGGCCCTGCCCGGGCCTGGACCTCCACTGCCGCCCCGCAGCTGAGACGGTGAACGTCCCGTGTCCAGGCGGCCTGGTTGGCGGCACCTTATCGCAGCGGCCCGGGGCGGTAGCGGAGGCCGGTGGGGTTCACGGAGGTCTTTTAAGAGGGGAGCTGGAGCAGCGCATTTATAAGAAAATGGGGCGACCCAGGGTTGAGGGAAAAAATGGGGCACGTGGGAGGACGAAAGTCACGCCCGCCGCCAGCCCCATCGCTGCCCTTCCCCCGGCCTGGGATCACCTATGTGCGGTGCCCGCAGCCTGCGCCGGCCCCTGCCCTGCACTCTGCGGGGACCTGGGGACGCAGGACGGAGCCCCGCGGGGAGCCCGGCTCTGCGAGCTTGCTCCCAGCCAGAGGACGTGGAGTCCCTCCGGGCCTTCTGGTCCACTCGGCACCGGTTTTAGAAGCTGGACTGCGTTTCTTTGGTGCTGCGGCGGCCGCAGATCCAGAGATGCTGCAGCAGGACGTTTAACTGGGGCAGACCCCGTGGGCCGCGTAACCTTCCGCCAGCTACTTGACCTCTGCAGCCCTTGGTTTTCCCATGAGTCAAACAGGGCAAAGACCGCGCTTCTGGGTCTTCCGGAGGCGGATGCGGTGGCTCCGGCTGAGTTCTGAAACCGGGGTGTGTGGCTTCTTGCCTGTGGGCTCTGAATGAGAGGCACGGTCCCCGTGCGTCTCCGAGAGCTGCCAGCCTGTGTGCCTGTCAAGAGGAGGCCGATTTAGTCCCTAGTACTCTTTATTCGGGACTCTGAACTTTAAACATTTTTAATTAAAGTTTTTAAAAGTTGTGGCGGAATACACGTAGCGTGAGATTTACCGTCTTCACCATTTTTAAGTGTCCAGTTTAGCGACTTCGAGCTCATCCACGTCACTGTGTGACCGTCACCACCATCATCTCCAGGCCTTTTTTATCTTCCCAATTTGAAACTCTTCCCCATCAAGCGCTAAGTCCCATTCCTGCCCCCCAGCCCCGGCCCCCACCTTCTACCTTCTGTCTCTGTGAATGTGACTGCTCCAGGGACGTCATATAAATGAGATCGCACATTATATGTCCTCCCGTGATGGACGGACCTCCCTTAACCAAATGGCCTCAAGATGCATCGACGTTGTCGGTGTGTCGGAATTTTCCTCCTTTTCGAGGCTGAATAATATTCCGTGGAGCTGAGATACCACATCGGTGGACGCCCGGGCGGCTTCCCGCTCCTGGCTGATGCGATTCACGCGGCTCAGGACGTGAGCGTGTGGTCCGAACTGGGAATTTCACGTCCTGGCCTGGCTTTCACGCAGCCCCTCCTCATCTCTGATTCCTCAGTCCAGGGCTTTGATTCGGCTGAGGGCCGGGGGAGCCCGCACCGTCCTGGCTATTGCTCTGGCACAGCCTGTGCCGTCACGAGTCTACTATTTCCACGTGGCCTTGGCTGAGGGAGTTAAACATTAGATAATTTAAGAGATTACGGTTTTGGAGTTCGGCCACTATTTTTTTTTTTTTGTTCTTTTTCTGAAGCATCATCTGTTTTATCTCCACTTGACTTTTAAAAAATGCCGGAACTGTTTTTTGAATGCTAGGTTTTTATTTTTGCTTTGACGTTTATACGACCAAAGGTGGAAAAATAAGACCTTTGCTTATTAACGAGATGAATCAATCTCTTTTCCCCCGTGAGAAATCGAAAACAATTTAGAGAACAGAGTAAACTTCAGATTTTCCTGTGATGTGAATTCGGTTGACTTTTCCTCAAGGTCAGGTTGAAGGGAGACCCAGCTGGGGCTCGGCAGACGGTGACGGGGCCGGTGTCACCAGATCTCGCGCCCTCGCCCCCCTGTGCGGCCTCCTACGGGCCTTCCAGAGAGAGCAGAGCCGAGGCCCAGAGAGGGCAGGGTATGAGCGAAGGTCACGTCACCCAGCGAGCCGGTGCTTGACCCGGGGCCCTTCGTCTGTGGCACCGGGCGCCGGCCCCGAACAGTCAGCTCTGGAAGGCGGTGGCGGTTTGTCATTTGGTGTCTTTCTTCTTTCCCACTCATTCGAGCCTCCGGTCTTGGGGGAAATTCCCCAGGGGCCGTCGCCTGGTTAACACCTCCTTCGTCGGGCTGGGTCACATGTTCCCCCTTTGGAGAGGGTGGGCTCGGAGTTTCCAGGCCGTTTGATCTGGAGCCCCTGCCCGTGGCGGGGTGTCTCCGGCCGGCGTCGGGGAGGCCACCTGCCACCTCCCACCTGCCCGCACCTGGTGCTTGCCCAGGAGTGGGGGGTTGAGAAGAGCTGGAGCAAAGAGGCTGCACTGGAAACAGGGCTGCCGAGCCGAGGGGACGCGGAGGGAAGCGGCCTGGCGCCAGCTCCTCGTCTCTCCGCGTGTGCCAGGAAGGCGGGGCCCAGAGCGAGGGGACGGAACGGTGGCCAGAAGGAAAGGGAACAGCGTGTTCGCCAGGCCACATCCTAGCGACCCCGGTCGTCAAAACAAAGCAAAAGCAGACTCTCGGCCGAAATAAAAGTGGATCAGAAGTCAAAAACAATTGCGACGGAAATGAGCCTTTACGTCGGATGAGCAGAGCACCCTCTAAAGCAAAGGCCTCGGGCTCTTTGGCTTTCGTTTCGGGGTGAGGAGGCCGCTCAGGGCCCAGGGAAAGGCACACGGGGAGGGGGCGGGAGCCGAGACCGAGTCTCCGTCGCCAGGGAACTGCTCGGTGGTGGGATCTGCTTTCCGGTTTGAGCGGAGATCATGACAAAGGGCAAAAGGTCAAAGGGTACACAGTGGGAGCAGCAAACCAAACGAAAACAGGAAGTGGCCAGCTCAGGGGCTTTCCAGGAGGAGGCTGGAAACAGCTCTAGATGGAAGGAGGAAAAAGAAGAACCGAGAAATCTCCGCATCTTCTGGAAGCTGCTGGAGGGGTTGGGAATGGGGTCTCGGGAAGGCGGGTGTGGCCGGGGCTGGAAGCCCTGGGAGCACCCCCCGCCCGCCCCGCAGCCTTGGACTCAGTCCCCGCTTCCCTTCTCCCCTCGGAGAACTCTCTCGTCCCTAGAAAGTCGTGTTCAGGTGTGTCCTGATGCCGAGGCATTAAAAGGGGTCCGGAATAACCCAGAAAGCACCCCACCTCTAAGCCAGCACCCACGAGGGTGTTCTCACGTAGGCGGGCGTGTGGCATTTAGAACTGTCGTGGGACGAGGGAAAAGCGGGTGTCCCACCTGCCCCTCCCTTTCAGGTCTCATGGCCTCGGTCCTTCGGCTACCTGAGGGGGCCACCCTGCCGGCCCGCTCCAGCATGAAGTCTGCCCCTCGTCCCCGCTCCCGGCCCTGCTCAGAGTGTCGCCCTGTGTCTCCCCATCTCCTCTGCCTTCTTGGAAGTCAAGGGGTGAACGAACGTC
>NW_006442117.1:2414447-2426892 GCF_000325575.1 Pteropus alecto | reverse complement strand
AGCAGGGGAAAGCTCCCTTGTTGCCGTTTGCACACCTCAGCTTCCGTGCCAGAGCGGAGGGCGGAGGTCCCGGTGCTGACACCGTGCTCTGTGCGGTGGCCACCGATTCCGCTCGCGGCCGACTCAGCGCCGCACGGGAGGCGCTGGGCACGAGCCCCTCGACTGCAACGGAGGGGGATCTTCGCCAAGAACAGGAGGGAAAAAAATCTTCAGTTTCTTCCTGGCCGCGTTCTGGCTTGAGATCTTGTTTCAGTCCTTAGTTAGTCAAGGAAGTCAGAATTTCATGTTACCAGAGAAGAATGCATCGGCATGTCTCTGACCACACTGGATATTTGGCACCTGTGGGAGAAAACCCCGCCGTGCCCCAGTCTCCACCGTGTATGCGAATGAGCCGGTATTTTTAAGCAGCAGCCCGAGGTCAAAGGTCTCCTTCTGTGTTCAACAATTATTTTGAGCAAAATAAATGGGCCAGCGGAACTGCAGAAAATGAGTTGTGGCAACCTCAACTCGTGTGTGAGTTTCCAATTAGGAATTCAAAGAACTTGTCGTTTAATGAGAAGGTGAAACGAGCTCCTCGTGTGTGACCCCCCCACTCCCCCGGGGGTCCCTGGCCAAGAGCGGGGGACCTGGCAGGAACGTGGTTGTCACTCAGTTCGCCCGATGGAAGGGGGACGCTGCCAAGTGCTCCGCGCCCAGACGCGGAATCCGAAGGAGGGGAAAAGGGGTTGATCGGGTCTTCTCGTCTGAGGGTTGGCAAACCACTGCCTGGGCCAGACCCGGCCCGTAGCCTGCTTTTGCGAATAAAGTTTTATTGGCACACAGCCACGCCCACTTGTTTGCGTACTGTGAAAAGCCAAAACAGTTTCTGTCTGTCATGCTCCTTTACGGAAAAGGTCTGCCAACTCATGCTCCAGTTCACCAGTTCTGAATTGTTGTTGCGTGATGAGATCCCTTTGAAAATGTGACAAAGAGCTCTATAGGTTCCTCTTTTTAGAAAAATGAACTACCTCCTGGTTACGAATGCTCACCTGTAACTCTGACCAGGTCCTCCTCCAGAGCCCGGGGCCACGGGCTGACATCGCGGCCCCTCACGGGAGGGGTCCTGAGGGCGCGAAGGACACCCTGCACAGCAGCACCCAGAGCCACCCGCTGCACTGGCCCCAGCCGTGAGAAAGGAAAAGGAGCTCAGATTTCGGGTCAGGAGGCACGAGTTCCCTTCGGGGCTCTGTCACCCTGACGTCGTGTGACCTTGGGCAAGTCACTTCTCTGGGCCTTGGTTACCTCGGGTGTCAAATAAGAGGTCCAGAATAGAGGATTTTTTAAATATCTTTCTGGCTTTCCATTTCTGCGACCTTCAAGGATCTGGAATTTATTTCCAGAGCTGAGTAGCCAGGGCGTTGTGGTTCACGTATTTTCAAAACACTGGCATCTGCTTGGCACCTCAGGTCGACTAGTCTGGCTAGTTAATCTGGTTAATTCCAAGCACTGAAATCTGGGCTCTGATAACCACGCTGGGTGTTCGGTGTCTGGGGAGAAAACGCCATGCTCTAGTCTCTGCCCCAACCCTGGTCAGCCGTCCCAATAAATCGAGTTACCATACAGGGACTTCTTCAGAGAGCCTGGACAGGTCCAGTTCAGCCCGACAGAACTCAGGAGGAGCCACCTAAAGCCCACGGCCTCCCGGAGAATGGTCCACCTTCGACCAGAGTGAGAACGTGCAACTTCTCTTGGGCAGATGTGGCCTTTCGGGGAGACCGACTGGTTTTGCATTTACGTTGCTTTTGGTTTTAAAATGAAAATAAATATATGTTTTTCTCTGGTGATAAAAATGCTTCACGTTTCTTGTAGACAGTTCAAGAAATACAGGGAATATGAGAAGAAGGTAAAAATCTCTCCGAAAGAGATGAGAGCTGCTAACGATTCGACAAACTTTGCAGGTGTCTCTGAGGCATGCACACGGTTAATACTTACATAAACGGGTTAAGCATGTTGTTTTGTCTCCTACTTGTCATTTATCAAAATGATCCATGCAAATACTACTCTATGGCGTTGGGTGTAGATTTCTAACATCATTTTTAATGGTTGCGTAGTATTTTACCAAATGTACTCTAATTCACTGCCGAATCGCATCTGGGTTGTTTCAAATTCTTTTTTTTCGTCTTTACTTACCATAATGTGATGATTGTCTTTGCGCTCACGTTTTTTGTATTTTATTTTTGCATTTTTCCAGTTGTACAGCTGAGGATAAATTCTAACTCTTGCGATCGAGGAGTCAAAATTTACTCATTCATAATTGCACGGGGTCCAACTGGCTCTGGGAAATGTGGGACGCTTTATGTCCTTGCAGTAGGGGGGCGTGCCCACTTCCCCAGGCTCTGGCCAGGATTGGCTGTTGCCATTGCGGATATTTAGTTTGGGTCAACCTGATAGGTTAAAGCTGGTGTAATATTGCTGTGTTGATTTGCATTTCCTAGATCATTCTACTTTTGAATGGCACTGTCTCTGATTAAACAGAAGCCAAAATGATGACTCCACATGAGGGTCTCATTCCTGCACGGGGACCCAAGCCCGCGGGAGTGCAGAGGTGGCGTCCAGAACAGTCGGCAGCCAGGCACAGAGAGGCTGGTCCGCTTTTGAGGATGGGAATCTTTCATCGATTTATTAATTCATAGGCTCGCTGGCGACTACTTTGGGGTACCTGTTGAATGGTGTCTAGAAGGCCGCATGGTCCCGTAAAGTGGCTTGGATGACAGAGGTGACCTCTGTACCATAATGGCAGGGCCACTCGCAGGCAGAGAGCCAACTCCCGTGACCTGTTGGTGGCCCTGCTCTATGCCG
The DNA here is from genome assembly GCF_000325575.1 of Pteropus alecto. Classification (NCBI taxonomy): domain Eukaryota; kingdom Metazoa; phylum Chordata; class Mammalia; order Chiroptera; family Pteropodidae; genus Pteropus; species Pteropus alecto. Next base: position 2,424,054 of record NW_006442117.1, on the reverse strand, counting down.
CATCCACCTGACCTCATATCCCTTGGTCCTGAGTGGATCTGCCCATTTCTCTCCCTCCCAGGATTGGAAGATGACGCCTTCACTTTAGCCAGGGTCACTAAGAAAGCCGTCAAGAGAGGCAGAAACGGCTAATGCTGTCCGTGACCCAGTGCAAGGGTGGGTTGGGGGTGGGAGCGGGGGAAGCTGAGTGCCGGCCAGCGTGGCAGCTGCGCCCGGCAGCCTCGGCTGTGACCTCGTGGCATGGTGACCAGCGGGCTGGCCGAGGGCTGCAGCAGCGAGCTGTTCCCTCTAGGTCTGGCGTGCAGCGGTTTCCTGCCTCGCCGAGTGGCCGTTGCTCCGCGGTGATGATTCATGGCATTTGGAAAGTGTGGCTGTGTTCCGAACAGGGAAGTGAAAATTAACAAGGCCAAGGGCAACGCGGGGCAGGATCGAGGCTGTCACAAGACGTGAGGCTCAGCTCTGAAGGCGCAGGGGCGGGGGCGCCCCGGCGAGGGGCCGGCGCCGTGTGACTGCGGCCCCGCTCGCTCTTCTCCGGGGCATCAGCTTTTCCGAGTGGCAGTCACCGAGGTGGCCCTCAGAAGCGGCTTCTGGTCTTGGCCGAGTTGCTGCGGGCGGGAGGAAGTCGACGGGTGACTCAGTGAGTGTCGGCTTCCTCTCTGACTCAGGACTGAATCCGTTTCTTAGTGTGGTGCCAGGGGGCCCATGTGGCTTTAGCTAGATTCTTTGAACTCGGAGTCGAAACGGAGGCTCTGACCCCTGTAGTCGCTGGCCGTCCCTTGACCCCCTCGGGGGAGCCGGGGACCAAGCTGCGTCCTGGGTGTCATCGCAGGTCGTGAGCCCACCCAGCTCGAGGCCTTCCTGGGGCTCCAGCCGCAGCACCAGCGTGTTTGGGAGTCACGTGTGGGGGAGCAGCTGGGTTCCGAGGGGCTCGGCCTTGCCAGGTGCTGGGCCGATGGAGGAGGTCATGGAACTCGCTCTCCTGAGTCCACTTGTCCCCTGAGCCCGTGACGCGGCAGGAGAGGGCCGGATGAGCCACTGCCATGCCCCACGAGAGTCGCAGCTGGCCGTTGACTCCGGGACACCGAGTTTTCCAAGGATCCGTTGGTAGTATGCCGCCTCAATGGCCGTCCCTGCCACTGCCTGAGACTTGTTCCAAGAAACACTTTCATTACCCAGATGATCGCCTTGGCCTAAGAGAGAATAATATAAAAGTGTTGACTCGACAGACCGTGACGTCCCGTGGAACGTGCTGCAGGGTTCTGCGTTCCGAGCTCTACATGAGCGTGGACGATGGTCTCTTCATCCGGGTCATGTCGTTCCCACTTCCTTCTTTCCCCTTGTCCCCTCCCGTTTCCATGGCAAGTGCAGAGGTCGCCCTGGCTGGCGTGCACAGGATGGCTGGTATCCTAACTGGACTCTATGATAAGCCACATGCCAGAGAAATGCAACTCGAACCAGCTGGGGCTTCCGAAAGGGGCTCTGAGGACACCTGCGGCTGGGACCTGCCGCCGCCGGGCACCTCCCTCGTTCCTCACGCCATCCTCCCCCAACCGTGGACGTCGGTCTCTTGGATAAGCTTTCTTCACACGGCAGGGAAGGCGCACGATGGCGGCCGCCGCTCGCCCCACCGCACAGCGTCACCGCTGGGAAGGGGCTGAGCGAGCACGTCCCGGAGAGAGGCCCTGATGGCCCTCACGGGTGACCGTCGTTGGCTCAATTCCTGCGGCCAGGAGAGGCTCCCTGAGCAGAGGGCGGCTCCCGTCTGGAGCTTGTGACACGTGCAGGGGCGGGGGACTCCCTGGAGGAAGGGTTCCTGTCCTAGGCGGACAAACGGCAGGCCCAGCGCCCCGGGCAGGGGGCCACCCTAACTCCAGGGCCGAGCACTCGGCCTCGGCTGCGCCCCCTCGGCCTCTCCTGGGGCTGGCCGTGGGCGGCACGGCCTGGGGTGGGGGGGGCGCCTCCTCTGTCCTCAGAGCCCGTCGTGGCATTGTTTGAAAATCCATAAAAGGTGGGGCTTTTCTCAGCTCCCTTTGGGGGGGACACATGGAGCCGCCTTAGAGGAGCGAAGCCATGAGCGAAGGGGAACGAAGGGGCCGTTCTCAGAAGCATGGGGAAAACGAAACCAAAGAAAACCCCAAGCAAACCCCTCCGAGGGCAGAGGAAATGCCAGCTCGACGCGCCGAGCCGCACGCCTGGCCCGAAGGAGATCCGAGGAAAGGCCGCCGTGACGGGTGGCGCTGGGACCCGAGGGAGGACGTGCTGGGGACGGTAGAAAGGCCGGCGTAGGTCGGTGGCGTGTGTACCGTGTGGCTGCAGGAGACGAGACAGGAGCTGGTTCAAAGCGGGCGCGCACCGGCCTGCGGGGTCCGAGGGCCGTCAGCCGGCCTGTCCCCTGCTGGCTCCGACGGGTGGTCACCAAAGTACCCGTTGGGAAATCTCTTTGAAGACTGATTAAGTGAACACTCACGGCACAGCTGACGCGCTCGCAGAAAGTAGGGGACTGTGCGGATCGTGAAGCTGACGGCCCTGTTGTCTTTCTGTGCCTCCCCCTCGGCGTCCGGGCCATGGTCCCAGTCCCGGGCCGGGCCCCGAGAGCGTTTCAGGGGACGGGGGCGAGGATGTGGACACTTCATTCTCACCTCACGGGTGTGACACTATCTCGCGGACAGAGCATCACCTCTCACCACATGGCAGCTGGCTGTGGCCTGTGGCAGGTAGCCCGCTAGGCACGGCTTTCCATCTGGTTTGTGGCCTTGGGCTGCTGTGACCCGCAGCGGGGCGTGTCCCCCAGGTCCCCCAGGGAGGGGCGGGGCGAGCAGGGAGAAAGTCTGGTTTTCATCTGGGAGTGTCACCCCTCTGTGCTGCTGCTCTCGGTTTTAGCCGATTGGACAAGAGCTGGCCAGGCTCGTCTGGGCACGGAGCCGTGGCCCCTTTGTCCCTATGCTCCCCCGAGTATCTCCGAGGCCCCGTGACAGAGATGGGTGGCAACGGGCTGCCAGCTCTGGACTCGGGGTGGTTCTATCCGTGCAGCCCTCTGGGCCCTGGGAGCAGTTCTGATGTTTGTTCGTCAAGTCATTCATCAGTGGTCCATCCGCTTACCCGTTTACGAGGGCTGTCATCTAGTCATTCAGTCGCAATGACACCGCCTTCTTATCTATTATCCCTGCTGCGGGGCACAGAGCCGCGCCCACACCGGGAGCTTTACCCCGTTAGCCGACTTCCCTCCCGCTTCGTCTCTGGTGCGGTGGGAGTCCTCGCCCCCAGGACCTCGGAGTGTGGCGATGGTCCGAGTGGGGTCTTTAAAGGTAATTAAGTCAAAACGAGGTCATTTCAAGTTAAACGAGGCCCTAACCTAATCTGGCCGGTGTCCTTATAAGCAAAGGACATGAAGACGCAGACACAGAGAAGACGGGCACCGACCAACCGAGGCCAGAGGCCGGGGACGCATCCTCCCCCGCGGCCGCAGCAGGAGCCAGCCCCGCCGACGCCTGCGTCTCGGACGTCCAGCCTCCAGAACTGTGAGCAGATAAGTTTCTGTCGTTTAAGCTGCTTTTTGGGGTACTTTGCTAGGGATGCCCAAGCAAGCTGCGACGTCTCAACGCGTAAGCATGGGCAAGACGTTCTAGGAGGGCTGCAGACTCTTCTGGAGAATGCTGGAAACGAACAGCAGCGGCCCATGCGCTCTGCACACTTCTCCCAAACCCCTCTCTGCCCAGCTCGCCTCCCCTCCACCCGTGACAGGAAGCAGAAACTTAGGGGGAAATGAAACACGGAGGGTGCCAGCAGATGCCACCGGCAGAGGCCCTGGAGGAGCTGATGCCCTGCGACACAGGGTCGGAGCTCCGCCTTTCCCCCCGGCCGCCGCCCTCCCACACGGCTCGTATGTAGTGCGCACACATGCACGCACATGGCCAGAACACGCCACGGCCTGATGAAGCGGCCACGTGCGTGTCTGAGGAAGACCGGGGACAAGTCTGCAGCTATCACGGACACGCTGGGGCTGTGCGACTGGGGCGCAGTCACCGGGGCGTCCCCAGCCCCAGCGTCGTGCTGCATGGTGGCTGGCAGGGGCCACGAGTAAGCCTTTGTCTGGACCGTGAATCACGCTGCTTGTTGCCCTTCGTGACCAAAGGCGATGCTGATGCTGCGTTTCCACGCAGCGCTTCCAGGGGCTGCCCTTTGCTTTCTGGCCCTGGCCGGTGGCTGCGGGGCTGCGACCTCTTTGTCCGCAGGAATCACGAGCTCATTTCATTAACGAACAATCTTGCGACTTCGAACCTGTCGGGCCTCGTAAGAAGCCGGGTCCGTTTTCAAGAGCCCAGCATGTCAATCTGAATGTCTCGTTCCCCCCGGTGTCTGGCGCTTCCAAAGACGTTCTCCGCCTCACGGCCGGACGGTGGCCCTGCTCCTTCCCGAGGCCCTTTTGCAATCCTCGCTTAGCTCATCGGTTTTAAAGGGGGCCGGGAGTCCGGGAGCTCGGTGTTGACCAACCGGCCCCCCGTTGCGTGACACAGGGTCCCCAGCGGCCTTGCTACGCCGGTGTGGTTGCAACCGCTTCTTGTGTGTGTGTGAGAGGAAAGCTTGTACATCATGGTCCCGCGCGTTGATAGTGCCCTTTTCTGAAGTGGGGTGGCATTTCTTCACTTAACGTCGATGTGAAAACCAGCTTCCTTTTTTTTTCTTGCAAACAGACACATGGACACTCCAGGGATGGGCTGAGGGCTCGCCCTGCACGGGTGTCACAAAGCCGTCACGTGCGGGCCCCTCCCTGCCCACTTCCTCCTGCAGTGCCTCCCCCGGCTGGCCCTCGTCCCTGCTCGTCACCAAGCGGACTCCCCCCACTGGGTAAGACCTGAGGTGTGCCCTGCTCCAGAGGTGTCTGCATTTTAAATCAGTGACCCCTGAACATCTAAGCTTTCAAAACCCAAAGAAATGGTCTTCCGATGATGGGAGCTGAGGGGCAGACAGGTCCTTGCTTACTCAAACGACTGGGCTGGGGGTGCATTTTGGCTCAAGATCCAGTGGGCAACCACCTCCTTGGTATGTCTCCTCTTGGACAAGGCTGTGTCACTCAAGAACAGTTATTATGTATCTTGCCGCAAGGGGCGACCCACTTGGGCTCACCGTGCCATCTCTCTGCCACTTTCCCCAGACCCCAGAGCTGTGTTCACCAGGGAGCCCGTAAGTGAAGGCGGCTCTGCACGCTTTCGGGCCCACACCCTCTCCTCCCATGCTTCTGTCTCGCGCCCGTTGGTTATTGTGCATGTGCTTTTCAATGGGCACATGGGCCTCTAGTCCACTCCAGCCAATGAGGGCAGAGCTGTGATCCTTGGACAAAAGGCTTCCTGGGTCATGACTCATTCTTGGAGACATCTGGCCCGCTTGGCTGGTGTTATTAAGTGCCTGGTTCTGTAAATACTGACTGTCAGAAACCAGCCCAAGAGCTACTGAGCAATGATCTGGAAGGAAATCTATATGAATGTGACCAGTGATGAGGCAATGCTTGTCATTTGCTAAGATGCCGACACTGACAAATATCACCCCATTATCGCTCTTCCTAATAGGAGCTCATTTGCTTGTATGTGACTCATAGATGGTATGTGACAGGGTCGGATTTAGCAAGGAAAGTTTGGTCTGCTGCAACAGAGAACCACGTCCAAAGTCACTCCAATTTCTAGGCTCCTGGCTCCTTCACAAGCGTGGCTTTGGCGAGAGGAGATGCTCAAACGCAGTCCCCATCACGAAGAGGCTGAAGCACGTGGCGGGAGAAGAGGTAGAGCACTGCTTCTCGCCATTCAGAGCTGACGCTCTCACACCCGCTGGTCCCGTGCGTCATCTCTGTCACCTAGGGATGCCCACGGCTCTGCAAGGGGCAACCCCCCCACTCCCCACTGGGCTTATGGGCACTGTCCTCCAAGGAGGGACAGGACAAAGCTCTGCCTGGGCAGACACTGGTTTTATCTCTCACCCTCCATCTGACCACATAAAACGTATCGTTCAGTGACTGTCCACCGAGGCTTTCTGATGGTCGGCTCTTTGGTTTATTGAGCTTTATTACTGGGCAGGAACTTCCCATTTGAGTCACGGTCCTTTCGAATGGCCCTTGACTATTTCCTACATCGCTCTGGGCGGAGGGTCTGCCCTGTCGACAGAGCATTTCGGTCGGCAGGTTTTGAACACGGGCCTTCGGCAGACTGGTGCGCCGGCTAGAAGCGCTGCCCTTGGCCGAGGGGGCGCGTGTGCACACCGCCGCAGCCCTCGGCAAGTCGCTTGGCATGGACTGTGCTGCCCTGCCAGGAGGGCCGAGCCCCACCTGTGCCGACTGCATCCGGCGGCAGCACAGCTGAAGCACGCGCCATCTCCCCGTAAGCCGCCTGCCACTGGGCAACTCGTGACTCTGGGCAACTTACTTAAGTCCTCTGAACCTCACTTTCCAATTGGTACAACGAGGATAATGAGATCTACCTCTCAGGCTAGCGTGAGTCGAGATGATGTATTTAACACACGTAGATTTTAAAAACTGCTCAGTTGATTGTTGCTACTAATGCCTGAAAACTGTCGCTTCTGACCATTTTGGGTCGTTATGGGTTCAGGTTATGAAGGGTCTGCTCTAGGTCTGAGGTGTCATGTGCATGTGTCAGCCCCTCGGGGAGCCATTGTCATGTCACAGAGGAGCCCGAGGCTCAGGAGGCCAGCCAGCCAGGATTAGAACTAGGCGTCTCTGGCTGTGGAGGGCACGGGCTGGCCATTAACCTGTGCCACGTTCCAGGGACAGGGAGGTCCCAGCTGTGTGCATGTTTAGGAGAGATTGGCAACTCGCTGTGTTGGGAGGACACTGGGGCATTGCCTCATCTTTGCCCCCATGACATGGGCACAGACGAGTCTGTGTGCGCTAGCCAGACAGCTCATGGACGCCGAGTTTAACTGCCTGGCAGCGGCCGGGAGTTCTGGCCTTTTGTTCAGGTGGGTCGCACACCTGCGGAGTCACACAGTGGTGTTGCAGAACCCGTCAACACTCCGTATTTTTCACGGACCATTGGTGAGTGGGTGATGGGAATCCGACCTGGTGGGACGTGTGGGGTGGCTGAGTGGTGGACGGAAACGCAGGTTGGCGGGCACCCCGCTCTGTCCTGGTCACCAGCAGCTGCCCCTCCAGGTGCCCTCCCAGAGGAAACCTTTCCTGGGAGACGACAAGTCACAGTTATGCCCTCGGGGACAAGTCACTAACTGTCCAAGAAGGTCGGCCCGTGCTCCCTGAGAGCGAGGGACGTCCCAGAGGAGGGCCCCGGGGCTCACGGGGAGTCCTTGGAAGGGGGAGCCGTAGGGCGGAGCGGGCCAGCTTTTCCCACCTGGGGACAGGAACTCGACCTGCCGTAGCGGCCTCTGCACCGGAAGTCGGCAGGAGAGCACGCGTCCCCTGTCGGCAGTGACAAGGTAGGCGGGGCCACAGAAGGGCCCACTTTGACCAGATTTGAAGATGTGCCTGGGCTGCTGTCACTGGAGACCTGCGTCAAGTCCTCCCAGACCCTCTGGGTCCAGGGTTCTCCCCTTGATGCCCCAAAGAGTGGACGACCCCTCATGCTCGCTCTCACCACCTGAGGGGGCCGCGACAGAAACTCAACAAGATCTTGGAAGGGGGAGCCGTAGGGCGGAGCGGGCCAGCTTTTCCCACCTGGGGACAGGAACTCGACCTGCCGTAGCGGCCTCTGCACCGGAAGTCGGCAGGAGAGCACGCGTCCCCTGTCGGCAGTGACAAGGTAGGCGGGGCCACAGAAGGGCCCACTTTGACCAGATTTGAAGATGTGCCTGGGCTGCTGTCACTGGAGACACCTGCGTCAAGTCCTCCCAGACCCTCTGGGTCCAGGGTTCTCCCCTTGATGCCCCCAAAGAGTGGACGACCCCTCAAGCTCACTCTCACCTCCTGAGGGTGCCACGGAAACTCAACAAGATGCCACTGTGAAGACGCTTGGAGTATCTGGCACACGGGTCGTGTTTAGTACGTGGCATCTAACGTCGTTATCGTCATCTTTACGGCAGACTCGGGTTTGCGTTTACACTTTCAAGTCTGTTCTCTTTCAAACCAAACGGGGTTTCTCCCGACACACTCCCAGCCACCCTCCTCACCCCCCAGAAAGTCTGGGCTTTTTCGCTTTATGTTCTAAACAAATTCATTCCTCTTCTTCATTCGCTCATTCTCTGCCTTCCCAGCTCTCGTGCTGAAGGCCTGTGGGCTGGGCCTGGGCTGCAGCCTGAGTGCATTACCTGCTTAGGCCACGGCCAGGTGACAGGTGACTCGCCCCCGCCCCCAGCACGCATGCCCGGCAGGTCCTCCCTCCGGTTCCAGCTCTCGTTTCTGAGTAGATCCGTCGCCCTCGCTCGGATGTTCTGTGCGTGTTTTTTCATCGCCAGTTTGCTTTTCCCAGGAACCTCGTGCCTGCAGAGAGTCTAGGCCTTGATTTACAGAGCGCTCCCTGTCCCAGGGTCCTCGGAGACCCTCGCTGCGCAGATCGGGGGCAGAGGTCAGGCCCCACGAGGCCCCCGGACGCCCGGACCGCTCCCCACCCCAGCCCGATTGGAAGCACGGACCATGGCATGCAGTCTGGGACAGAGTCCTGCTTTTGAAGAGCCGCCTGACAAAGTGTGACCGGCTCCGGTTACTCTCAGCACCCAGCGGTCTTGCTGAGGCCGCACAGCCATTAAGAGCCACAGAGGGAGATGCCCGCCCTGCCAACGCGCGCCGCGGGACTGCCAGCCCGGCCCTGCCACCAGCGTCCCCTGCCGCCCTTGCGGAAATCGCGGGGCCAATGAGAACGAGTGAAAGGGGAAACAGAAATATTGCAGGGTCAGGCTACAAATGCCTCCCTAGCCTCGGAAACCCGATTCTAGATCATTCTGTGTGAACATGGGGGCAGCTGCTGCTCTCTTTGATGAGGGGAGGAAAAAATCGTTGGGGGCAGGGGCGTGAGGTCCCCTGATGCACTGGGGGGCAGGGCCCTGCTCTCCAGGGTCCTGTTTCAGGCTGAGGGAGACAAGAATGTGTCCTGTGCCACAGGAAGAGGGGGCGAGATGAAGCGAGGCCCGCGCCGCCCTGCGGTTCCCGCTGGCTTCCCAGCGGCCTCGTCCCTCCTTGAGTGACCCCTAGTTTTGGCTCCCCGATTCAGCCGGGGGCCGCGTCCTCCTCCCCCCAGCCTTCAGTTTTGGAAATGTGGGAATTTGGGGAGCTGGTGAGGAAAAGGAGGCTTGTATGGGCGGGAAAGGGGGAGACCGGGGAGAGCGGCATCTCGCTCCGCGCCCGCGACCCCCGCTTCACTGCGGGCTGCGGGTTGCGGGCTGCGGGTTGCGGGCTGCGGCTGCTTGCGCTCCCCGCCCTGGGCCAGAAGGGCCGTTAACTGTCGGGACTTTGAAAGCTACCTGGTCCCCTGCAACAGGGGATTTCCACGAGGAACAACTCCGCCCGCGCTCGGTGGGGCGCGGGGGCTGCCCAGCTGCTGGCCGCCCCCCAAGAGGGCGCAGGGTGGGGCGTCACGTGGCCAGCTGCAGTCCCCAGCCGGGCAGGTGGCCGTGTCCACCGCGCGCCCATGACCCGGGTCCGGATCGTGCCCCCCGC
>NW_006442117.1:2396561-2414375 GCF_000325575.1 Pteropus alecto | reverse complement strand
TCCCCCGGCCCCCTGCCAGGCTGCGTCCACTGCCCTCCGCCCTGTCCAGTGTCCATCGTCGCCCTCCCCCGCTCGGCCCCGCAGCCAGCTCGCGGGGTGAGAGCAGTTCTCTGGCACACGTCTCTCTGGGGACCTGCAGGACCCCGAGGGTGGGGGACGACCCTGTCTGCTGAGCTCCCGCACGAGCGTCGCCCTCCCGTGCAAGGCTCCCCTACTGAACCGGTGGCCCTGGCCGCGCCTCCCCAAAGACCCCAGCTCTGCGGCCTGCACCCCAGGCCTGTTGACCCCGCGATGGCAGCAACGCCTGACGGTGGGTTCCCTCCGCCCCCGCCCAGGCCGCGAGTTCATGTTCATCGTAGCGGGAAATAATAAGAGCGGCGTTAGCCACTAAATGTCGATCAATGTGCAGTTCATTTCCAGCCAGACCGTCTCCCTCCTGTCTGTTCGCCGTAGCCGATGCGCCGGGTGCTCTTTGTGAAACCGTATGTGACTGTTTAAGGCCCGGCCCGTAGCATTTCCATGGCGCTTTGCACCTTAATTGGATATTATCTGGCGATCTCAGCCCTGGTCCTCCGATATCGCATTTTAATGATGAAGACACGGCGGCGAAGAAAGGTTGACTGACCTTCTGGGGCTCCCCCGCAGTTGGGGGGGCGGGAAAGCGGAGGTTTTGTTTTGCTTCCCCGTTCTGTAGGAAGTGGGTGTCCGCCACCTGCCGAGCTAGGCTGCCTCGGAGTATTTCTCTTCCTCCTCTGACGGTGAATTAACACTAGAGGAGGTGGCGGAGGACAACTGCCACATGGAGTCGGAACTCTGGATGGGCAGCTGTCACATCCGGGGACATGAGCAAGGGGAACACATAAAGAAGCGGTGGACGCTGCAGTCCGTCCAGCCGCCCACACTGCCAAGCCGGTCTACACAGGCTTCGGCCAGTTTGGTTGTCTTAGTGGAATTCGGGAGGCCATTGGGTGGTATCACCCATCATTTATCACCAGACAGTAATAGCCCGAAACAGCGATTCGGCGAGGACAAAATGAAGCGATGGCCGTACAGCGAATCACGCAGACACGACCCTCCTCCCTGCCTCCCAGTTCTCCTTAGTCTGAGGCTGTAATGGAAACCTCGATATTGCCACATGGTTCACAGGGGATCTAAAGCAGCTACTTGGGAACAGGGGGAGGAGGAAGCTCACCGAGGCAGCACCACAGAACAGAATACATCAGACCTACGCTCCATCTTTCTCTCTTCCAGAGAATAACTCGCTTTCTTAAAGCCTCAATCTCTCGCCCGTAAAAACGAGGGGCTAGTAGGACGTCTCTCAGAGGGCTGGCATTCACGTAAGGGACATGTGTGCTCAGGGCTTGGCAGAGTGCTTGCCACCAAGGAGACACTCAGGAAACGCTCTCATTAAGAAGAACAGGCTTGGCAGGGGCTGGTAGGTGGGGGGTTGGCTATACCACATGTGCAACTTTGAATCTGAAGCAACACCCCGTTTCCCAACGAGCCGCTTACAAAAGTCCCGTGTGTGTGTTTTCTTGGCCAGCTTGGATATGTATGCTTCCAGTGATGCAAGCGAAGTAGTCACATTTCTGGTTATAAAATTGAATCAATTGATTTAACTACACGCGTATTTCAGATTGCATGCATTAATGCACTTATGCAGAAAGGTTGCCTTTTTTTTACTCATTATTCAGACTGTCATCACTTGTGCCCTTGCTGAGTTGGCTCACTCAGGCTTCCAGAACATACCATCTCGCTTCTGCCCGGGTGTCTTTGAGGTTTCGTACTTTTTGAGTCTGTATGTTATGGTCGCTGGAAATATTATCTCGAGCGACATTCGTGCTCTATTTGTGACTCCCCATAGAGCTGACGTCTCGCGCTGCTTTCAAAAGGGATCTTTACGGGGCTGTGGCTACGTAAGGAAATGTCCAAGCCTTTATAGGATGCATACTAAAGTATGAAGGGGCAAAATGACACGAGGTCTGGGACTGTCTTTCGTACGGTACAGAAAAAGAGAAAAGACGAAAAAAAAAAAAAGACAAGTGAAGAAAATGTGGAAAGATCTAGGTAATTATTAATCTCAGTGATAGGTATATTTTACTATATGCTCTTTCTTTGAACTATTTGAAAGTTTTCATCTTTAAAAATATGAGCTGAAAAAGACTTGCTTACAATAACTAATGCTTGCAGTTGGAAGTCATACCTTCAAGAATAACCATAAAATCCTTTTTTTAATTAAGGAAAAAAAAAAAAAAGATTCTTCCAGGCAACCTCTATAAAACATCCCAGAGTAGCATTCGTTGAATTCCTTTCAGGGTATTTTGTGATTCAAAACAAATTGAGTGAGCATCCTGTAGTAGGAGGAACTTTTAACAGACACGGGTATGAGGGGGGGACGTCTTATGTTTGACCACACGTGTTATTTTCATCTGCGCTCTGTCGGTCTGAGGGGTGGAGTTGGTAATGACCCCAAATGGAGAACTCGCGTGATGGGGAGACCTACTGCAAGGTCCTTTGTCAAAGTCCCCGTTCCCCTAGTGCTGTCATTGGCATCTGGGCTTCGAGGCCTAAGCTAGCGGGGAACACGCAGTCCTGGAAGCGGGCCCGGTGGCACAGGCCTGGGGTCAGGGTGTCAGTGGTGGTGTACAAGGGAGGCAGCGTGTTTTCATTGGGCAAGCCTACTCTCTGGAGAGAGGGTGCGGAGCCACGGTCTACACAGCCAAAGCGAGAAACGCTTGGGAAATCGTCCCACAAGCTCGGTCTAAGTCGGGCGAGAGAGCATTTGGGCCTAAGAGCTCTACATCACCACAGTCTGCAGGGATCAGACGACTGTTCACGACTGTATTAGTTTTGTAGCAGTGGCTTTTGAGAGAATGAGAGAGTTATGATTTTGAAAACATTTTTGAAGGCCAGGATGCTTTCCGTACATAGCAGATTGTTTGCCAGTGAGTGTTACAATTAAAAATGCTTACTTGGCCTGTGTGGGAAGTCTGGAATTCTCTAGAATTCTCTTATTTTATTGTATTTCCCCTCCGAGGATGTGTTGTGCTATGCCAGAGTAGGTCAGTCATGATCTTCGAGAGATTTACTCTGACACTTTTAGGTTTTGCCTCACGCACACTCAATATTTCATAAGAGAGAATTTTTTAAGATTTTGAAGGAACCTTCCCACAAACATAAAAATCGCAACTTAATGGCTTTATAGTGTCTATCTCAACGTGTCAGCGCTAGCACATTTATTGGAATGCAGAAAAAATAAAATAAGACGAACAAAAAACCAGTGCGCTCAAACTGAGAGCAGGCTCTTTTGGGAAGATGTGTGTCTTTTGGATGAGCTAAGTGTTGATTCTAACCCAAAAAGACTAAAAGGTGTGAGGTTAGATAAGTGTCTGCTAGCTTCATTATCGCCACGTGGATTCTGTGAAGTCACCGTGGAGGTCACTGGTCCTAGCTGCAGAATCAAGTTCAACAATTGTTCTCCTTTGCTCTGATTGGACACTTCCTGAAAGAGGAAGCTGTACCACCTTCTGGAAGCCTTCTGTTAACTTCTGGTCTGTCCTGCGAGGGCGGATGCTTCCAGCGGGGAGCTCAGGCTGAATTCTGCAGACATTGCTTGAGCAACGCCAAGTGACCGCTGGCCAGGGTAGAAGCTGAACCAGGAGACGGCCATCGAGTGTGGTTGTTAGGTTTGGCCCATCTCTCGAGCTCCTGTGCTGGGCAGGAAAGAGGGAGGCTTGTGGGTTTAGCTCATCACTTCTGTAGTGCAGTCTTTAATCGGAATCTTTTTATTTGCTCAAGAGAAAAACAAGTCTGACTTGCACACCGTGGAGGATGTGGATTGGATGGTCTACGTCTTTCCTCCATGCCCCGTGCTTTTCTACATTTATTTTCCAGCAGCCTGGACAGCAACCTCCTTAGTGGCTTGGGAAGCCTTTTGGCTGTATTTAAATTTTTCCGATAGATTTGCCGCACGTCCTATGATGAATATAACGGCTACCCTGTGGATCGCGATGACTTCGTACACTACGTTTGCACAAGTGTGCCTGTGTTGGTTTGAAAAATAGCATGGCCGCATGAACAACACCGACCTGACTGCAGACCAGCTTCTGCGTAGTGTCCTTCCGTGTGGTTATCTGGCCTTCTGGTCAGTGAATCAGGCTTGTTTGGCCCGGGCCTGGCACAGATGCTTTAACCATAAAGCTTAATGTATAACTAGGATGTTTTTCCGTTTTTCTTCTGTGTCAGCAGTTGGCCACACGACACTGTCAATAGGATTCTGGCGAATACATGGATGTGTGTGCAGCGGGCGGAGGGGCGGGCTGGAGCAAGCAGTTTTGAAATTCATACCTGTGGTTGCTGCAAGTGATAAAGTCATTTGAGTAACCTGTAAGACCTGTGGATTCACAGGTTTCAAAAACAGGAAAGTCTCTTGTTTAAAAACCCTCTAAAGCAACGTGTGGGCTTAGAAAAGAGCCGGCTTGTGGTTTGGTGATTGTACTTCCTTATTGATCTAATGGCTGGTGACGCAAGGCCTCCTGGGATTGCTGACTGTGACCGCAGCCCCGACAGTTACTCTGACGAGGTTCTGAAACAGGCCCGGGGCTTTCTGGACAGATGAGAAGTCTAAAAATTTCCCTTTTCATTTCCTCTCTTGTGTGACTTTGTCTTTTTTTTTTTTTTTTTTTGAAAAAAAGCTAGTCATTTAAAAGGGAATTTTGCCCATGCCCTTAAGGAGTTTATCTCGACGGGGCAGCTTCCCTCCCACTCCCCAAAAATCCCACCCCGAAAACCCCAAGCTAAAAAAAAATCATCTATTCTTGCAGATTTTTTTTTTTTCCAGTGGGTCTATATTTGATTAGTCTGCTTTGAGGCCGGATTCATAACAAGCAGACTTTTATAAGTCGTATGGCTTTTGAAGAACACTCTCCATGTCCTTGGCTGGCTGGGAGGTTAAAGCCCAGGTAAAATGCTGCGTCCTTCTGGAAAGCTCAGTCTCTCACAGACAACCGGGAGCCTCACTGGGCAGAGGCTTCGAGTAGCCATGATCGTTCTCTGGGATAAATGAAAACAGATGCTGCTCCCGTGTGACTCAGCGAACTGACCACAGCACAGAGAGGGCCACGGCTGTATGTGTGGGGCTGTCCTGGGCCTAGAACATTCCGCATTAGAGCTACACTTCAGGACGGGGCTCCCGCTCTCCTGGGGAGGACTCGGTGTGACAGCTCGGAGGCCGAATGTGCCTTTAGGTGGCCGCGTCTCGTGCTCTCTCTCAGAGGGGAGAGGACACACAGGGGACCCATCCCCACACCCAATTCCTTCAGAACCCCTGGGGCTGTGTTTTTGTTACACCCGCGAAGTACATATGTGGACGCATATGGGTGCAGGTGTGCGTGCCCGTCTGCGTGTTACCTGTGCCGTCGGCCCGGTGCTAGAGCTCCTTTCACGTTTCTGTGAATTCTAAGAAGGGTATGTGTTAGTGCTCCAGCAAATTACTAGTTAAATAGGCTGATTCTCCCCAAAAGAGCCCACCTTGCTGATCCCTGTCTTCGCTCTGATGACCCACCTGAGAAGGCCGCACGTCAGACTTTATTGCTGTCTCTCTGTCTCTCCTTGGTAAGACCAATAAATCTACGCCATTCACGTCACTGAGGCCACAAGGAAACATAATCCTGCCAAGTGTGGGAGCTTAAGGTTCCAGCCAGAGCACAACCACTTTCTGGGTTATGCATGTCTATTGTGTGTGCTTGATGAGCACTGTGTGTGCACGGGCACTATGTGTGTGCTTGACTACCGTGTGTGCATGAGTACTGTGTGTGCATGCCTGCTGTGTGTGTGTGTGTGCTTGAGTTCTGTGTGTGTGAGGGTACTGAGTGTGTGCGTGCCTGTTCGGTGTGTGTGTGCACGAGTACTGTGTGTACATGGGTACCGTGTGCGTGTGATGAATACTCTGTGTGCTCATGGGTACTGTGTACATGAGTATGATGTGTGGGTGCATGAGTACCGTGTGTGTGCATGGGTTCTGTGTGTGCATGTGAGTACCATGTGTGTGCACTGTGTGCATATATGTGTACACGAGCACTGGGCATGTGTGTGCGTGCTGTGAATCATCTGAGTCATCTGAAGCACTGGGCATGTGTGTGCGTGCTGTGAATCATCTGTGTCATCTGTCTGAGCACACACACGCATGTGTAGTGTGTGTGAGACACGTGGAATGTCACAGACCCAAGGGCACGGGACCGGGGATGCTGTGGCGAGGCGGGCCTGCTTGAGGACAGGGCCATCCCTTGGGGACGAAGTGCTTTCCTCCAGGTTTGCTGCCCTTCCCCTGAAGCCACATGCGCCGAGCTTGCTGGAACCTTTAAGACAGGTCAAGTGTGTGTTACGTTTCTCCCCGCTGCCTGCCTCTCAAGTTCGTTCTTTTTAAGTATCTTTTTTTCTTAGCCTCAGGAGAAAGGAGAGGGTTTTGGACTTGAGAAAATGGATCAAGGATTCCACATCACACTGTTCTTTCTCGCCGTGTGTGTGTTTGTGAGTGTGCGTGTGTCCTGCGTATACAAAAGGCAGGGGAAGAAAAAAGGGAAAACGGAACGAGATCGAAAAGACAGTATGAATTTGGATTCATAAAATAAAACTTTCATGCCTCTACCCAGGACTCTGCCCATTTTCCTGTCTCTGACCTCTGTCAGGGCTGACCTACTTCTGGCTATTTTTATTTGTTTCCTTGAAAATGCTCACTGTGTGATTCAAGCCGACTCTCGTCAACTTTGTTCTTCCCCTCCCTGCCATCTGAGTCCAAAAGTGCAGCCCTGCCCACCTCACTCCCAATAATGACGGATGAGATCAGAGCCGAAAAACGGCAGAGAGAGTTTTATTGGCGACGTGACAAATGCGTGGCCCCTTTCTTTGCAAAGAGAGACAGGAGACGAGCAGCTACGGCCTGCACACGGAGCTTCGCACCACGTCGTGGCCTTCTGTCTGAGAGTCACGCAAGATGCCATGAGACAGCGTTCCCGCCCCCCAGTGTTCCCGGGGGGACAGCCGCATCGGGCTCTGCGAGGGGGCGCAGTGAACCCACAGTCTCTTATCTCGCTACTACCTGAGTCAACACGGGAACCAGGAAGTGGACCCAGGGTCTGGTGTTGATTCTGTGGAAAGTTGGGTGTATTTACTTTTGAAGCAAACTTTGATTTACTCTTTAATAAGTCACCAGTAAGGAGAGAGTTCTAGAGAAATTTGACTTGGCACCCAAATCTAAGTCACATATCGATAACGGAGGATCGAGAACAGGGAGCCTCTTGCGTTTTTTCCGGCTTTATCATTAACCCCGAGTTTGGAAATATATTTGCTTTTAGAAACGTCAGTTTCCAGGTTTTCAAGAAGGTGAAAATTCTCTATGGAGGAGGAATGCGGACACCTGTAGCCGAAAGGCCTTGAACGGTGCTCACCGCACCCCGAAACCCTGCAGGGGCGTGTGACCCAGCAGTGACCTCGGCTTCGGACAAAGTTAGGTCTCGGCTCTATCGCTTCCTGTGCCACGTGGGAAATCTGAGACCTTTCTGGCCTCAATTTCCTCATCTGTAAAATGGGGACGAGAACTCTCTCCCTCGGAAGGTTCGCGCGAAGGGCGGACGGGAAGGCGGCATGCGCTGTCCGTGGTGCCGAGCTGTTAGGATTATGTGTTCCATAAATCGTTTCTATTTTATCGTGTGCAATAAAACTTCTGTTTTCTCTTTGCGGAAGTGTTTCAGGGAATTCACCTGTGCAAGGTGAGAAGCGTGAGTCCGTCTTCTTGCCTTCCCAGCCCCGTCCCCCTGAGTGGGTGGAGCCGCCCTCCAGGGACCTGTTCAGAGGGACGTTCTTGCCTCCCTGCTGACGGGGACTCGGGTCTTGGGGGCGGTAGGGCGAAGCTTTCCTCTCCTTTATGCTGATGGCACTTCCTCCTTAAATGCAGCCATCCGTAAAAAGTGGGGGAGGCAAGAAGAAAACGGAGGCCCCGAGGATCCTTCTCCTACGTCTGTGGTGATCTTGGGGGACGGACTTCTTTGCTCGCCCAAAGGGCCTGAGGATGCCTCCTGGGGAGCAGAGCTGTGTGCGCCTCGGGTATGGCCCCGAGGGGTGCATGGTCTCTGGAGAGCTGGCCGCTTTTTAAACTGTTAACCACCATGCACCAGTAACTCTGAACAATAGCAGCGGTGACACGCTCCTTCCAGCAGGCCGCCTCTCCCGCCCCCACTTGGCGTGCCCTGGGGAGGGGGTACAGGGGAGGCAGCGTGGCCCAAAGTCACAGGAACCCGAGACATTTCCTCCCTCCCAAAGAATCTGGAGGAGCCAGGCTCAGGCATCCGCGGGGGTCAAAAGCGTGACGAGAGGGTGGAAGAGAGACGAGTGTCCATGGCGCAGTGACACATGCCCCGCTGGCTCTCCGTCCTCCCCACCCCCACTCGTCCAGGAGACAGGGCCTGGGAGTGGGGCCCAGGAGGGGGCACACGGGGCTGCACTGGGGGTCCTACTTCGGAGCCCGCTAAGCATCCCTTCCAGCAAAGCAGACAGTCCTGCGTGGGGGCCGGGGGGAGCGTGACGCGGCTCTGCCGTGTTCCCACCTGCGGACGCTCCTCCCACCTGCGGACGTTCCTCCCACCGGCGGACGCTCCTCCCACCTGCGGACGCTCCTGCCGTTTCTGGCAGAAGCAGCTCCAAAGTGTCCCGCTTACCCACAGGGTGGGTTCACTTTAACCATCACAAGCACCTGGTGAGGAGCACAGATTGATGCCCGTTTAACAGATGAGGCGACTGAGGCTCAGAAGGGCAGGAGCCGCCCGGGCACCACCCGGTTGGGAAGCGATGGGTCTGGGAGGGGTTTGGCCCCAGGCTGCCCCCCCATGGCCTCCTGCTGTCAGAGGCCGAGGAGGTCTCTGCGGGAGTGGTCATTGCTTCCCAGTGCTTTGCGCTGCGTGGGGATCGTTCTGGGGGCATGCGTGGGGCTCCCCTTACGCTTGGCAGACCACTCGTCACAGTCCAGCCCAACCTAGGCGCCACCTCGGAGGGTCCTGGAAGGCGCAGCGCCAGCCAGGCAGCCAGACCCCGGGCAGGGGCGTCTCGGGGCTGGTTTTCCCTGTCGCTGAGTCTCCCACAGCAGCAGGACTGGTTTCAGAAGCCAGAGGCTTCGAAGGCTCGTGTCCCCTCCTGGCTCCTGGAACCCTCGCTCAGAGGCAGGCCCGACGGGACCTGCTGGCTGAGGCCTCCCTGTCGTGAGGGCGTTTTTTAATGGAGAATCTGAGGGACTCACTCCCATCTCCATGCTCACGATTTGCAGAGAGGGAGCCTCAGAAAATGATGGAAATGTCTTAGTGGGGCGATGGAGGTCCCTTGTTTTGACCCACCGAGGCCCGTCTCCTGGGTCCCTTGAGCCATGGGCACCTGGAGAGGAGCCTCCCTGGTCAGGCGACCCTGAGCAGCAGGCCAACCTGGAAGGCAGGCTTCACTCTAGGTGCAGGGCTGCGTGCAGGGGGAGGGAGCCAGCAGCCCCGGGTGCCCTGCGCCCTGCGCCCTGTGTCCCTCAGTCTGGACTCCCGAAGTCCGGAGGGAAACGGGCCTGAGAGAAGGCAGGCCTGCCGTCCGGGTTACTGACGGCGCCCACGCCCGTCTTTGTTCTGTGCGCGCATGAAACGCTGTGGGGCGGGCGGGGGCGCCCATCCGTGCCTCGCACAGGAAATTGGAAACTGGAAACCGAGGGTCTGTCCCTACTCGGCCTCCGCAAACCCGGCACCCGCCTGACCTTTGCTCCCTCCATCTGCGGCGGGCTGGCTCTGGCCACCACACAGAGGCCCCGCAGAAGTCCAGCGCTGGGCCAGCTTCCCGTGCGACAGCGTCCTTCAGGTCCGAGCCGCTGCTGTGGAGGTGGCCCGTGACTTTTTTTTTTTTGGGGGGGGGGGGGGGGGGGGGGGATCTTTCAACAAAGCGAATTCTTAAGTTATTTTTCTCTTTAAATTTTCATCCATTCTATTCATCAACGCAGAGAGAGAGAGAACATTTGGCAAAATTATTTTAAGGAGCACTCCAACCTGTGATCATAATTTCAAATCAAGGAATTTGCTGAGCAGCTGCGGAGAGAACAAAGGGCCCCGGAGTGATTTAGGGGCTGGGGGAGGGGCGGCCGCGAGGGGCTCAGAAGCAGCTGGGGCGGCAGGTTGAGGGCACACCCAGGGGGAGGCAGCCTTCTACTCGGTGACGCTGAAGTTTACATCTGCGGAACACACCACACGCGGCACTTACAATATATACACGGAACAGAGGATGAGATTCAGTTTAATCTGATGGCGGAGACTTCAGCTCAGGAGCGGTGCAGACCTGGCCTTGAATCCTGGCTCTGCTACTCTCCGGCCTCAGCAAGTCATCTGTAAAACGGGGACAACCATAGCAGCTACATCTTAGGAACTATCATGAGCTACAGTCCTTTGTCTGGCTCAGTTACTAGCACATGGGGAGCTTATCTGGCTTGCTTACTAGCACGGAGTCAGTACTGCCATTTGCAACGACATGGATGGACCTCGAGATAATCACGCTAAGTGAAAGAAGCCAGACAGAAAAAGTCGAAAATCACATGATACCACTTATATGTGGGATGTAAACCTAAAAGCGACAAACGAACAGGACAAACAAACAGAGACTCATGGACGTGGACAATACGCTAGTGGTTCCCAGAGGGGAGGGGCAAGGGGGAGGTCGATGGGGCAAAGGGGGTCAAATATGTGGTGACAGAAATCCAGCTATGGGAGGTGAACACACAGTGCAAATGGAAAGTGCACAGCTGAAACTTAACGGGTTTCGTTAACCAACGTCACCATTAAATAAATAAATTTTAAAAACGCTATCATTATCGCCGATATGCAGAAATGGACAATTTACATGCTCTGTCTTTGCAACTGATTTTTTTCAACAAACATCTGTTGAGCACGTATTATATTCCAGATGCGGGGCTGGGAGTTGTGGGGGTACAGACACGCAAAGCGTAGGAACCGCTATGCTATTAGATAAAGAAAAAGATTTCTACTGAGTTAAAGAATAGTAATGACTCCCAAGAATGTTTAATCAATTTACAAAGAACCTCTCTTAACACATGGTCTACTAGAAACAATTCGAAAAATGTATAGAGTTAAGAAAGGAAGCTGTCTTATTTCTAATTAGTTTCGAACTCATTGCTTTTCAATAAAACTATTATATAAATTAACTTAATTTCTTAGAATAAGCCCTGCTTCATACCTGAGAACCTCAATCAGCTAATCTGCAGATAATCAGACCTATTTGCAAACAATCTGGTTTGTTTAAGTGTCTTTCAATAGTGACACGTGGGTCACTCCGAAAGAGATTATCCAATTCTGCTGAATTATACTTTTAAGAATTATAAGTCCTATCGTCCATCCTCTTGTCCTTTTCATGGAATTTTGATCGATAACAGCCGAGCTGCTCAGACCCCGCTAGGAATGGCGAGCTCACTACTTTAACTGGTAGAGAGCTGCAGGGTCGAGCAGCTCTCCAAGTTCAGGATGGAATAATTAATGGGAGATCAATTTCAGTGAATTTGCATAGCACATGGAAAGCACAAAAGGCCATTTTGTGGTTTGCCTTTCATCCTGCTTCCGGCTCGGCTGTTTGGTCTTGCTTTGACTTTCTGTTCATCTGTGCCCTGTCCCCCCGAGCTGCCTCCTGCCCTCTGCCCTGAGGGAACAACCATCGGGCGGGCTGGTCACCGTTGGGTGGCCAAGCACACTGTGCCTTAGAAGTCGAGAGCCCGCGTTCGGGTCCCTGCGCCTTGCCCCGTTCTCCGGGGCGGCTCTGCCAGGCTCTGCTTTCTTGGAAAACAAAAGTGAACTTTGTTCGGCCAAAGCCTTGTTTCCCAAACTCGGATATTTGCTGACTGGCCCTCCTCCTTCCAGCTGTTCCCAACTGCTGACCGCTTCTTACGGGGCGGGCTGCTAGCTGCTTCCGCTGTTCTCAAACTTCTTGGAAGGCAGTCACCAGGGGCCGGGGCAGGCAGATGCTTGTTGCTTGTGGCCTTGGCTTGCGGTCTGAATTCATGACCCGATCCCTTGGAAAGAGGGTGTGTGCCTCCTTTTGAAACCAGCAGACTAAAAGCAGAAAGCGCACAGCAGCTTCTCAAGACCTGCAGTGGCTTTGTTCCCTTTACACTTCGGGTCGCCTGTAGCATTGTTAGAGTTTAAAAAAACAAACAAAAAAAAAACAAGTTGAAAGCGACTGAAATGAAAAGAGAAAAGGAAAAGGGAAGGTTTATTTTTGGAACTCTCGAATGCTGAAACTCCTTCCGACTCGGCGACTTCTGCTACCCGGGCTGTTTGTTCTCCTGGGGGCTTTGCTCTCTCCCAGGCCCTCGGGGTCCCTGGGAGCCAAGCCTCTCAGGGAGCTTTTGTTGCCTTTGCCCATAGAGACGGATCCAGAAAGATGTCGCTAAGACTCATGCTAAAGAGTTTACGGCCTGTGTTTCATTCTAGGAGTTTTGTGGGTTCGGGTCTTAAATTTAAGTCTTTCATCCACTTTGAATTTATTTTTGTGTATACTGTAAGAAGTTGGTTTAATTTTTTTTTTTTTTTTTGGCATGTCTGTCCCGTCTTCCCAGCATCTCTTATCGAAGGGGCTGTCTTTACCGTCTCTTTACAAGATCCATCGTATCTGCTTGTCTCCTTTGTCAGATTGATGGACCATGTAGGTGTGGGTTTATTATCTCAATGTAATAAAACAGCCCAGAAATGTATATATGTCTGTTTTTATGCCATTACCACACTATTTTGATGATTGTAGTTTTGTCGTGTCGTTTGAAATTAGGGGGTGTGATACCTCATTCTTTCTTTCTTTCTTGAGGTTTCCTTGGCTAATCAGGGCCTTTTGTGGTTCCATATACATTTTAGGATTAGTTGTTCTAGTTCTGGGAAGAAGGTTATTGCTATTTTGTAGGAACTGCACCGAATCTGTATATCGCTTTGGGTGGTAAGGACGTTTTAACAGTATTAATCCTTCCAGTCGACGAGCATGGTGTATCCTTCCATTCACTTGAATCCTCTTCAATGTCTTCGATGTCTTCCAGTTTTCAGGGTTCAGCTCTTTCAATGGTTTAAATTTATTCCTAAGTATTTTATGTTTTTTGATGCAACTGTCAGTGGGATTGTTTTAATTTCTCCTTCCGATAGTTTCTTATTGGTGTAGAGAAAGGCAACAGATCTCTGTCTATCGATTTTGTATCCTGCAGATTAATTAGTGAATTCGTTGATCAGTTCTGATAGTTTTTTCAGTGGCGTCTTTAGGGTATCCTGTGCGTAGCGTCACGTCATCTGCAAATAGTAGCTGTATTTCTTCTTTTCTGATGTCAATGCCTTCGATGACTTCGACACAGTTTTCTGCTGTGCCCGGGACTCCCAGTACGATGTGAACTAGGAGTGGTGATTGTGGACGTACTTGTCTTGTTCGTGATCTTAGAGGAAAGTCAGCTCTTCACGATTGAAGATGTCAGCTGTGGGTTTGTGATGTATAGCCTTTATTACGTTAAGGTATGTCCTCTATACCCACCTTGTTGAGAGTTTCTATCATGAAAGGATGGTTTTTGACGAAGATGTTGAGCTTTTTCTGAGATACGATTTTTATCCTTCATTCTTTGATGTATCGCATCGATTGGTTTATGGATGCTGAACCCTCCTCGTATTCCTGCCATAGATCTCACTCGGTCACAGAGTATAATCCTCTAATGTACTGCTGACTCCAGTGTGCCAGTATTTTGTTGAGAAATGGTGCGTGCATGTTCATCAAGAATATTGGCCCGTAGGTTTCTTTTTTTCTAAGATGTTTGTTTGGTGTCGGTATCAGGACAATGCTCGTTCTGTAGAATGAGTTTGGAAGAGTTCCTCTTTCTTCAATTTTTCGAAATAGCTTAAGAAGGATAGGTATTCATTCTTTAAATGTTTGGTAGAATTCACCTGTGAAACCGTTTGATTCTGGACTTTTATTTGTAGGGAGTTTTTTGATGACTGCTTCAATTTCTTTGGTAGTAATTGGTCTGTTTAGATTTTCTGTGTCTTCTTGTTTTAGTCTTTGAAGGTTCTACGCTTCTAGAGATTGATCCATTTCTTATAGATTGTCGAATTTGTTGACCTATAATTGTTCTAAGTATCCATGAACGATTCATTCTATTTCTGTTCTTCGTTTGTTCTTCTTTGTCTATTCCTTTAAGTATAAAGTTAGATTGTTTTCGAGACATTTCTTGTTTCCTGAGGGAAGCCCGTATCGCTATGAGTTTCCCTCTTCGGGCTGCTTTCATTGTGTCCCGTAGAGTTTGGGTCATTGTGTTTTCATTTGTCTCAAGGTATCTTTTGATTTCTTCCTTGATCTTGTTGTTAACCTATTCATTGTTTAGTAGCATCCTATTTGGCATACATTTGTTTGTGTGCGTGTGTGTGGTTTTCTCTTGTATTGATTTCTAGTTTCATACCATTGGAATTGGAGTAGACTCTTGATGTGATTTCAGTCTTCTTAAATTTGTTGAGACTTTTTTTATGGCCTAACGTGTAGTCTCTTCTGGAAAATGTTCCCTGTGTGTTTGATAAGAATGTATATTGTGCTGCTTTGGGGTGAAATGCTCTAAAAATGTCAATTAAGTCTATCTGGTCTAGTTTGTCCTTGAATACTGCTGGTTCCCAGTTGCTTTTCTGTCTGGAAGATCAGTCCATCGATGTCGATAGAGTGTTAAAGTCCCCACTGCAAGTGTATTATGGTCGCTCTCTGCCTGTGTGTCGGTCAATAGTTGGTTCTTTAGTTCCTCCTATGTTGGGTGCATCAGTGTTTACGAGGGTTATATCTTCTTGGAGCGATCCCTTCATCATTATGAAGTGTCTTCTTTTGGTCTCTAATTGCCTTTGTTTGAACGTCAGTTTTGTCTGCTGTGGTTTTGTTTCCGTTTTCGTGAAACATCTTTTCCCAGCCCTTTCCTCGCAGTCCGTGCGTGTCTTTCGATCTGACACGAGTCTCTGGTAGGCAGCGCGTCTTGTTTTCTTTTGCCAAGAATTATAACCCCCTTTTTTTCTTTTTCCTCCACAATTTAATTATTTTTAAAAATGACGGTTGACATTCAGTGTCCTTTTATCTTAGTTTTAGATGTACAATGTAGGAGTTAGACATGTATAAAATCTGTGCAATAATCCCCACGATGAGTCTGGTACCCAGCTGGCACTATACGTAGTTGTTACAGTATTATTGACTGTATTCTCTAAGGTAGACTTTACGTCTCCATGTTTACTCAGGCATGTCAAGAATTCTGAAACACTCGAACTCCATTTACCTCTCTCCCAAATTTTATATAATTGTTATAATGAATTTTAAGCCATATATATAGGTATATATAATCTTCAGATTTTTAATTGAAGTATCATTGACCTATAACATTATATTAGTTTCAGGTTTATGATATAATGATTCGGTATTTGTATACATTGCAAAATAATCACGGTAATAAGTCTAGATGTCACTTGTCACCAAAGTTACAAAAAATTATTTTTTCTTGTGATAAAAACTTTTAGGATCTAGTCTCTTGTGCAATATGTCTTTTAAATAGAATTAAATGTTTCGTGTAGTCACTCTCCATGTTTATATAGTCACGAAATACGTGCTACTTTTCATGTATTTCTTTCCTTCTTTCATCTCTGGCTCTCCACTCGGGAGTATTTTTTTGGACACGAAGAACAATCCATAATATTTCCTTCAGTGTGAGTGACAAATATTCTTACGTTTGGTTTCTAACTATTTTTACTTCATTTTTACTCTTGAAGGATATGTAAAATTCTACCTTGACAGTTAATTACTTTTATTATGTTAAGCCTATTCCATTATCTTCCAGCTCTCATTGCTTCATTGATAAGTCTGCTGTAACTCACATCGTTGCTCCTTTGATTAATCTGTTTCTTATTTTCTGGCTTCTTGTGATATGTTTCTCTTTGCTTTGGTTTTCAGCAATTTTTTTTTATGACGTACCTACGTGTGGATTTTTTGTATTCTTATTTAAAAGGGCTTGAGGTTGTCTGGGCTTCTCAAATCTCTAGCTTGATATATTTAATCAGTTTTGGAAAAATCTCAGTCACTGCCTGTTCGAATATTTCTTCTCTCCCAGTCTTTTCTCTTTCCAGGGTTCCAATTACATGTATATTAGACTTTTTCACTCTTATTATTTTTCCCTCTCACCCTCTACTTTACCTTTTTCACTCTTTTATTCTTCCATGTTTCATCATATATATTCTTCTGAGATAACAGCCAATTTACTTCAGCTTTGTTTAATGTACTATGAAACCCATCCATGACTTCTTAAATTTGGTTATTATATATTTTTAGTGCCAGAATTCCTGTTCAGTTCTTTTTTATGGTTTCCCATTCTCTTCTGAAATTCTCAATCTTCTCTTTTATCTCCTCGAATATTGTAAGCGTACTTATCTTAAAATCTATGTCTGATGATATCAATATCTAGAGACCCTATGAGTTTGTTTTTATTGTTTATCGTTCTGCTGGTTTTTATTCTTGTTCTATTTTCTTCTTATTTAGCTACTTCTGCTTTTTATACTGGAAATATTTGCAAAATTAATTGTGGAAGTAATTCGAGGCCTAGGCTGATGACTTTTCTCTCTAGGGAGGATTTACTTTCCTTTCACAGGAACCCGGGGCACTGGCACCCTGAGATGAACTTAATCTAGTTTCACAAATGAAAATGATTTGAAGGTGAGCTACAATATCTGCAAAGGCCTGGCTACTTCTCGGTGATATTTTCTCTTGTGGTCCAGTCCTTCAGAGTCCCTTCTCAAAGATAAGACTTTTCCTGAGACACCCAGCTTGGCACCCCTGAGCTCCAATTCCTGATCCGCCGGCCACATACTGCTCAAAAGTGCTACTCAGCCCCTGGCCTCTCTGGAGTTGGCTAATAGTCCAGAGGGAGAGCTTCAGACCCTAGGTTTTCCTCCTGGGCTTCCATTTCCCCCATTCTCGGCTTGCTAATTCTTCACTCTTGTGTTAACTCTCCGATGCCTCTAGATAGTTCTCATATTTCGTGCAGCTTGTATGTTTATTCTAACTGGGGGGATCGGTATGAATTACCTAGCCTGCCATGGACCTCCATCTCCGATTTCTCTTCATTATCAACCTTCTTGCTTTTGTTATTTTCGCATCTCGGAGAAAGAAATGTCCCTTCTTCTCTCTAAAGCCAGCCTTGGTTCTATTTGGTCTCCTTTCTCTCCATACTTGTCTAGAATCATAAAGAACTTCGAGCTCTCACTCGACACTAGGGCTCTCCCTGCAGACATGTGCCACCATCTTCTACGCAAACAAAACCGTGCCAAACCGAAACCTAAACCCCGTGATTCTTGCCCATCACCAGCCTGCGTGGCACTGCTTCTGATGACAACTCTTGTTGGGACAGTTTATCCATTCCTTTTTTTCCAGAATAATCTTGACAAGTCTGCTTAGCGTTTCCATCCCGATCGATTCACTTGGCCATAATAAGTTTACGTATCAGTGGAGAATATTGGAGAAGGGTAGAATAGAGGGACAGATGCCAGAGGAAATTCATTATATATATGTAATATCTATATAATGTTTTAAATGGAGCAGCCCGGCATGTAATTTTTTCTGTAAAAGTTCTCTCTCCCTTCGTCCTACGTTTCTTCTCCTCCCTTTCAGTGCCCATTCGAGGGTAATCCATCGCTGATGGTTCCATGACCCAAACATACATTTTTATTTGGAGGTCACCAAAAACATCCTATTTCCCTGTCTTCCCTT
>NW_006442117.1:2388300-2396359 GCF_000325575.1 Pteropus alecto | reverse complement strand
GTCCTAGGGACCCTCATAAATATTGAAAAACCGGAGCTCATAATTTCTAACCGTGAACTTCCTCTTCTTCGAATGCCCCATTCATCAGTCGTGTATCATGATTACATCCCTATGCCCATTTTCCCTCTGCATTAAATGTCCTTCTGTTTATCTCGATTTGTTCAAATCCCATAGAGCTTTGAAGGACCAGTTCGACGCCCCTTCTTTCAAGTAATAATTGAATCGTGTGATAAATATGGGTGTCAGCAGGGAGAGAGGTGTTTTCAATCTAGGCTCTGCAACTAACTGTGCCTCTGAATAAGGCACTGAACTGCTCTGAACTTGAGTGTTCTCAGCCATAAAAACGAGAGTAAGAGTGACTAGATCACAGGTTACTGAAAGGATTAGCTCAGTTATTTATGAATATGTTTTATTTCGTTTACTTGCTCCTTGAGAGCAAGATTCATTTCCAGTCAATATATCTCAGGTACTTACTACATAGTGATCAAATAAAGGAATTAACATTGCACAGTTCCCCAAACGACACGGTGTTAGTGTCAGCATATTATCCACCAAATAAAAAGATCGAACCCACTTTATTTTGTTCGATTGCATATTGCCTGATTATATGCAGTCACTACTTGAACCGTCTTATTTCTATCCACTTGAATGGCTTGGTTTCATGTCAAATGCCTGCTGAGATGGGTAAAATAATTATGGGCCTCTAGAGCCAATGTCACTTGTTCAGGTGCAGAAAAGTCTGGATAATTGTCTAGTGGGTTGAACTGTATAGACAACTGGTCTTGCTGGAAAGGTCCCCAAATTCCGTCACCTCATTTCCCCCCCTTAATTTATCTCGATCGTTGCTCCAACTCTCGACTTCTGATGTTTGCGGAATAGCCTGGTGGATCCGGGAAGCCATCTGTTCCTGTTCTCCGACTCTCCTTTCTCTCTCTGACCTTCTTTCCTTCTCCTCAGCCTCCAAGGAAGGCGAGGCTGGCTGTCGTCGTCCCGCGAAACCAGCCCTCAGCTGGGAGGCGGCCCTTTGCCAAGAGTTCATCCAGCCTGATACACCTGCCTGCCAGGTGGCCATGCCGAGCTCTCGTCTGTCTATCGGACGCAGCTGAACGTGTCTGACTGATGCTCCAGCGACTTGGTGATTCACTTTCTGCTCTCAGCTGAGCATAGATCACCTTGTCAGAGCTTGGCTCACGCCCTCTCGGTTACCTTGGCTGGTGGCATCTACAGCAGCCATGGTGTCTTAACTCTTTTCCTCCCTGCCCACTCTTCCTGTCTGGTGAACCTTTCAGGGGAGGGCAAATGGAGGTGAGGTGAGGTGAGGTGAGGTACGGGTGCACACAGTGGAATTTCAACGAATAACTCGGAAGTTCTTAGAACAAAGGTTTCTGGTCACAGCCAGTGAAGGAGGCTGAATAACGTCCCCAAAGGCACCAGCTCCTCAGCCCCGTAACCCCCATAACCCGTGTGTTACCTTACTTGGAAAAAAAGGACTTTGCAGATGTGATTATATCAGAGGGAGATTTACACACACACGCACGAGCGCACGCACACACAGACAACATGAAAATGGAGGCAAAGATTGGAGTGATGTGGTCATGAGCCAGTGAATGCCAGCATTCGCCAGAAACTGGACGAGGCCAGAAAGAATTTCTCCCCTAGAGCCTCCACGGTGAGCGCGATCCTGTTGACACCATGATTCCGGGCCGGTGACACTGGTTTGGGTCTTCTGGCCTCCACGACTGTGAGAGAATCATAGTTTTAAGTTACTAAGCGTGTGGTAATTTCTTAGAGCAGCCAGTAACAATAATGGCAAAAGTAATCACTAAGAGATCATTTCGAATCACCGTAAGACCGTTTCCGACCCACAAAACCCATATCTGGGGCGCTCCACGTGCTACGTCACAGTAAGTCAACAAATATTTATTGAGCAAGGTTCTGATCCGCGTTCGGTTGCAGAGCACAGAAGCCACCCTAGTCATCTCAACCGAGAACTTGGGCTGAATGGAGTCCACAGTGTGGGGAAAAGCGATCCTGCCACTCAAGCTGTGGGGGGAGGGCCCCGGCGGGTCGTGGGGTAGGTTGGCAGCAGTCCTAGGGGCCACCGTGCATCACGGACTTCGTCAACGTGTGGTAGCTGCGGTGACAATGATCTGAGAGAGAGCGTTTCGAGGATGGGGAACCTTTTTCTGAATTGGAAATGAGCTGGGGGACCTTGATTATGGCTCTAGGGAAGCACAGGACGCAAAGCCTTTAAATCCTGTTGCCCGGTCCTGATGCAAAGCCAGGGGCGACGCAGGCAGGAGGAATGACGGGGTGTCGGGGAGAGGGGAGGTCCCGGTGCGCAGCCGGGGGAGGTCACGGTGGGGAGGTGGGCGCGATCTGGGCTCTGACGGGGAGCTGAACAGGCACGTTAGAGTGAGAGAAAAGTCTGGGTGGGGTTACCATGGGAACAAAGGTGTGAGAGTAGGGGTGTCCGCAGTGATGGGGGGCAGTCACGGGGTCCCTTCTGATGGCATCGAGGCTTTTGCGTCAGACAGAGAGGGGGTTGGAGAGGTGAGTTTGGGAGGCCCCGGGGGCCGGGCTGAGACCAGGTCCGGTGGGCAGTGGAGGCGCTCGGGAGGAGGTGGCCGGCGCGCCTGGAGGACAGCGGCGTGGTCCGAGGCGGCCCTGCCCGGGCGGCTTCTCTGCGGGAGGAGGCGGCTGGGGAGGAGCCAGCGGCCTGGGAAAGCCCCGGTGGGAGGCCGCAGGGCACGAAACACCTAGAGAGAGGTGGTCAGAGGCCCGACCTTGACTGTGGAGCGGGCTGGTGACTTCTCATGGTTCTGTGACGTTGGTTTCGGTTTTGCAATGAGTGCTCCCAAAAATAACCAGCGCCGTGCAAACCCAATGCCCCGTTGAAGTAGCAGAATGAAAAATAAACTCGGAAGAACCGGCGTTCTTCACATCCCGAGGGCCAAATCTTTCTCTTGGGGTCGTAGACCGACCTTGAACCCTGTATGTCCCCTCCCCCGACCCCCACACCAGCGCCTGGGCCACTGTGACATCAGGAGGGCGACGCACCTGGGTGGAGAGTTTCCTCCAGAGGCATTTGCCACGCCCCCTGAGTTCTTCACCAGCGCTCCAGGTACGGTGATTTTGGGGGTCACCCCGGCAACAGTGTGTTTCTGGCCTGGTGGTTCGAGATGACTGGGCGCGTGGGGCTGGGGCGACGTCTCTCCTTGGCGTGACAGCTCTTCCCGGGAAATGGACTGGACAGGCTGCTTTCGGAAACGCCACAGTGGGAAGGTGCTGGCTCTGAGCGCCACGGTTCTGAGGCGTGTCCGCCACCGTGTTTGCGACCCTGTGGTCCCCCGCCACACTTGTTTACCCTCCGACCAACCCCCAGCCGATTGTGAGAACAAGGAGGAGCATCGGCCTTGGACTCCCCCGCCCCCAGCGCTTCCGCCAGCAAAAAGCAATACCGAGGATCAAGAAAAAAGGGGAGCGGCTTCGTCTGCGCCCTCCTGGCCGCCGGTGCAGCCCGGGGGGCGGATGGAAACTCTGTTTCCGCCCCCCACCCCCAGACTCGCAGGCTGCGTTTCCTGCCTTCCTGCCAGACCCTGCTCTCGCCCGGGCGGCTCCGACACTTTGACTTACTGATTAACTTATTTTTTTAAGCACAGTTTTTTAAAAGTTCAACACACACACACACACACACGCGCACGCGGAAAGAAAACACAAAACGACAAACCCTGTGTAAGAGCTGACTAAGCACCATGTGGCCCTGGAGGGCGAGGGCCAGGACAGGCGCTCGGCTTTGCTGACTAACACGGCGCAAAATTCTAACAGTTCACAACTCCGCGTGAGCTGTTAACGCTTCGTTGTCTTAGAGGATGAATACCTCACGATGCGCTTCCACGGAGACACGCCATCTCCTCTCCGTTTCAGAGCAAAGCAGGAAATAATGCAGGAAAGACAGTCAGCTGGCCGAACGAGCCGGGGCCTAAACCATGCAGCCACAGACAGGCTGGGAGACGCATGTGTGTGTCTCCATGCTGTGTGTGTCTCCACGCTGCAGAGGTGGCCGGGGCTGTCTTCTTGCAGCCTCCATCCCTGCCTTTCTTGTATACCTGATGGTCCCTACGTGTCCAGAATGAAAGAACGGAACACCTTGGGCACAGATTCCAAGACTATTGTTAACACAGTCCCGGTCGAAGGGTGACGTTTCCTTCGGGTGGGTTTTTGATTGAAGATCAGGCAGTGGGGCATGGACCCCACGCAACCCTCCTACCTTCTCGATGGGAACTGGTGGCTGCTTCTGGGTCTGGGGACGGGCCACACCCCCTGCAGGCACTGGATGAGCACTCTGCGGGAGGAATGATCCCAGAATGAGTCGATGAGTTGCTGGGAGGAAAAGGTATGCACTTATTAGCTGGTGGGAGAGGATTCTTACCCACCAGTGAGCCCAACTCCGGAGAGCTTCTGGGGCTTGGAGCATGCGTGCTGGGCACGTACCAGCAGGCCAGGCACCATGCTGTCCCCGGCGGGCGAGGCCAGGGCCTGCTTCCTGAACTAACTATCTAGGGCAGGGCCACAGATGCTCCCTGCACAGGCCGGAGAGTAAAGATTTCTTGCTTTGGGAGCCGTATGTCTCTGCCACAGCTACCTCTCTTGCCTGTTGTGGTGTGAAAGTAGCCACAGGTGTGGCCGTAGGTCAATAAAACTTTATTTACAAAACAGGTGTTGGCGGAATTTGGCCCACTTGGTTACCGCTCAGATTTTCCCTCTGACCCCCGAGGGGCAGGAGCAAGTTCTTATTTGTGTTTGTCTTCCAGGGCGGAGCACGGAGCTTGATTCATGGCGTGTGCTGACACTCCGTGGAAGTCTTCCAAGGAACATGCTGTGGGTCTCTACCCGTATTTACAATTTGCACCTTGCGCTGCGCTTAGAGTCATGATACTAGATTGTTTAAATCAAAAGACCCTGATATCTCGCACACGCACGTGCACACACGCACACA
Source organism: Pteropus alecto (assembly GCF_000325575.1). Classification (NCBI taxonomy): domain Eukaryota; kingdom Metazoa; phylum Chordata; class Mammalia; order Chiroptera; family Pteropodidae; genus Pteropus; species Pteropus alecto. The sequence continues at coordinate 2,391,360 of NW_006442117.1, read as the reverse complement.
CGCGCACACGCACACACAGATATGCACGTACCTTACGACTAATCCCCAGGTCTATGGGCAGTTTGTATTTCAGTCCATTGTCCTTTCCACTCCCTCCTTTCCTTCCCCTTCTCCTTCTCTCTCTCGTTCCCTAAATATTTCTTATCCGTTTTCTACATGCCAGGCACCCAGATGTAACATTTGACTCGAAGGAGTTTATAGTCTAATAGCTGAACCCAAAGGGGGGGGAAATAAAGAAGAAAAAAATAAAGATAAAAGCAGAATTTAATAAACTAGAAAACAAATGTAAAATAGGAAATATCAACAAAATCGAAAAGAGTAATAAAACCGATTTTAAAAACCAAAAGCCTAGCAAGACTGAGCAGGAGGGGAAAAGGAAAAGGTAAAAATAATCAATGTCGGGCATGATAAGGAGACATCACAACAGAGCCCACCTTCATTAAAGGTCATAAGAAGCCGTTATAAACAACATCATGCCGTTACATTGGAAAGTTTAGAAAAATTATCAGAATCGACACACACAAAAATATAAATCTTAAATCGTCCAATAACCACAAAATAAGTTGAACCTATAATTGAAAACCTTTCCACAAAGGAACCGCAGGCTTGGAGGCACTATTCCGAGAAAGGCAATCAGGTGTGCACTGGTGTGCAAACTCAGGGACGGTCACAGCGGCACCGTCTGCACGAGCCCCGAACTGGGGACAGCCCAAATGTCCTTCAGGAGCAGAGCAGACGCGGAGAAAACTAAGCCATGAAACAAGCCTGCTCACCCTGAAGCAGTGTGCGCAGCTGATGTGTCCCGTATGGGGCGTGTTTTCTTGGGAGAGGTGCTGTTGGGTGGAGCCTTGAGAGAGAAGTTGTCCGCTGGCAGATTCGTTGGGAGGTAGGGAAGGGGCGGGGTGGGCAGAGGCACTTGAGAGAGAGATAACGCAGTGTGTTGGGGAAGGACAGGCGTCCAGTGCAGCTGGAGATTAGGATCAAGGGGGACTCAGGTCAGGACGAGGCTGGGGGTGATTCACACTGGGCCAGGGAGAGCCCCCGAAGGGTCCGAGCTGGGAAATAAAGCAAACAGAGCCTCCTGTTTTTGGGGGACAGTCCGGTGGGTTTGCTGAGGGTGGATGAGGAAACCGAGCGTGAAGGGAGGGTTGGAGGGGTGTGCGCAGCAGACGTGAGGGGCTGAGGCCGGGACACGCAGTCCCAGTGGGCCGAGGAGAGAGCTGGAAAGCATCGTTACTAAGGCTGGCAAAGCGGCTTGAACAGCCAGTCAGCCCAGGGCAGGAGGGGAAAGGGAGGGCCCAGGACAGCCCTGTCACTGCTGGTTTGGGTGGCCGAGGGGGCGGGAACCGGCCTCTTCACGGGAGGAGTCGGGGAAGGTCAGGAGTTAGGTGTGGGGCATGTCGAGTTTGAGAATCCGTGGTTTGGTGAAAAGTTGGACGTTTGGATTTGGGGCTCGGAGGAGACGTTTGTGCCGGAGGTGGTGGCCGTCAGACGCAGCGGGGACGGGTCGTGGGACGGTCGAGGAGCCCTCCGAGGGGCAGGTCGGGGGGAGGGGGCAGTGTCGGTCCTTGGGCAGCGTCACCGTTTCCAAGTCAGGGGCCATGGAGCGGCTCCTACTGGAAGGAAGCGCAGACGTGCGTCGCCCTGGCCGGGAGGGGGTTCCGGTGGGCGGAGAGTCCCCGCTGGGGAGCATGACGAGTTGCCCCTGGCAGTGTGGGGGGGAAGGACCTCTGACAGCCTGCACGGCCACTGCCTTGTTTCTCTGGCCGCCCGGTGTCACTCGGTGTCAGGGAGATGGTGTCACGTAACCAAGCCCCGGTCTGCGGAGGGTCCCCCTTGACCACAGGGTCACCCATGAGATGCTCAGGCCTGCTCGGCCGAGGGGACAGTTTCTGTAGCAGGCATGAGAACAGGAGGAGGCCGGGGCCTGTCCCCTGGCGGCCGCAGGCCTGGCTGCACTGCTGCCCCTTAGAGAAGTCGCAGCATGCCGGCTCTGGGTGGACTCGGGACGGATGGCAGGTTCTGGGGGGGCGTGGTGACCGCAGCAGCAGCAGCCACCGGGTGACAGCCACAGGGACCCACCAGGAGCGAGAGCGGCTGAGCCCAGCGGAAGAACTGGGGGGTCGAGCCTGACAGGTCGGGCCAGGGAGCGCGGTGACAGCTGTGGTCCACGGGACGCTGAGCAGGGACCTCCTGCCTCCTGCCTCAGGTGCGGAAGAGCTGCTGACCTGCCTTTGAACTTGGGTGAAGTGGGCATTTATTGGGATATTTTACAAAGCCTGGAAAACTGAGTTATCAAATCACGAAGAGCATTTCCGTGTCTCTCCTGGCGACGAGAGTGGGGACATGAGAGGTGAGAACAGGCCGCCGTGTGAAAGGTCGTGCTCCCATCGCCGCGTCCCGTCCTGGCCGCGGGGAGCAGGGGGCAGTGCGCAGGGCCAGCGACGGAGGCCGTGCTCTCGGGGTCACCTGGGCCCTGGGGCTTCCAGGCGGTTCTCAGGTCCTGCAGGTCTGCGTTACATACTTCGCTGCTCGGGGGGACGGTCGTCCTCGCCTTTTCGGGGTGCAGAAGGAGCTGAGTTTCCAGGCGGTGAGTAGAAACGTGCCTCTAGAAGGTACAAAAGCTGTTCTAGGGTCCAGATCTCAAGCCAGCTCTGCTCCGGCCACAGGCCTGGGGTGGGCCAGGATGCAGGCCCGTCCCCTACTGTCCCACGGGCCTGTCTCTAGTGTTCATTAGCCAAAAGAAATGTCCCCTCAGGAAGTCAGGGCTGATGAGCAAGCAGGTGACCACATGAGTCTGTGAGGCAGGCCACGGCCTAGGCCTGGTGTAATCTGCTCTGTGTCATCTGCCTCCCGGCGGTGGCTCGGGGAGGTGTGGAGGAGGCTGGCGAGCGTGTTCGCTGGGTCTTTTCATGCTCAGTCCTTGGACAAAGCATGAGGGGGGAGAGAGGCAGAGCCGGCAGGTGAATCAGAGGGCGGAGGGGCCTTCTCCGCGGGGAGTCTGCCGGCCAGCAGGGTGGCAGGCGGCCCAGAGCCCGCGGCTCGGGGAGGGCGGGGGAG